>NC_143023.1:73924421-74228866 GCF_057628025.1 Oncorhynchus mykiss | reverse complement strand
AAGAACGGTTCAGGGTGCGGTGGTACGGGGGGAGCAGGGACTGGGTCAGGGCAGCATGGGGTGTACCTCCACAGCCAGAGCCAGCCCTCGTCCCAGTACCGGATTAAAGAGTACCCCCTGTACGTAGAGGGAAGCCCCAACCCGGTGGTGGTGCGCAGCCTAGAGAGTGACCAGGAGGGCCACTACAGCGTCAAGGCCCAGTTCAAAACCTCCAGCTCCTACACAGCCGGGGGTCTCTACAAGGAGACCTGGGGGGGTGAGGAGGGGGGAGAGGGGAGTGGCAGACTCACCCCGTCCCGCTCCCAGATTGTACGGACTCCCTCACTGGGGCGAGAGGGGGGAGGAGGGGGGAGGGCGGTGGTGTCGGACGAGCTGAGGTGTTGGTACCAGCGCTCATCGGGCAGTCTAAAGGAGAGGAGTCACTGTGGCTCCAATGCGTCAGACAGCGGCTCGTTGCAAGGCACTCTGGGACACGGACGAGGCAACAGGGTGGGGACGCTCGCCAAGGGATCGCCAGGTGGGTGACAACACACCACACACTCATCACCCTCAGTTGGGTCGCAACAACACAGCTTCCACTTGTGACACGACTTCCGCTTTTGGACATTAACAATGTGATATGGCCTCATAACTCCTCCACAGCCTTGTCTGGATTGGTTGAATAGTGCAGCAGAGGCCCTCTCCCGACAGTTTTTATTATATTTTACACCAGCTACATTAGGTTACACAGACATAGTTTATGTTCAAAGCTAAGTTTGGAGTTTTGACTGGGTTTGCTAAGGCAGTGTTAAGGATAGATGTTGCATTTCCTATTATTTACATTGAGATTATGAGACTGACGCGCTGCCTACTGCGCCAACAAGGCCTGTATGTGAAGGAGAGGGGCCTCTGTTAAGGAGAGTGGGCGTAAAGCGATCCCTGAACTAAAGGAGCCTGTTTGTCACAGTGGTCACACCCCCACTTTAAGCCCCCTATCTGAGGCATAGCTGGGATTCCGCAGCCCCTGACCACCGACCTTTGTCTTTGTGCGTGCGTGCGTGTGTGTGTGTGTGTGTGTGTATGACTGTGTGTAACTGTGTATAACTGTGTGTCTCTCTGTATAGCAGCGTCCCCTCACAGCCAGAGGAGTGTGACTCCCTCCAGTGAACAGGCTGCCACCCCCATACCCCCCTGCAGCCCACAACACATCCTCAACTGGCAGAGCGGGTACGACACTCATACACACAACCTATACACACACAAACTACATACACATACACACACCAATACATCATTGGCAGAGTGAGTTATAACGTGTTTGGGGATGAAGACCAGGCACTCAGGATCCTGCTCCTTTTGGGCCTTTAACCCTGGGTCAAAGGGTAAAGGTTAGAAGGTCTGGCTCCTGTATTACCATTCACAGGACATAATCTGCATCCTATCAAAGCATCTTCAGCTCTGCTTCTCTTTATAACCTCTTTATAACCTCCAACCTACACATACCATTTGCCCTTCTACAGCACGGTACTCAGTCTAGCTACTGATCACAGGGCTGTCTTGTCTTCCTAAAGGACTTGGACTTGACGTTGTTCTAACTCTCACCCTCACACTAAATACGCCAGAATGATTTGTTAACTTCTCTCTTTCTCTTTCGCTATTCTCTCTTTTTCCTTCTCATTCCGTCCCTGTTCATCTCTCTCCCTCTCTGTCTGTACTAACCTCTCTGCTGTCTGTCTGTCTGTGTGTTTCCTGGTTTAGCGGTACAGCAGACAGCTCTCCTACTGAAGACGTGTGTCAGTCTCCCCCTCAGCCCAGCTCTGAAGCATAGAGGTACTGTCTGTCTGCCAGGACTCTGCCAGAACACAGACCTGGAAACACAACAGATAGACCAGAGAACAACAGAACAACAATGTAGAACCATAGACCATAGAACCAAACCTGTCTGAACACGTAGAAACACACCCCATAGAATGAGTCCTGACACAAAGACATAGAAACCTGAACTAGATTAGGGACGTAGAAATAGATCCGCTTGACTAGATACAGTGCCTTGCAGAAGTATTCACTCCCCTTGGCATTTTTCCTATTTTGTTGCATTACAACCTATAATTTAAATTTATTTTTATTTGGATTTCATGTAATGGACATACACAAAATAGTCCAAGTTGTTGAAGTGAAATTAAGAAAATAACTTGTTTCAAAAAATAAAATGAAAATAAAAACGGAAGAGTGGTGCATGCATATGTAAATAAGATCAACCAATTACCTTCAGAATCACATCATTATTTAAACAAAGTCCACCTGTGAGCAATCTAAGTGTCACATGATCTGTCACATATCTCAGTATATATACACCTGTTCTAAAAGGCCCCAGTCTGCAACACCACTAAGCAAGGGGCACCATGAAGACCAAGGAGCTCTCCAAACAGGTCAGGGACAAAGTTGTGGAGAAGTACAGATCAGGGTTGGGTTATAAAAAAATATCCAAAACTTTGAACATCCCACAGAGCACCATTAAATCCATTATTAAAAAATGGAAAGAATATGGCACCACAACAAACCTGCCGCCCTCCAAAACTCACAGACCAGGCAAGGAGGGAATTAATCAGAGAGGCAACAAAGAGACCAAATATAACCCTGAAGGAGCTGCAAAGCTCCACAGCGGAGATTGGAGTATCTGTCCATAGGACCACTTTAAGCTGTACACTCCACAGAGCTGGGCTTTACGGAAGAGTGGCCAACAAAAATAAGCAAACATGTTTGGTGTTCGCCAAAAGGCATGTGGGAGACTTCCTCTCTGGTCAAATGAGACTAAATGTAGCTTTTTGGCCATCAAGGAAAACTCTATGTCTGGCGCAAACCCAACACCTCTCAACACCCCCGAGAACACCATCCCCACAGTGAAGCATGGTGGTGGCAGCATCATGCTGTGGGGATGTTTTTAATCGACAGGGACTAGGAAACTGGTCAGAATTGAAGGAATGACGGAGGGCGCTAAATACAGGGAAATTCTCGAGGGGAAACCTGTTTCAGTCTTCCAGAGGTTTGAGACTGGGATGGAGGTTCACCTTCCAGCAGGACAATGACCTGAAGCATACTACTAAAGTAACACTCGAGTGGTTTAAGGGAAAATATTTAATGTCTTGGAATGGCCTAGTCAAGGCCCAGACCTCAATCCAATTGAGAATCTGTGGTATGACTTAAAGATTGCTGTACACCAGCGGAACCCATCCAACTTGAAGGAGCTGGAGCAGTTTTGTCATGAAGATTGGGCAAAAATCCCAGTGGCTAGATGTGCCAAGATTATAGAGACATACCCCAAGAGACTTGCAGCTGTAATTGCTGCAGAAGTTGGCTCTACAAAGTTTTGATTTGGGGGGGATAAATAGTTATGCACGCTCAAGTTTTCTATTTTTTTTGTCTTGTTTGTTCACAATAAAAAATATTTAGCATCTTCTAAGTGGTAGGCATGTTGTGTAAATGAAATGATACAAACCCCCCAAAAAATCTATTTTAATTCCAGGTTGTAAGGCAACAAAATAGGAAAAATGCCAATGGGGGTGAACACTTCCGCATGCCACTTTATGTAGAAACAGAATCTGAACTAGATCAGGGGTATAGAAATAGAATCGCTTGTCTAGATTCTAAGTATTGTACCAACTGCTGAGTGGAATAGGGTCTTCCCATTATTAATCCATTCTAATAGCAGGTTTGGGAATGGTGTGTTCTATCTGCTTTGTTTCTATGGCTGTAACTGGACTGCATGTCTGCTGTGTCTGGCTGTTCCTGTTTCTGCCTGTAGCTGCTCTCTACAGTAAACCCTAACCTTCACTACTGTACACTAATAGAAAAAAAGTCTGTCAACATAGGAAATGTATTATTTGGTTCCAGGTATAACTCTTTTGGGTTCTATATAGAACCCTCTGTGGAAAAAGTAATACCTGGAACCAAAAAGGGTTCCTCAAGGGGTTCTCCTATGGGGACAGCTGAAGAACCCTTTAGGTTCTAGATAACACCTTTTTTCTAACAGTGTACTGTAGGGCTGACTCCAATTAGTCGACTGGTCGATTATTTGGTCGATAGGCTGTTGGTCGACTGAGATTTCTTTAGTCAAGCAGTAGCAAAAAATTATTTTATTTTATTTAAATATGGTCTACAAGACACCTATCTGATTCACGTCTGTCTGAGTGGACTGATCCATTGTGGAGGCCGTGGGGATGGCTCAGTCCATTACTAAGACGTGCTTCTGAAATTGTATATGGTGATATTATGTAAGAACAATGGTGAAACACAAATAAAAATAATATTATTTTATAACAAATGTGCTTTCTCCCACATTAAATAGTGGTCGCTGTCCGCAGTTCTGAAACACATCAGTGCACTATTGAATTGGCGCCTTTTCCTAGACCATGTTGCTATGTGCATAATAGCAAAGTTAACCAGCATATTGAGAACAATGCAGCGAAGGCAGCAGCGGAGTTAAGAGAGGAGAAAACAGCCCTTGTCTAAATTGCCTAAGAAAATGAGGAGAGAGGAAACCCCAACTTAATTAGGTCTATAATCAACAGCCTACTAAATGTGCCTGGCTTTATAAAACATCCATATACAGTGTATTCAGAAAGTATTCAGTCCCCTTGACTTTTCCCACATTTTGTTATGTTACATCCTTGTTCTAAAATGCATTAAATAGATTTTTTTCAATCTACACATAATAACCAGTCACTCGCTGTCTTGTTTTTTTAGCACAGCGCAGCAAGTCTGAGCCAGGCAGCACAATCAAATCAATTGCGGTCGGACTCCCTCTAGTCATTTGTGTTTCTTAATTATTTAATCAAACAGTTTGCTTAAAGCATCAGATAAGCTACGTGCATATAGTTGATTTGATTAAAACAATAGGATGTGTCTATATATGGAAAAATACACGTTTTAATATTTCTACCAATCAAATTGGTCAAAAGAACAGACAACTCTTTTCTTTTTTAACCATTATATTTTTTAGTCGGGGACAGCCCTAGTGTACTGTAGTACCATCTTTGATTGAACTTGAACTTATTCAACTCAATGGCATTTCTCACTGTTGACTTGTTTGTGACGTGTGCTCTCATTCAGTCCATCTCAAGGATAGCAAAGCAGCAGCCACAGGGTGTATCCACCATAATACCAGTTAATTCATTATAAAACTAGTCACCTAGTGTAGTTTTAGACTAGTACACTAACAGGACGTTAGTGAGCTGCCATAGAGACAGAGATATAGGAGGATTGAGAGATCAGTTTGAAATGAGGCCGGAAAAGAGGTAAAGGCATCATGGATTGTGCACGTTGTTTTCACAAAAGCTTTAGGTCTAGGCAAATGAAGTAACCATTAAAGCATAAAACCATATCTCTCTCTCTCTCTCTCTCTCTCTCTCTCTCTCTCTCTCTCTCTCTCTCTCTCTCTCTCTCTCTCTCTCTCTCTCTCTCTCTCTCTCTCTCTCTCTCTCTCTCTCTCTCTCTCTCTCTCTCTCTCTCTCTCTCTCTCTCTCTCTCTCTCTCTCTCTCTCTCTCTCTCTCTCTCTCTCTCTCTCTCTCTCTCTCTCTCTCTCTCTCTCTCTCTCTCTCTCTCTCTCTCTCTCTCTCTCTCTATAGGTCATTCAATGATAGCTGTTTCCTCAGCAGTCCTCTGTGTTCAGAGCTGGCAGATGTCCAGTGGTACGGA
Organism: Oncorhynchus mykiss; assembly: GCF_057628025.1. Taxonomy (NCBI): domain Eukaryota; kingdom Metazoa; phylum Chordata; class Actinopteri; order Salmoniformes; family Salmonidae; genus Oncorhynchus; species Oncorhynchus mykiss. The sequence goes on along the minus strand of NC_143023.1, from coordinate 74,223,192 downwards.
CACGACAAGGCCAAACCTGGAACCCTGGTCTGACCTACTGACCCTCAACACTGATCCTTACTGACACAACCTCCAACATCTCAACTGATCCTTACAGCCCCCACCAACCTCTCCTCCAGTGCTGACTAGATTGGCCTTATCATGGGCAGGAAACCCTCATCCATTCCTCCCTTCATCCATCTTTCCCTTTATCAGTTTCTGTGCATATCGGGCTTGGCTGAACTAGGGGTTCTAGGACCAACACGACTATTGCTGTGGAACAACCAACCATAGCCTCCGATCCTGAACTCTGAGCGTGAACTCTGACCTTTAATCCCTGACCCTGAGTCTGCTCCAGTCTGAGCCCAAGGATAACCAGGAATGGGCAAGGGGGGAGGAGGGGTAAACCCAGAATACACTCAGCCCACCAGGCCCTGTCTCATATCTACCCCTGACCCAAGTGTGCTGCCAGTGTGCTCCCATGTGTTTTGGCTCATGTTCTGGACCTTTGTGTGTGTACGCTTGATCTGCTAGGTTCATTCATTTCATGTTTTATGTTTTAGTTTATTTCTCTATCGTTTTCTACAACAACAACAACAAAATGCGGGAGAGTCTCGATTCACCCCTCTTTATGAAAACCTTCAGAATATGTTTCACTCTTCAGAAAAATTGCAGAGTGGATTATTGGAGAATTATAGATTATCTGAAAGACTAGGCAAACATTCCCAAAAATCCTAATCCCAATCCCAACTCCTATCCCACAACCAAAGATCCATCTGGCTGACCAATGGCACCAGTCTCATGGGCACACTGGGAACACTGGTTTATCATACTGGGAGTTACACCCCACAATACTAGGAGTCCTCAAAGGAACTTAAAGACTGATCAATTCTACTGGGATCCTGCTCAGCACGTCTACTGGGATGTCAGTAATCTGAACTGGTAGTGTACAACAGCCAGCCACACTGATCAACTAGTTTCTTGTACTGGGATGATCCACACTTCTACTGAGCAGTGAGCTCCTGGACTGGGATGTTTTGCCACTACTGTATACTGGGGGACTGTGGTCAGCTGTACTGGGAGACTATGGACAGACTGGGGGCCCTGCACAGCCAGATCAGAGATAGACGGGGACAGACTGTGCCACAGGCCACAGACACTTATTCAAGGTTTGGGCCCTGAAATGCCAAGCCACAATATGCAAGGAATCTCATTGAAAGCCAATGTCTTGAGTTTGTGATGGTTGAAACTGTAGCTATATGTGTAGCAGTTTTCAGGTTAAGACCACATATAGTTTTGGGTGTTTATTTCCAATCATATCTGCAGGCTTTCAGTGGTCTATTTCATCTGGATCAACCCCTTCGTTTCACTTCCTGGTAAGAAGTGAAAGCTGATTGGATGCTTAGGACTGTGTGTGTCTCCCACTCCTCTCTCTCTCTGGTGATGGGCGTATGCTGTGGAGCTGATCGATCACACAGCTGCAGCGAAGGGCACTCCCCTCCTTCTATATCGAGCTGCGCCTATGATAAAATTGGTGAGATGTTAAACACTTCTCGAGGCGTTGTGATATCTGACTCTCTGCGCAGTCCTCTAGTCCTCTGTTAAAAATGGGAGGCAACCCATATTTAAGGACCAGTCTGTCTCTGTGACATCAATCTGTCTGTCCAACTCCACGATTGGTCATTGTCTCAGACACTAGGGTAGTATATTTGAGGGTAAACATTTAGATCAGGCATGAGGCCTGTAAACTCCAGTGGGTACTCTTTTGTACAGGTCACTATCTCAGGCTATATTCTCTCTGCCTAAAGTCTCTCCTATCACCAGTCAGAACACACACATCTTGTTTGTGGACACACACACTTTTCTCATCAGTGCCATCTATGGTGGTGCTTAAAGTCTGTACTGTAACCCAGCACTGAAAACAGCCACTCACTAAAATTACAAACCATATAACTACAAATCCCACAGGGCCCGGTTCCTAGTCTAGCAGAGGAAGTGGCTGTGTTCGAGAGCATCAAAACTATGATATATCATGGGTACATTGTGACTGACTGACTGATCTACAAATAATAATAAGTTATTTATGATGCAAGGTGATTTGTAGCTAAGTCAGTCAGCAGTCACCTGCACTGTCGGCTGCAATGTCGAACAAACCCAGTGTCTGCTATATAGAGAACCTGCTTCCCAGAGCCAAAAGAACATCAGGGAGAGGTATATACACCAATCGGAGCTGGATCTGCTATGTAGGGTGTTGACTATTGTAACTGTGTCAAGTATTCAATCTAAGTGTTGTTACCAGAGCACAACATACACAGTTGCACACTATGTATGAAGACTATAGGCCTACTATATAGAGAACCAGTTTTCATCTAGTTCTCCTCCTGGCGTTTTGATACATATAAGGGGATTAAAAACATCTGCATAACAACACATTTACGATGTAAAATGTAAATCCAGACTTTATATAAGAGTAACACACACGTCTAGAATATAAATAATGTCACCCCAGCACCAGAAGGGTGTTATATCATTGTGCTTTTATTGTGCCCCGTTCAAGAGAACTGGGAACTCAGAAATCTCTGACGTCGGACTTCAGTGCGTTCAAGACAACTGGGAACTCGGAAATCTCCGACGTTGGATTTCAGTGCGTTCAAGACAACTAGGAACTCAGAAAAAAAACAAGCTCCAACTGGGAAAATTTGTTTTGAACGGTCCTCCGGAATTCCAAGTCGGAAACTCTGGGATCATCCTAAAGCTCCGACTTCTCCAACCTGAAGATCACTGTCATGATTTGATCTCGTTTTATTATGAGTTCCCAGTTGTCTTGAAAGCACCATTACTGTGTAGGTATTGTCATCAATGAACATCAATGAACTGACCTTGGTTTAGTAATGGAGGCCATCACCGTATCCCGCTGTAACACAGCTGTGAGAGAACGTGTAGTTTCCATATAACTCTCGCTTACATAGACCAACTCTTGTCACAAACAAATTCTTAAGCAGGTATTTTAAAGCACACCTTCTGGTTTTCTGCTGGGGAAAAGAAGCCTCTGCCCAACGTTGTTGTAATGCTGTATGTGTGGACAGTGTACAAAACCCCAAACAAAGCAAAGAATTGCAGTCCTTCTCTCACAGCTGCCTGTGCTTTGTAAAGGCTTATATTCTCCCTTGAGTCTTAAAAAAACAAACATCTGAAAACATTGTTTATATGTTGCACAAAAATCTGACCCCATCAAATTAGTTGAACTTGCACCAAGCGGCATGGTGGACTGAATTGCCTTCTGTTTGAACGAGTTTCACGGCCCCCAACCCTGCCACACTGCAAAGTCCTGGTAAAAGTGCTGTGTTTCTTATGAACTTTGAACTCCTGTTGTTTACCTCTTTAGAACCACATCAGCTAGGCTAAGGCTCATTAGCCTGACCATTTCCCATGGATGAGACACCTCTGCTAGCTCACACCATTCCATGCATGCTCAAAAAAACAAAAATACTCCCCTTCTCCACTCACCTTTTCCGCCTAGACAGAGAAGCATTCTATATCCATGACAACACACCCAAACCCCCAGTTTGACTTTTGACTCCTGGCCCCTCTGACCCTTGAACCCAATGTGGTGATGATGTGTGCTGTACCCTCTTCTAGGTCCCCTATGCCCATACTGTCTGTACTCCATAGAAACATAAACATTTTTATAGTTAAAGATGAACTCTTTTATCAACCTCTTTCCTGTACGTACCTGAGTGGGGTTTTTAACATTCACTGTAAGCCTGAGTGGGGGTTTTAACATTCACTGTAAGCCTAAGTGGGGGTTTTAACATTCACTGTAAGCCTAAGTGGGGTTTTTAACATTCACTGTAAGCCTAAGTGGGGTTTTTAACATTCACTGTAAGCCTAAGTGGGGTTTTTAACATTCACTGTAAGCCTAAGTGGGGTTTTTAACATAACCATGTTCCTTTTTATATTAACCAGTATTAGTTGTTTCTTTGGTTTTTGTCTCTAAGTTCTGACATAGTAAAAATCCTTTCAGGTGCTATATGATGACCAGTTACCGCTTTGTCACGTAGAATATAGACTCTCCTCATTGTTGTCAATAGTTTTAATACGTTGTGCAGAGCAAAGACCATCCCTTTAGGCAGTAGGACACCCATCCACCAGACCATAGAGCATGTAACCTGATTTTATTGGTTCTCTTCAACTGTAACCTGACGAAAAAAAGGTATTGTAGAAAAAAACTATGTGGAATTGACACAAAAAAATACAGAATTCCACAGTTAATTTATTCTTTTTTCTATTAAGACTTTGTATAGGAACTTTCCATTTTTCTAAATGGTGTTGTTGGCACCTGATGATGGATTGTCCAGATGAGAAGAATTGGTGGTTTTTCAGATTATGAAAATAAATTATTGCTGAATGTTCTCAAGATGGTTTCCTGGTGTCTTCTTCTCTGTGTAATCTGTTGTATGTTCCTTAAGGTTTAGCATGTCCCTCTCACACCTCAATAGCTCAAAGTGGCTTCCTCTCCACCTCTCCTTTCCTCTGTTCTGGTAACTTTGGACTGATGCAGTAAATACCTGGCTGGCTTCATTGTCTTACGTCAGATAGCGGAACGATTCTGCCTGCACTGACTGATAGGTCGTTTGAGGGACGAGCATATCATAGGAGTCTGTCTGAAGACAATAGGCTGGCCCGGCATACACCATATTGCTTGAACATTTATCAGAGCAAATTAACGAGAGGAAGCCACATTCAGATGGGAAAATAATTAGGAGGACACCACTGAAAAGAACACACTCGTGTACAACCCTCCACCCTGTGGTCTCCATGCTGACAGACCCAGTCTTCAGACAGACCCACTCTGGGACCACATCTCTTTGAAACTGGGGATTGAAAATCCCTTCACATCAGAGAGGCAAACTCAGGCAAGTCCAACTGTTAGCCCCCCATTCTCTTTCCCGTGCCTTCTTTCTCTTACCCTTTGATGTTTTTTTTATCCCATACTCTTCCTTTTCCATCTCCATTCTCTCCCCCCCCCACTTCCTCTCCCACTATACTCCCTCTCTCCTCTAAAAAATCCATATTTTCTCTGCTGGTGTTCCCATAGCAGTGCTCTCAGAAATTGTTTCCTGTCTCACTTTATTTAGGAACCCTTTAGGAATGGTGTGTGCATGTTTGAAATAGTGTGTGTGTGCGCGTGTGTATGTGTGTGTGTGTGACTTTGCTTTGCTTAGTGGACATCAAGCAGTACTGAAATGGAACAGAACCGATTAAATTAATCATGTAACAATGAACTCAGGATTTGGGGCACCACGAGAGTGGTTGTTAAACATTTTTGATAAGCGTAGTAGAATGGTCCCACTTAAGTTCACTTTTCTAGATACTTTACTTAGGACAGCTAATCAGCCGTACCAGTGATTGTCCGGGAGGTGACGTTATTGTCTCTACCTCGTGTTGAGATTTCAGAGTTCTAACCACTTTGGACGTGAGCTGCAGCTCAACGCCTCTCTGGTCTCATATGTTAATTCTTAACCCCTCATTTTATACAGTTCTTCAAAAGGGGCAGTTCGTGAGGCTGACACACTCTCTGACCTCACTCAAGGTGACTACTCACTTGTGCAAAGTTATAGAAACAATTTCCTCTTATAGTTTCTAAGATCACATCCCTCTCTTAATAAAAACACTATCATAATTTTTCATATTTTATCCACAACGTAGAGGATGGACACTTCACAGATATAGAGTGTATACTTTTCAAGTTACAGTATAAAATATTTCATGACATCACAAAATAACAACCAAATGACATTATTATTGTTTAGATCGCCTCTGACCATTTCTCACATTCTATGTCAGAAGTATTGTTCAAGTATTTGCTTTACAACGTGTAAGAGTTTCGATGGGAAAATGTCTGTGTAGACAAAGGCACGTTCCTGTGTGAACATTGGAGAGGGATGTTCTCTCCTTGAGAGTGTGTGCTGTCACCCTCTGCGGGTTAGAGGCTGAAGTTATTTATTGCCAAGCTGATCTGACCTATTCGGATCCTCACAGGACAGTCATGACAGGGTGATCAGGACAGTCTAGGATAATGTTAGCTCTCCTCACCACTTGCTTACTGAATGTCACTGAGAGCTGTGCCTGTTGCACACCGATGACCTTGCTGGCCACCTTAACTAGACTCTCTAACTTATTTTTGTTGTAAACAATAAGATTGCCAAACCAGGCCAACATCGAGAACATCAACACAGATTCAATAAAAGTCCTGTAAAACAGTGTCATCATTGTTTTTGCTGACATTAAAAGCAGCTACTGTCCCTTTTTACAGATGGCATCAGTTCTCCTCAAACATCAACTTGTCCAGCACTGTTCCCAGGTACTTGTAGGTATTGACCAGGCCAATGTAATTTCTCATGACCACAGTGGGTGTGGGGTTCAGTGGCTGCCTCCTAAAGTCAATGGCCATGTCTTTAGTTTTGGAGACATTCAGTGGAGGAAGCAGTTCTCACAACCTTGACACAAAGTCATCTACCACAGGCCCATGTTCAGACTCTCCATCCTGACGACGACAGAGTCATCTACCACAGGCCCATGCTCAGACTCTCCATCCTGTAGGAGACTGACGACGACAGAGTCATCTACCACAGGCGCATGCTCAGACTCTCCATCCTGTAGGAGACTGACGACGACAGAGTCATCTACCACAGGCCCATGCTCAGACTCTCCATCCTGTAGGAGACTGACGACGACAGAGTCACCTACCACAGGCCCATGCTCAGACTCTCCATCCTGTAGTAGAATGACGATGACAGAGTCATCTACCACAGGCCCATGCTCAGACTCTCCATCCTGTAGTAGAATGACGATGACAGAGTCATCTACCACAGGCCCATGCTCAGACTCTCCATCCTGTAGGAGACTGACGATGACAGAGTCATCTACCACAGGCTCATGCTTCAGACTCTCCATCCTGTAGTAGAATGATGATGACAGAGTCATCTACCACAGGCCCATGCTCAGACTCTCCATCCTGTAGTAGAATGACGATGACAGAGTCATCTACCAGAGGCCCATGCTCAGACTCTCCATCCTGTAGTAGAATGACGATGACAGAGTCATCTACCAGAGGCCCATGCTCAGACTCTCCATCCTGTAGTAGAATGACGATGACAGAGTCATCAGCAAACTTGATGATGTGCCTGTTTACATATTTGCTATGACAGTCATTAGTGTATAGTATGTACAGGAAATGAGAGAGCACACAACCTTGTGGGGATCCGGTGGAGGAGCAGAGCTGCTTTGACCTGACGCCACTTGTTGGGACCGGTCGGTAAGGAAGTCCACTATCCAGCCCACAATGCTCACGTCCAGTTTGAAGTGGGAGAGCAGCTTCTCTGCTAGTATATGAGATTGGATTGTATTGAAGGTCGACGATAAGTCGATGAACGCATGGGTTTTTGGGCCCTCCAGGTGTTTGTAGAGGAAGTTGAGTAGGGTTAGAGTGGCGTCCTCGACCCCCCGAGTAAGCAAACTGCAGGGGGTCCAGGGAATTCTCAACCTTACGTAGAACATCTTTCTTGATTAGCTTCTCGAATGATTTCATCACCAAGGATGTCAGTGCCACTGGCCTAAAGTCATTTAGCACCTTGCGGTATTTGCTTTTTGCCACAGGAACAACAGTAGCATGCTTCCAGAGTTTAGGTACCTTCTGCAGCTCGAGTGACAGAATGAAAATGTGATTAAAAATGACACTAAGTTGTTGACTTAAGTACCTGTCCACCAACGTTGTCTGGTCCTGGGCTCTTTTTAACTTTTGTCGGTCTGAATAGGCTGATGACACTCTGGATGCTAAATTCCATTCTGGGAGTAACAATTGTCCCCATACGCACCTCAGTAATTTCTCCACTAAAGTTCTGATTGTCAAATCTGAGATTAAAACCATTTAGCTCATCAGCCAGTCCTTTGTTTGAGTTAAAATCATCAACCTGTATGATCTTGTTTCCCTTGTAGCCCAACCATAGTTCTCATTCCATTACAGGCAGCCCTACTACTGCTACTGAGTTCCCCCTAAATTTTCTCCCTCATATTTCAGTTTATCTTTCTTGATTTCTGTTCTCACCTTAATTCCAGGTTCCCTTTTTGCAGTCATATTGCCCTCATAGAAAGCAGTATTATTTTTACCCAATAAGCTCTTCAATGACTTGGTAACCCAAAGCTTGTTTTTGGTATAGATAGTAAACATTTTGCTAGGGATCACTGTATTTTCACAGAAGGAAATATAACTGCAAACCACATCAGCGAGTTCATCTATATTGACACTAGAGTCTTGGCACACAGCCCAATCTGCGCAGTCAAAACAGCCTTATAATGCCAGATTGCTTTCATTGGTCCAAACCTTCACTTCCCGCTTTGGCGCTTTCTCCCTCTTCAGCACAGTCCTGTCAAGAGGCAGAAGATGCACTGTGTTGTGGTCAGATGAGCCGAGCAGGGCTCTCGCTATAGACTTCTGGCACCTCTGATGGAGCCATAACATAGGTCCGGGGTCTTGTTGAGGCGTGTTGGGAAGGTGAAATATTTATAGATGATTTCAGTTTTCTTCATGTTACAGTGATTAAAATCACCTAAAATAATATTGGGGCATAGGGAGACACCGATTGCAGTTTCTGTGTGACAGTATACATAAGATCAGCAGCGTTCTTCGCATTGGCCTTCGGGTGAATGTAAATGACCGTGATAAATACTTGGGGAAACTCTCTTGGGAGATAGAAAGGTCTTACTGACCTGACACTGACAGAAGTTCAATATCAGGTAGACTCGAGCTGTGTTCGAATATCCATACTAACATACTGTATACTACATACATAATGAGTATATACTACATACTATTAGTTCATTTTAGTATACTGTATACTTGTATCCTTTCAGTTATTGCTGTTGCTATGCAACCTAATGCTAGCTTGTTAGCATAGCAAATTATTAGCTAAACATTTTACGATTTTGGGTGTGTTCATAAATTCATTCTGGAGTGCCAGAGTGAGCAAATCCAGATCGTTGTCAGATTGTCCATTCGTAAATTCAGAGCGCTTCGCTCTCGGAGCATACACTGGACGCTCTAGGCCGAGGAGTAGTGTTGATCTGAGCATTCTGACCTCGCAACGGCAAGTCACGCACCCAAGCTAACTGGTTCAGAGCGTTGGGCCAGTAACCAAAAGGTTGCTGGCTCGAATCCCCGAACTGACAAGGTAAAAATCTGTCATTCTGCCCCTGAGCAAGGCAGTTAACTCACTGTTCCCCATACACTTAGGTTGGAGTCATTAAAACTCGTTTTTCAACCACTCCACAAATTTCTTGTTAACAAATTATAGTTTTGACATCTACCTTGGGCATGACACAAGTAATTTTCCCAACAATTGTTTACAGACATACACTAAGTTGATTGTGCCTTTAAACAGCTTGGAAAATTCCAGAAAATTATGTCATGGCTTTAGAAGCTTCTGATAAGATAATTGACATCATTTGAGTCAATTGGAGGTGTACCTGTCGATGTATTTCAAGGTCTACCTTCAAACTCAGTGCATCGTTGCTTGACATCATGGGAAAATCCCCCAAAAAATCAGCCAAGACCTCAGAAAAACAATTGTAGACCTCCATAAGTCTGGATCTTCCTTGGGAGCAATTTCCAAATGCCTGAAGGTACCACGTTCATCTGTACAAACAACAGTACGCAAGTATAAACACCATTCTGTCTCCACGCGTTCTGTCTCCTAGAGATGAATGTACTGTGGTGCGAAAAGTGCAAATCAATCACAGAACAACAGCAAAGGACCTTGTGAAGATGCTGGAGGAAACAGGTACAAAAGTATCAATATCCACAGTAAAACGAGTCCTATATCGACCTAACCTGAAAGGCCGCTCAGCAAGGAAGAAGCCACTGCTCCAAAACCGCCATAAAAAAGCCAGACTACGGTTTGCAACTGCACATAGGGACAAAGATCATACTTTTTGGAGAAATGTCCTCTGGTCTGAGGAAACAAAAATAGAACTGTTTGGCCATAATGACCATCGTTATGTTTGGAGGAAAAAGGGGGAGACTTGCAAGCCGAAGAACACCATCTCAACCATGAAGCATGGGGGTGGCAGCATCATGTTGTGGGGGTGCTTTGCTACAGGAGGGCCTGGTGCACTTCACAAAATGATGGCATCATGAGGCAGGAAAATTATGTGGATATATTGAATTAACATCTCAAGACATCAGTAAGGAAGTTAAAGCTTGGACGCAAATGGTCTTCCAAATGGACAATGACCCCAAGCATACTTCCAAAGCTGTGGCAAAATGGCTTAAGGACAACAAAGCCAAGTGGCCATCACAAAGCCCTGACCTTAATCCTATAGAACATTTGTGGGCAGAACTGAAAATACGTGTGTGAGCAAGGAGGCCTACAAACCTGATTCACTTACACCAGCTCTGTCAGGAGGAATGGGCCAAAATTCACCCAACTTATTGTGGAAGGCTAGCCAAAACGTTTGACCCAAGTTAAACAATTTAAAGGCAATGCTACCAAATACTAATTGAGTGTATGTAAACTTCTGACCCACTGGGAATGTGATGAAAGAAATAAAAGCTGAAATAAATAATTCTCTCTACTATTATGCTATTATTTCACATTCTTAAAATAAAGTGGTGATCCTAACTGACCTAAGACAGGGAGTTTTTACTTGGATTAAATGTCAGGAATTGTGAAAATCTGAGTTTAAATGTATTTGGCTAAAGTGTATGTAAACGTCCAACTTCAACTGTACTTAAGTATCAAATGTAAAAGTAAAATCATTTCAAATTCCGTATATAAGCAAACCATTTTCTTGCTTTTTTAATTCACAGATAGCCAGGAGCACACTCCAACACTCAGACATAATTTACAAAAGAACCATGTTTAGTGAGTCCGCCAGATCAGAGGCAGTAGGGATGATAAGTGTGTGAATTGGACCATTTTCCTGTCCTGCTAAGCGTTCAAAATGTAACAAGTACTTTTGGGTGTCAGGGAACATGTTTGGAGTAAAAAGTACATTATTGTCTTTAGGAATGTAGTGAAGTAAAAGTAAAAGTTGTAAAAAATATAAATAGTAAAGTACAGATACCCCAAAAAAACGACTTTCTTTTTTTCTAGGGGTGGATCAGCTTAATATAGCGGAAAGATTGTTGCTTCCATCAATGTAATTGTCTGCATCATTTCCAATCCCCCATATCTTTTTATGGTAAATATATATATCCATATACATACACATAAATACACATATGCATACATATATACATACACATACCTACAGTGGGGCAAAAAAGTATTTAGTCAGCCACCAATTGTGCATGTTCTCCCACTTAAAAAGATTAGAGAGGCCTGTAATTTTCATCATAGGTACACTTCAACTATGACAGACAAAATGAGAATTTTTTTTCCAGAAAATCACATTGTAGGATTTTTTATGAATTTGATCTAAATTGCTTTTGTTTTATAGATGAGTACTGAATTGCATGGCCTCTAAAGGCACATTTAAGAGTGTCCCATACAATAAGGCGATCTGCTGAAAACGTCAGTTTTAATATACATAATATACCCCCTCTCTGAATGTCCGAGTGTGACCCCCTCCCCATGGGTTACTGCAGCTAGTGTTGCCAGCACTGCCACTGCCTGGGTGGGGGCACCCCACTGGAATCCCCACTGGCTAGGTAAAAGGTTGTCAAGGTTCTCATTAGCAGCTTTGAGAATTTCCTTGTATATTATGCTCTCCTTTTAGGGGTCTTTGGCTTTGCAGGACCAATCCTGCCAAGCAGGCTCAGAATCTCGAGGGGGCAGTGCTGCTCTAGGTCTCTGACCGCATTTGGCAGCATACAGACCGCTTACAGCAGGCCCATAAAACAGGGAATTCTCCTTAGTATCTGGGTCATTCAGTTGGGGGTCTAGGGCATAGGGTTGTGGACCCGTCCATCAATATAGGGACATAATTTTTTTTTAAATTCATGTATAATTCATTTTAAAAATGTAATTCGCCATGATAGGACAATACATAAATAAGAAATATAATTATAAAAAGTATATCCATCTTCTGAACAACATTGAAAGCTCTCTCACAACCCTTGCTCACAGCAATACATTGGTTCTGGGATATGCAATCATTTCCTTTCTCACTCAACACCACACTTTACAAAGGGCAAGAATTGTGAGTTTCATTATTTTCCTCCTCTATAAGAGCGTTGTACTTTTTAAAATAGCCATGGAGTAGTCTTTGTGTCTCTGAACAACCGGTTTATCACCGAGGTAAAGACAGTTTCAGGTTGGATATTCGCCTGTAGTTTTCCTTACGTCCACCAACAGCAGTTAGGGTGTTGGTGGTGTTGATTTTACATGCATTTTTCTAAATGTAAAATTTCAATAGCTCCTTGGCCATGTGTCCTAATGTCCTCTGACTACCCTTCTATATTCTTGTTTGTGTACTGTAAGATCACACGGTGTAACATACATTTTTCATATTTTCAAATTTGCAATAACTCCTTGGTCATGTCAATTACACATCTAAGAAGCCTGCAGTGGATATACCCTCATATTACATAATCTCTAGTCATGTATCTTCTATATTGTTGTACATTAATATTAGTTTGACAATTAAGGGGTTTAGTCCAGTGTTGTTTACCCTTTTTCTTTAGTATTTATCTGCAATAATTGGTAGTTCTTTTTTTATTTTCCCCACAGTATTTAACAGTGGTACACAATAGGAGAGAGACTGATAATATCTCCGTTCGTCGTTAATATCAACCATAAAGGAAAAGGGCAAAGTATGAGATTCATGCTATTAATTATCCAAAGCATGGATGGAGAGTGAGCTGGTGAGGTAGGCTGCAGTGGGTTTGCTGGTCAATACATATAATGATCCTTTCTAAACACAGTAATAGTGGCCAGTAAATCAATTAATAAAAATTTAATATTGACAAAATTAAACAGAAATTGTAGACCTTTAATCTTTTCCAACATGTCAACAGACACTTATCTTCAATTAAGTATGAAACATTTTACAGTGTTAACTTTCTCTTGATCCCTGGTTGATGTACATGTCAGAGCCTCTTCAGTGTGGATGGGGTATAGCATACATTTTCAACAACAAAGACAGCCCTTCCAGTTTGTGTTCTTTACTCTGTTGAACTCTTTTGTCTTCATTCCTGAGCACAGCACATGGAACCACCATTGGTATGCAAAACATACAATCAAAACAAAATGTAACACGTTATGAAAGATGAATGTGCAAGTGGAGACACTGGTGCAAAGGAGTAAAAAATTATAAAAAATATAAATAAAATAAATAACAATATGGTGATGAGGTAGTTGGATGGGCTATTTACAGATGGGCTATGTACAGGTGCAATGACCTGTAAGCTGCTCTGATAGCTGATGCTTAAAAATAGTGAGGGAGATATGAGTCTCCAGCTTCAGTGATTTTTGCAATTCGTTCCAGTCATTGGCAGCAGAGAACTGGAAGGAAAGGCGGCCAAAGGAGGAATTGGCTTTGGGGGTGACCAGTGAAATATACTTGCTGGAGCGTGTGCTACGAGTGGGTGCTGCTATGGTGACCAGTGAGCTGAGATAAGGTGGGGCTTTACCTATCAGAGACTTGTAGATGACCTGGAGCCAGTGGGTTTGGCGACGAATATGAAGCGAGGGCAAGCCAACAAGAGCATACAGGTCGCAGTGGTGTTTAGTATATGGGGCTTTGGTGACAAAACGGATGGCAATGTGATAGACTGCATTCAATTTGCTGAGTAGAGTGTTGGAGGCTATTTTGTAAATGACATCGCCGAAGTCAAGGATAGGTAGGATAGTCAGTTTTATGAGGGTATGTTTGGCAGCATGAGTGAAGGATGCTAGGTTAGTTAACACAGTGTCCAAAGAAGGGCCAGAAATATACAGAATGGTGTCGTCTGCGTAGAGGTGGATCAGAGAATCACCAGCCAGCCGCAAGAGCGACATCATTGATGTATACAGAGAAAAGAGTCGGCCCAAGAATTGAACCCTTTGGTACCCCCATAGAGACTGCCAGAGGTCCAGACAACAGGCCCTCCCATTTGACACACTGAACTTTATCTGAGAAGTAGTTGGTGAACCAGGCGAGGCAGTCATTTGAGAACCAAGGCTGTTGAGTCTGTCGATAAGAATGCGGTGATTGACAGAGTCGAAAGCCTTGGCCATGTCGATGGATACGGCTACACAGTATTATCTTTTTGTCGATTTTGATATCGTTTAGGACCTTGAGTGTGGCTGAGGTGCACTCATGACCAGCTCGGAAACCAGATTGCATAGCGGAGAAGGTGCGGAGGGATTCGAAATGGTCGGTGATCTGTTTGTTAACTTGGCTTTTGAAGACCTTAGAAAGGCAGGGTAAGATTGATATAGGTCTGTAACAACTTGGGTCTAGAGTGTCTCCCCCTTTGAAGAGGGGGATGACCGCGGCAGCTTTCCAATCATTGGGGATCTCAGACGATACGAAAGAGAGGTTGAACAGGCTAATAATAGGGGTTGCAACAATTTTGACTGATAATTTTAGAAAGAAAGAAAGATTGTCTATCCCAGCTGATTTGTAGGGGTCCAGATATTGCAGCTCTTTCAGAATATCAGCTATTTGGATTTGGGTGAAGGAGAAATGGGGAGGCTTTGGCAAGTTGCTGTGGGGGGTGTAGAGCTGTTGACCGGAGTTTTTTTTAATTTTTTTTTTATTTCACCTTTATTTAACCAGGTAGGCAAGTTGAGAACATTTACAATTGCGACCTGGCCAAGATAAAGCAAAGCAGTTCGACACATACAACAACAAAGTTACACATGGAGTAAAACAAACATACAGTCAATAATACAGTAGAAAAATAAGTCTATATACAATGTGAGTAAGTGAGGTAAGATAAGGGAGGTAAAGGCAAAAAAGGCCATGGTGGCAAAGTAAATACAATATAGCAAGTAAAACACTGGAATGGATGATTTGCAGTGGATGAATGTGCAAAGTAGAGATAGAAATAATGGGGTGTAAAGGAGCTAAATAAATAAATACAGTAGGGAAAGAGGTAGATGTTTGGGCTAAATTATAGATGGGCTATGTACAGGTGTAATCTGTGAGCTGCTCTGACAGCTGGTGCTTAAAGCTAGTGAGGGAGATAAGTGTTTCCAGTTTCAGATATTTTTGTAGTCCGTTCCAGTCATTGGCAGCAGAGAACTGGAAGGAGAGGCGGCCAAAGGAAGAATTGGTTTTGGGGGTGACCAGAGATATACCTGCTGGAATGCGTGCTACAGGTGGGTGCTGCTATGGTAACCAGCGAGCTGAGATAAAGGGGGACCTCACCGAGCAGGGTCTTGTAGATGACCTGGAGCCAGTGGGTTTGGCGATGAGTATAAAGCGAGGGCCAGCCAACGAGAGAGTACAGGTCGCAGTGGTGGGTAGTATATGGGGCTTTGGTGACAATATGGATGGCACTGTGATAGACAGCATCCAATTTATTGAGTAGGGTATTGGAGGCTATTTTGTAAATGACATTGCCGAAGTCGAGGATTGGTAGGATGGTCAGGTTTACAAGGGTATGTTTGGCAGCATGAGTGAAGGATGCTTTGTTGCGAAATAGGAAGCCAATTCTAGATTTAATTTTGGATTGGAGATGTTTGATGTGAGTCTGGAAGGAGAGTTTACAGTCTAACCAGACACCTAGGTATTTGTAGTTGTCCACATATTCTAAATCAGAGCCGTCCAGAGTAGTGATGTTGGACAGGCGGGCAGGTGCAGGCAGCGATCGGTTGAAGAGCATGCATCTAGTTTTACTTGTATTCAAGAGCAATTGGAGGCCACGGAAGGAGAGTTGTATGGCATTGAAGCTCACCTGGAGGGTTGTTAACCTCTCTGCGTACCGAACCCGTTAGCGGGATTAAATTGGACAACATACGGTGATCGCTACATAAATTGTCATATTAAACATTCATGAAAATACAAGTGTCTCACATGGGTCGAAAGCCTAGAATCTTGCTAATCCAACTGCGTTGTCAGATTTAAAAAAGGATTTACTGCGAAAGAATACGATGCGATTATCTGAGAACAAAGCCCCATAAAAAAACTATTTCAACCAGCACAGGCGTAACATCACAAATTGCAATAAAATAAGTTTACATTTGACGATCTTCCTCTGTTTGCAATCCCAATGCTCAGTGTTACACAATGAATGGTCTTTTGTTTGATAAAATCCATTTTTATAGCCTAACACGAAACATTTTGTGAACCGCTTGTCGTAAATTCCGTCTCATTCCATTTTCGACGACACATTCGATGTAAATACACACACTAAACGTGACTTTATCCAGTCATGTTTGGTTTCATTGCAATCAACTGGTTTGTTTGTAACACAATCAAACCTGATGGGCCATTTCGCGGGACGTATTGACTGAAAGAAACCGATTTGAAGACAACAAGTAATGACATCATTGTGCACCAATGATATGACCGCTGTTTTGTTGATTGACTGTATTTTAACCCAATGACCACTGATCGTCTTGAAATCTAGCTGGGTAGATAGCCAATGAGCTGAGGTAAATGGCAATATGTAATGTTTATGTGTTGGAAGACCAACCCATGTAGTAAACTACGGCGTAAAGAGGGTCATTCGCCATTGAAGATTCATACCGGAAGGAGCCACGCATGTTACTGTAACGGTTTTCTTGCGGTGAAGGAGAGGCGGACCAAAACGCAGCGTGGTTTCTATTCATGGTTCTTTAATGAAGAAAACTATACATGAACAGACTAACAAAAACAAGAACCGTGAAAACCTAAAACAGCCCTATCTGGTGCAAACACAGGACAGGAACAATCACCCACAAAACCCAACACCAAACAGGCTACCTAAATATGGTTCCCAATCAGACACAATGACTTACACCTGCCTCTGATTGAGAACCATATCAGGCCAAACATAGAAATAGACAAACTAGACATGTAACATACAATGCCCACTCAGATCACACCCTGACCAAACAAAACATAGAAACATACAAAACAAACTATGGTCAGGGTGTGACTGGCTGACTGGCGGCACTGGCGCCTCTGGGCTGACTGGCGGCACTGGCAGATCCTGGCTGACTGGCGGCTCCTGGCTGACTGGCGGCACTGGCGGCTCCTGGCTGACTGGCGGCACTGGCGGCTCCTGGCTGACTGGCGGCACTGGCGGCTCCTGGCTGACTGGCGGCACTTGCGGCTCCTGGCTGACTGGCGGCACTTGCGACTCCTGGCTGACTGGCGGCACTGGCGACTCCTGGCTGACTGGCGGCTCCTGGCTGACTGGTGGCACTGGCGGCTCCTTGCAGACCGCACCGGGCTATGCACCCGCACTGGGGACACCGTGCGCTCCAAAGCATAACACTGTGCCTGCCCGGTCTCTCTAGCCCCCCGGTAAGCACAGGAAGTTGGCGCAGGTCTCCTACCTGGCTTCGCCATACTCCCTGTGTGCCTCCCCCCCCCCCCCCAAGACATTTTTGGGGTTGACTCTCGGGCTTCCGTCCGCGTCGCCGTGCTCGTCTCTCCAACTCCATTCTCCTATAACCTTCTTCGCACTGCTCCAGCGAATCCCAGGGGGGCTCCGGCACTCTCCCTGGGTCGACCGCCCACCTGTCTATTTCCTCCCACGTCGTGTAATCCAGACTTTGTTGCTCCTGCTGCCGCTGCCTTTCACCACGCCGCTTGGTCCTGTTGTGGTGGGTGATTCTGTAACGGTTTTCTTGCGGTGAAGGAGAGGCGGACCAAAATGCAGCGTGGTTTCTATTCATGGTTCTTTAATGAAGAAAACTATACATGAACAGACTAACAAAAACAAGAAACGTGAAAACCTAAAACAGCCCTATCTGGTGCAAACACAGAGACAGGAACAATCACCCACAAAAACCCAACACCAAACAGGCTACCTAAATATGGTTCCCAATCAGAGACAATGACTAACACCTGCCTCTGATTGAGAACCATATCAGGCCAAACATAGAAATAGACAAACTAGACATGTAACATACAATGATCACACCCTGACCAAACAAAACATAGAAACATACAAAGGTCAGGGTGTGACAGTTACGCACAGCATTATTTTGGTAAAGCGCATCTTCAGCTGTTTATATATATCAATCAGTATGGCGACTAAGTCAGGGAAAGCTAAATCTAAGTCTAGATATACAGATGTACACACAATTTTAGAATAAATTTATCGGGAAAGTGAGACAGAGAATTTTTTATTTATTTTTACTGTTACATTGATGCTGTTGACCCGGATCACTGGTTGCTGCGGAAAAAAGGAGGAAGGTCAAACGGGAGGTGAGTGTAACGGATGTGAAACGGCTAGCTTAGTTAGCAGTGTGCGCTAAATAGCGTTTCAATCGGTGATGTCACTTGCTCTGAGACCTTGAAGTAGTAGTTCCCCTTACTCTGCAAGGGCCGCGGCTTTTGTGGAGCGATGGGTGGAGCGATGCTTCGTGGGTGTCAGTTGTTGATGTGTGCAGAAGGTCCCTAGTTCGCGCACGGGTATGGGCGAGGGGACGGTCTAAACTTATACTGTTACACATCCAACCCGGAAGCCAGCCGCACCAATGTGTCGGAGGCTACACCGTGCACCTGGCAACCTTGGCTAGCACGGACTGCGCCCGGCCCGCCACAGGAGTTGCT
This sequence comes from Oncorhynchus mykiss, assembly GCF_057628025.1. NCBI lineage: Eukaryota > Metazoa > Chordata > Actinopteri > Salmoniformes > Salmonidae > Oncorhynchus > Oncorhynchus mykiss. The sequence goes on along the minus strand of NC_143023.1, from coordinate 74,204,514 downwards.
GTTGTCTCAGCGCTACTGAGGCATGGACCGCAAAAATGTCCCCATTCCAACTGCAATAAAGGACTACAACAAGAGCATGGGAGGTGTGGGCCTGTCAGATGTGCTGATAGGCTATTACAATGTTCTCCATTAGATGATGAAATGGTACAAGACTTTCTTCTATTATTTCATCGACATTGCTGTGGTGAATGCATTCATCCTACACAAGGAAATGGCTAAGAGCTGTGGAAAGCCCCCCATCTCACAGCTAGCCTTCAGAGAGCTGCTCATCAAGGAGCTTGCTGGCTACAGCACCACTGCACCACATTCTGGCCCCTCTACCTCTGTCCCTTCTGCTCCTGCCACAAGTGGTGTTCATCTGCCCAAATGTATTTCTGCAGGAATGGATGTGCCTCAGGGCCAAAAGGGCACAGCATGGAGGCGTCGCTGGGTTCTTTGCAAAATGAAGTCCCCATCACCTGCACCACATGCTTGGTGACCCTCTGCTTTACAGCAGAAAGAGACTGCTATGGCACATGGCATTGGCAGCACAATATTGTGTAGAGGACTGAGGGTCTTCCAAATATTGAAAGTGTTATTTTGTAAATGTATATATTATTTTTTTCATGTTTTTTCTAACTTTTTTGGGGGGTGTGTTAAAATACAATTTTGGTATTTTGTATATAGTTATTCCATTCAAAATGTATAACTTCACCAATTTGGCCACTTGGGTAGCAGGGTAGCCTAGTGGTTAGAGCGTTGGACTAGTAACCGGAAGGTTGCAAGTTCAAACCCCCGAGCTGACAAGGTACAAATCTGTCGTTCTGCCCCTGAACAGACAGTTAACTCACTGTTCCTAGGCCGTCATTGAAAATAAGAATTTGTTCTTAACAGACTTGCCTAGTTAAATAAAGGTAAAATAAATTGAGGACCACAGCAGAATGACATGAAAAGGGGTGCGAGTAAGGGAAGCAGAAAAGTTCCCCAAATGGCCCACCAGAGTACTTGCTCCTACCGGTGAGCCTGGTCTTTCACCAGGCACGAGGATACAAAATGAGCAGCGTTCCGCTGGCAACAGCCCAGCCCTGCCTAGTTGCATGGGCTCAGGAAACAGTGCCTCGGCCCTCCTCGGTGACTCTCGAGGAAAGTCGGGAAATCTCGGGTGCTCTTAGCCACGGGACTGTCGGGGACTTCTGGGATGACTCGGAGGCAAGGGGGAATCCCTGGACGTGCGAGTGAAATCGAATTTCCTCTCCATCTGCCGCAATCGTCCATTGATGCGGATGGTCAAGCGAAGAGTGAGTCAAAATCTGTTGGTAACTCCCAAGCCGCAAGCTCGTCCTTTACTTCCTCTGCGACGCTGTGCAGGACCATGTCCAACAGTGCTTCCGGGTTCCATGCACTCTCTGCTGCCAACGTATGGAAATCCACCGCATAGTCGGCCACAGTGCGGGCGTCCTGCCAGAGCTTGATCAGCTTCCGGGCAGCTTCTCTCCCGGAGAACGGGGCATCAAAAACCTTGCGCATATGGCTGGCTGCTGTTCCAATACGGCGGTAGCCCAAGTGAGAGCCCTTCCAGACATCAGTGTGATGAGATAGGCTATTTTGGAGCGATCCGAGGGGAAGGAGGAGGGCTGAAGCTTGAAAATGAGGGCACAGTGAGCTAAAAATGTCTGACAGGTGCTCAGCTCTCCATTAAAGAGTTCAGGAGGAGGTAACCGGGGCTCCCGGGAAGGTGGAGTGGCCAGTGGGGCGGCGCTGCTAACCGCCGAGTTGCTGAGGGGTGGTGGAGTTACCATCGAGGCAGGCTGCCCCCAGACAACCCGCAGAATTGCTCCAGCAGCATGTCCAACTGCCGGTCATGATGCTCAGCCAATAATAAATGTATACAAAATGACCCAATTCAGCAAAAAAATAAATAGTACCCCCTTTTCGTCATATCCAATTGTCTTGTCCCATCGCTGCAACTCCCGTACGGCCTCGGGAGAGGCGAAGATCGAGAGCCGTGCGTCCTCAAAAACAAAACCATGCTAAGCCACACTGCTTCCTGACAATGCACGTTTAACCCGGAAGCCAGTCACACCAATGTGTCGGAGGTAACACTGTACACCTGGTGATCGTGTCAGCGTGCATGCGCATGGCATGCGCCTGGCCCGCCACAGGAGTCGCTACAGCGCGATGGAACAAGGACATCCCGGCCGGCCAAACCCACCCCTAACCCGGATGACGCTGGGCCAATTGTGCTTCGCCTCATGGGTCTCCCGGTCTCGGTCAGGAGACAGTGTCTTTGACCGCTGAACAACTCGGAAAGCCCCATCTACAAAGTTGTTAATGCTTATCAATTGCCTTGCGCAAGGTATCAAAATACTACACAAACAAGACTCTTAAAGAATTTAATTAAAATGTTATTTTTTGATAACAGAAACAATGACAAAATATGGAAAAATGGGCCACATGATGTCGGCCAAGTCTGACTCTCAGCCGAGTCCCCCCACTCTCAGCCGGAATCGTCCCAGATCCACTGTGCTAGCTGTGGCTTGAGACATTGATAAGTCATTGTCTCAACGCAGCCTTATAGTGCTGTGAAAGGATCCAGGATCCCAAATGATTTGGGTGGATCCCATCCTCCTTATAAAACGTGTTTTGTTTCCAAAGGGTATCAAAATTGTCAACAAAAGTTACACCCATTGAGCTGCAATAATCGCGTAGCCAGTTGTGAAGAGAAAAAATCCTGCTAAAGCGTTCAATGCCGCGATTCAGAGGGCACAGGGCCAGATATAATGGGTCTTTTGTTAGTGTTTAGCAGAGAGTCAGTCATCTCTTTAAAATCCAGTTTCAACTTTTCAGAACTGCCCTTTAATAATGTCATCGTTAAAACCCACATGGACTACGATAGAATTGATTTCCATGTAATTTACACGAGCTTCAGGTTAAGACATCGTTTTTGCACCAGGAACGATCACATTTCTTACCATGGAGCTGGCGAGAAGGATGAGGAAATTCGCCCTCTCCCACGCTTCTCAGGATTTGGAGAACCCTTTATAGACGAGAGGCGGGATAAGAGGCAGGATAACTTGAGCTCGTTGCCTTTGGCAGGCCTCCGACAGATGAAGAAGCCTCGCTTGATCTAGAGCAGGGACGGAAGGTTGCTGACGTCTACTTCGAGTAGTTGTAGGCACTGCGGCCGCAAACACAGGCACCCCCAGCGACGAAGGTGCAGGAAGATCAGGCTCCAGGACGGCAAAACTATTTGTTGTTTGTATCCTATCCGGGCCTCTTGTTGGGAGTGTAGACTGCTTTGCCGGAGGTTGCTGTCTTCGGTGTCCACGGCTCGTGACATGCGACCATCGTTGATGGTCTTGCTCCTCTTGCTGTGCTCCTTTGACTCCGCTATCAGATGGGGGAGCTCCGGGCTTTCTCTCTCCAGTTTCCTGTAAAAATTAAACTGTGGTGTTAAATAGTTTCAACTGTAAGTTCCCTTGCCCCAATGGGGTGTAAACTAGAATGCTAGCTTCTCTCATTCTTTGTCCAAATGCTTCACTTCTGCTTTTCTGTAATGTTGTAACTACTTAGTTGACAAAAAAAAGTGTTTCTCTTCCCTTTTTTCTAAACTATGTTGGCTGTTTGAATGGTCCCTTTTTGTGTTGAGGGGAAAGAAGGCGAGAAAGTTACTCTAGCCTATCTGCAAAAATATGATTCTAATATAATTGGCTTTAAAGTTCCAAACCCTCACTGGTATGAACGGTGTCAGCATTTTTTTTACATTTTGTATTCTTTGGAACTTAACATGAATTGTGGGATTTTGAGTACTTTATAGGTAGAGGACATTGTACAGTACAAGGCTATGTCAATAACTCAATTTAAACAAAAATGCAGATAGATCCTTATACTGTAGACTCAAGCTTTCATAGTAGCTCCTCTCCCTTCTTGTCTTGAAGCTAGGTCCAGTAGTAGCTCCTCTCTCTCGTCTTGAAGCTAGGTCCAGTAATAGCTCCTCTCTCCTTGTCTTGAAGCTAGGTCCAGTAGTAGCTACTCTCTTTCTTGTCAATAAGCTAGGTCAACTGGCTGCTCCTCTCCCTGTGCTGATGCTATATTTACTGTTGTTGAAATGCAGTGGAATCAACATTGATGCAACTAGTTTTTGTCAAGTGGGTATTTACAGAACTAGCTTTGTCATGAGAAGTGCTTTAAAGGAGCCATAAAGTTAATATGAAATTAAAAAGTAAACAAAAAAAGAGTAAATTAACAGTTCATTTCTGATGTCATACTGAATATGTGTTTGTATGTGAAAAGATGGCGCCGGAGAAGATGGCTGCCGTTTTATGGGCCCTTATCCAACCGTGCCATTTTGTTTTTTCACGTTGTTTGTAACTTATTTTGTACATAATGTTGCTGCTACCGTCTCTTATGACCGAAAAGATCTTCTAGAACAGAAATTACTCACCTTGAACTGGACAAAGAATCTCTCTTTAATGAGTCAGGTCGGGGAACAATTTACTCCAGACACCCGAACAGGCCCTCATCCCAGTCCTTCGCAGGAGAAAGAGACGGAAAATATTTTGCAGAAGATCGGGGTGCCTTGTGAGGATCCGCTCGACGAGAGGCTAATCTGCCGTTGCCATCTGTACCATTAGCCAACGTACAATCGCTGACTAATACATTGGATGAACTAAAAGCACGTATATCCTACCAATGGGACATTAAAATCTGTAATATCTTATGTTTCACCGAGTGGTGGCTGAACGACGACATGAATAACATACAGCTGGCAGGTTTTACATTGTATCGGCAGGATACAACAGCAGCCTCTGGTAAGACGAGAGGTGGCGGCCTATATATATTTGTAAACAGCTGGTAAACGATATCTAAGGAAGTGTCTTATCTATACATAAGTCACTTTAATAACTACCTACATGTACAGTGCCTTGCGAAAGTATTCGGCCCCCTTGAACTTTGCGACCTTATGCCACATTTCAGGCTTCAAACATAAAGATATAAAACTGTATTTTTTTGTGAAGAATCAACAACAAGTGGGACACAATCATGAAGTGGAATGACATTTATTGGATATTTCAAACTTTTTTAACAAATCAAAAACTGAAAAATTGGGCGTGCAAAATTATTCAGCCCCTTTACTTTCAGTGCAGCAAACTCTCCCCAGAAGTTCAGTGAGGATCTCTGAATGATCCAATGTTGACCTAAATGACTAATGATGATAAATACAATCCACCTGTGTGTAATCAAGTCTCCGTATAAATGCACCTGCACTGTGATAGTCTCAGAGGCCAATTTTTCAGTTTTTGAATTGTTCAAAAAGTTTGAAATATCCAATAAATGTCGTTCCACTTCATGATTGTGTCCCACTTGTTGTTGATTCTTCACAAAAAAATATTTTTTTTATATCTTTGTTTGAAGCCTGAAATGTGGCAAAAGGTCGCAAAGTTCAAGGGGGCCGAATACTTTCGCAAGGCACTGTATATAGAACCTCAACTACCCGGTGCCCCCTGTACTATTGTTATTTTACTGCTGCTCTTAATTATTTGTTACTCATTTCTTAAAACTGCATTTTTGGTTAAGGGCTTGTAAGTAAGAATTTCACAGTAAGGTCTACACATTGTATTCAAAAATAAAAGAGAGCCGCACACTCTAGGAGCTCAGATGCAAAAATGTAATACCAACATTTCGACAGCCAAGCTGTCTTCATCAGGGTATAATAACAAACACTGCGGGATGACTCGTTTATATAGTGTCAAAAGACACAGGTGTCTGTAATCATGGCCAAGAGTGGCTTAATACCATTGGTTAATAATCAAATATTAAAATGTCAAACAAAGAACAGCATACAAACAAATGGATAGCATACGATCATAGATTAATTTAACTACACAAGTTTACAAACAATTACAATGGCAAAATCACAATCACAAGAATGGCTACACATTGTATTCGGCAGATGTGACAACATTTTATTTGATTTTGTGTTGACAGAATCCTGTAACCTACTGTATGTATAAGCCTGATTCCATTGTGTTCCCCTTTCCCTAACATTTTGGTGTTGCAGATCTAAAAGAATGGGATAGGTGATGACTCCATGTGCTTTTCTAATAGGCCAAGTGAAGCATCCTCCATATTGCTTACATCCTTCCAGTCCTGTCAAACTTGTGCACACTGAAGGGGTAGGAGCTAACTGCCAAACTGGAACTAGGCCTTGTTTGAGTTTCTCATGGCTTACTATTTTCCTCAGCCCACAGAGGCCAGCATGCATGTGTTTATACAACAAACCCTGGTTCATCAGATTTGCAGTCAGGACATAACAGATTGTTTATGTCAGAGCTGGGGAAAACAGCAGCACTCCATCAGCAGAGACATTAAGCATATTTTTCAGAACTTCTCAAGATTATAAAAAAAGAGAAATAACAATGTTATGGATTAAATCCATACCGAGTTTAATATGAAAGCTCCATTACTTCTATCACTGTGTCAGTATCTTCACAGATGATCCATGACCAACTGTAAACCCAGGATAAAGAGGTTCAGTGAATGTGGTCTGGACTCTGTGGAGGAGAGTCATTGTGTCAGAAACGTTGTAGAAGGACAGAGTTCCTGCCGTGTGGTCCAGGTACACGCCAACTCTGGAGGAGCAGGGGACAGTGATAACAGTTGTAGAGCAATTGTGCATGAAATTACAGCTAGAGGTTGAGCAGTATAAACTCAACGACTGATCATTCCGTCCAAATGCAGCGACGCCATTCCATTGGTCTCCTTTCCTGATGATTCCTTTATATGAGACGGCTACATTAACAGAATCCCCACTCCACTCTACCTCCCAGTAGCTGGCTCTAGACAGACCCTCTCTACACAGCACCTGGACGAAGTAGGTAAATCTGTCTGAATGGTGAAGGTAGGGCTGGGCCTTTCCAATATTTGTCACCTTCCTGTTTCCCTCAGACAGACACAGGCACTCTTGAGCTGAGTTAGGATCCAATGTGAGCGGTAAGGAATCTGAGAAAATGTCAAAACAAAGTTGAAAATGCAGATGTAATAGTGTGTGCATGCATGGGTATATGGAATTGTGCGTTTCAAACTCACATTTCAAGAACTCTTCTCTGATCCTGGGTTCGGGGAGTGGAACATCATGAAGATTTGTTGCTATGGATAACAGAGATAATCAAATATAGCTGATCCACTCTGATCATTGTGGCCCTGGGCACACTCAACAACAGTTATGTTAAAACGTTTGTGCACTTACCTAGATTGACTAGATAGTGTTGTTTTTCCCGTAGAATCTCATAAAAGGCTGCTTTCACCTTAGAGCCTCCTGAGTGTAGGGCCTCGTACAGCAGTCTCATCTGTTCCTGGCTGGGCCTGGCATCACGGATAGTATTATACATTTCTTTATGAAGCATGCATCTCTGAAGAAGTTCATCTGCTATAGGCATCACCATGGTTACCCTCTGAATGAGCTCAGACCTTTGCTCATCCACAAACTGGACACCTTCAGTTGGAGAGAGAGAGAGAGAGAGAGAGAGAGAGGTAAAGTTATCATGACAATAATATCACCATCTTTCAATCTGCCTTTAGATTTTTATAGTACCAGTCAAAAGTTTGGACATAGGGTTTTTCATTATTTTGATGATTGTCTACATTCTAGAATAATAGAGAAGACTATTATAGAAGACTATAAGACTATCAAAACTATGAAATAACACATGGTATCATGTATCAACCAAATAAGTGTTAAACATATATTTAATATTTCAGATTCTTTAAAGTAGCCACCCTTTGCCTTAGTGACAGTTTTGCACACTTTCTCTCAACCAGCTTCATGAGGTAGTCACCTGGAATGCATTTCAATTAACAGGTGTGCCTTGTTAAAAGTTAATTTGTGGAATTTCTTTCCTTAATGTATTTGAGGCAATCAGTAGTGTTGTGACAAGGTAGGGGTGGTATACAGAAGATAGCCCTATTTGGTAAAAGACCAAGTCCGTATTATGGCAAGAACAGCTCAAATAAGCAAAGTGAAATGATAGTCTATCATTAATTTAAGACATGAAGGTCAGTCAATGTGGAACATTTCAATAACTTTGAAAGGTTCTTCAAGTGCAGTCGCAAAAACCATCAAGCGCTATGATGGAATTGGCCCTCATGAGGACCACCACAGGAAAGGAAGACCCAGAGTTACCTCTGATGCAGAGGATAAGTTCATTAGAGTTAACTGCACCTTAGATTGCAGCCCAAATAAATGCTTCACAGAGTTCAAGTAACAGACTCATCTCAACGTCAACTGTTAAGAGGAGACTGCGTGAATCAGGCCTTCAAGGTCGAATTGCTGCAAAGAAACCACTACTAGTAAAAAATTAAGAAAAACCCTTGAATGAGTAGGTGTCCAAACATGTGAATGGTACTGTATATGAATTGATAAATCATTATCATAAAGGCGACCTAAAATCTAATATAATTTAATATTGAGTTGGCCCCAAAAGCAACATTACCATATTCCTCTGTACTTATGGTCGCTGGCATCAGCACTAGAATGGTATGAAAGAGGGCCAACGAGAGAGAGATTTCATGAAACATGTCATGTTAAAGATGCAATATAGAAAGTCTGACAAGCTAAAACATTGTTCTCACATTTACTGTTCAAAATCTAATTACACGATCATACCATATGATTTACTCTCTTGCCAGATAAAGCAACATAATCTTTATGTACAAACATTTCCAAATAACAATAAGATATAACGCTGTACTTTTGCTGTTTGTGTGTGAAGTCCTACCTTTCCCAGGTATCTTGGCCATTTCCTCCTTGAATATAACCTCCAGTCGCTGTTTAAGTGCAGATATTGATTTCTGTAAATCCTCAAATGAGATTTGGTTGACAGTGATGCTGGGTAAGGCCTCAGATCCAGGAGGGACACAGACAGACTGGAAACTCTACAGAGACAGATCAGAAAACAAGAAAAAGATTATCAACGTGGGCAAGACAAAAGAGCTGATCGTGGACTACAGGAAACGCCCCCATTCACATCAACAGGGCTGTAGTGGAACGGATTGAGAGCTACAAGATCCTCGGTGTCCACATTGCTATGGACCTATCACGGTCCAAACAGACCAACACAGTCGAGAAGAGTGGACGATAACATCTCTTCCCCCTCCGGAGGCTGAAAAGATTTTGCATTGGCCCTCAGATCCTCAAAAAGGTCTACAGCTGTACCACTGAGATTATCGACTGGCTCATCACCACTTGGTATGGCAACTGCTTAGCTTTCGACCGCAAGGCGCTACAGAGAGTAGTACGTACAGCCCATTACATCACTGCGACCGAACTTCCTGCCATCCAGGAACTCTATACCAGGCAGTGTCAGAGGAAGGCTTTAAAAATTGTCAGACTCCAGCCACCCGAGTTATAGCCTATTCTCTCTGCTACCACATGGCAAACTTACTAGGACCCAAAAGCTCCTGAACAGCTTCTACCCCCAAGCCATAATACTGCTAAAAACACTCTACCCACCCACTCACACACTCATCACATATGCTGCTGCCACTGTATACAGTGCCTTGCGAAAGTATTCGGCCCCCTTGAACTTTGCGACCTTTTGCCACATTTCAGGCTTCAAACATAAAGATATAAAACTATTTTTTTTGTGAAGAATCAACAACAAGTGAGACACAATCATGAAGTGGAGCGACATTTATTGGATATTTCAAACTTTTTTAACAATCAAAAACTGAAAAATTGGGCGTGCAAAATTATTCAGCCCCTTTACTTTCAGTGCAGCAAACTCTCTCCAGAAGTTCAGTGAGGATCTCTGAATGATCCAATGTTGACCTAAATGACTAATGATGATAAATACAATCCACCTGTGTGTAATCAAGTCTCCGTATAAATGCACCTGCACTGTGATAGTCTCAGAGGTCCGTTAAAAGAGCAGAGAGCATCATGAAGAACAAGGAACACACCAGGCAGGTCCGAGATACTGTTGTGAAGAAGTTTAAAGCCGGATTTGGATACAAAAAGATTTCCCAAGCTTTAAACACCCAAGGAGCACTGTGCAAGCGATAATATTGAAATGGAAGGAGTATCAGACCACTGCAAATCTACCAAGACCTGGCCGTCCCTCTAAACTTTCAGCTCTAACAAGGAGAAGACTGATCAGAGATGCAGCCAAGACGCCCATGATCACTCTGGATGAACTGCAGAGATCTACAGCTGAGGTGGGAGACTCTGTCCATAGGACAACAATCAGTCGTATATTGCACAAATCTGGCCTTTATGGAAGAGTGGCAAGAAGAAAGCCATTTCTTAAAGATATCCATAAAAAGTGTCGTTTAAAGTTTGCCACAAGCCACCTGGGAGACACACCAAACATGTGGAAGAAGGTGCTCTGGTCAGATGAAACCAAAATTGAACTTTTTGGCAACAATGCAAAATGTTATATTTGGCGTAAAAGCAACACAGCTGAACACACCATCCCCACTGTCAAACATGGTGGTGGTAGCATCATGGTTTGGGCCTGCTTTTCTTCAGCAGGGACAGGGAAGATGGTAAAAATTGATGGGAAGATGGATGGAGCCCAATACAGGACCATTCTGGAAGAAAACCTGATGGAGTCTGCAAAAGACCTGAGACTGGGACGGAGATTTGTCTTCCAACAAGACAATGATCCAAAACATAAAGCAAAATCTACAATGGAATGGTTCAAAAATAAACATATCCAGGTGTTAGAATGGCCAAGTCAAAGTCCAGACCTGAATCCAATCGAGAATCTGTGGAAAGAACTGAAAACTGCTGTTCACAAATGCTCTCCATCCAACCTCACTGAGCTCGAGCTGTTTTACAAGGAGGAATGGGAAAAAATTTCAGTCTCTCGATGTGCAAAACTGATAGAGACATACCCCAAGCGACTTACAGCTGTAATCGCTGCAAAAGTTGGCGCTACAAAGTACTAACTTAAGGGGGCTGAATAATTTTGCACGCCCAATTTTTCAGTTTTTGATTTGTTAAAAAAGTTTGAAATATCCAATAAATGTCGTTCCACTTCATGATTGTGTCCCACTTGTTGTTGATTCTTCACAAAAAAATACAGTTTTATATCTTTATGTTTGAAGCCTGAAATGTGGCAAAAGGTCGCAAAGTTCAAGGGGGCCGAATACTTTCGCAAGGCACTGTATCTATCCTGTTGCCTTGTCACTTTACCCCAAACTATATGTTCATATTTACCTCAATTTCCTCGTACCCCTGCGCATTGACTCAGTACTGGTACCCCCTGTACTGTATATAGCCAAGCTATCATTGCTCATTATGTATTTATTTCTATTAACATTTTTTTAAATTTAAATTCTGCATTGTTGAGAAGAGCTCATAAGTAAGCATTTTACTGTTAGTCTACGCCTAGTTGTTTACGAAGCACGTGCCAATTAACATTTGATCACGGAGAAAGACATTGACTACACTTCAGGAGTGACACCTGCTGCAATGGACAAAGAGTCAGTGATGCCACCTGGAGGAAATGGATGTGATCCTCTGTGTGTGAGAGTTGCTCCAACTCAGCCTCTCTCCTCTTCAGCTCAGCTACATCCTGCTCCAGTTGCTTCAGGAGTCCTTCAGCCCGACTCACTTCAGCCTTCTCCTGGGCTCTGATCAGTTCCTTCATCTCAGAGCGCGTTTTGTCAATAGAGTGGACCAGCTCAGTAAAGATCCTCTCACTTTCCTCAACTGCGGTCTGTGCAGAGCACTGTTAGGACAAACAGAGAGGAGGGGTTACATTTTAATAGGGCTAGGCCCCTTTTTTCTCCATTTCCTCCTGAAGCCCAAAGTAAACTGTCTGTTGCTCAGGCCCTGAAGCCAGGATATGCATATAATTGGTACCATTGGAAAGAAAACACTTTGAAGTTTGTAGAAATGTTCAAATAATGTAGGAGAATATAACAATAGATATGGTAGGAGAAAATCCTAAGAAAAACCAACCAGAATTTTTTGGGTTGAGAGAGATCCTCCTCTTAAAATGGCAAGTATAAGGTCATATTGAAAATTAGCTCCCTGGGTGCAATTCCTATGGCTTACACAGGGTGTCAGCAGTCTATGTTCAAGGTTTCAGGCTTGTAACTTCAAAACGAATAAGAAATATGAGTTTTAGTACAGGGACACAGTCTTGGTAATTCGTGTTTGCGCGTGCCATGAAGACAGGGCGCACCTTTCCTATTGAACATACTTCTTTCCGTAAGAAATATTATAGTTTGATTACATTTGAGGGTATCCGAGGAGAAGATAGAAAAGTATTTTGACTTGTTGAAACAAAGTTTAGGGATAGATTTTAGGATTCCTTTCTCTGCATGTTGAACGAGTGGATTCCTCAAATCGATGGCACAAACTAAACTGACTTTTTGGGATATAAAGAAGGATTTTATCTAACAAAACGACACTACATGTTATAGATGGGACCCTTTGGATGACAAATCAGAGGAAGATTTTCAAAAAGTAAGTGAATATTTAATCGTTATTTGTGAATGTATGAAACCTGTGCCAGTGGAAAAATATTTTGATGTGGGGTGCCGTCCTCAAACAATCACATGGTATATTTTCGCTGAAATAGCTACTGTAAATCAGACAATGCAGTTAGATTAACAAGAATGTAAGCTTTCAGCTGCTATAAGACACTTGTATGTACTTAAATGTTGAATATCCATCATTTTTATGATTATTTATTTGAATTGCGCCCCCTCCAGTTTCACCGGAAGTTGTCCCACTAGCGGGATGCCTAGCCATAAAAATTAACCAGTCTATTTACTCAGCTCTCACCAGAACCCCAGCCTGTTCCCCCTAGATATACTGCACTTCAGTTTAGGAATAGTAAGTCACTTTATAGAGTACTATCTGTTAAGTGGAAACATGCAAAACTCACCTTGAGTGACTTCACAGCCTGTCTCACCTCCTGTATCTTCACCTCTCTCTCCTGAATTCTCTGCCTGGCCTGGTTCTCACTTAACTGTTTCTGTAGAGAAACAAATGTCATAGAATGAAAGCTTAAATATCATGATGTTAATTTATATTGGCTGTGTCTTTCTAAAAGCATACATTTGTCACATTAGTACCATCATATAGACGTGTTAGTAACATCATACAGACATGACTCTCACATTAACTTATTCTGATTAATTACATTGTCAGATACACTGTATCCTGGATGAGATGTTTAGAGTTGTTGCCCTTACCAGCCTCTCAATCCTTTCTACTGCTGGGGAAACGGTATCATGGCCTTTGTGTTTCTCGATCTCACACTGATAACAGATACACTGCTGATCCGTACGGCAGTAAACCTCCAGCAGCTTGTCATGATGAGAGCAGATCTTCTCCTGTAGTTGTGTGGAGGCTTTGACCAGCTTGTGTTTTTTAAATGCAGGCGATTCATAGTGATGCTGGAGATGAGTCTCACAGTAAGAGGCTAAACACACCAGACAGGACTTTACGGCTTTTAATTTTTTCAGAGTACAGACGTCACACTCAACATCTCCAGGTCCACCAAAACAGAGAGCTGGAGGAGCAGCTTGGATTCCTGTCTTCTTCAGAATCTCCACAAACTCAGTTAGTAGAGGGTTTCTGTTCAGAACAGGTCTTGGGGTAAAGGTCTGCCTGCACTGGGGACAGCTGTACACACCTTTTAGATCGTCCTGATCCCAACAGCCTTTAATACATTCCATACAGTAGTTGTGTCCACAGGGAATAGTTACTGGATCCTTCAGTAGATCCAGACAGATCGAACAATTGATCAGGTCCGTGGCCTCTGCCATGTTGATACACACACTGACCAAGTAGCAGAGTTCTGTAAGTAAAGCATTGGTGGTTGTGAATGGGAAGGAAACACTCTATTCTGTAAGAGGTGTGGTGTTGAGCAAAGATCAGGCAGTTGTTGCAGACTCAAGGGCATATCTACAGTAAGTTCCTTTATTTCTTAAAAACGAAAGAACACTCATGAATAATGACTATTTGGTCACACGAAAAATAACTTTCAAATAGTCTTCATAAGCACTATAAATGCTTCACAGTCAAACAAAGGCTGATATTATATTGCCACTATTTAATAATAACTTATTTTTCAATTAAAATGTTTCACTTTTATTTAGACAGGTGGGTAATTGACGAATGCGTTTCCTACAATTATGACCTGCCATTGGCTGTGAGTAGATCACCCCAGCTTTCCCAGAAATGCCAACTTTTGATGCATGAAATAAAGCTGCTTCTTCTGACATTATTGTAAAAAAAAAAAGAAAAAAAAAAGGTATTTATTTATTTAAAATGTATTTAACTAGGCAAGTCAGTTAAGAACAAATTCTTATTTACAATGACGGCCTACCAAAAGGCAAAAGGCCTCCTGTGGGGAAGGGGGCTGGGATAAAAATAATAAATATATATAAAAATAACATGGTAGCAGCACAAAACATGGTACAAACATTATTGGGCACAGACAACAGCACAAAGGGCAAGAATGTAGAGACAACAACACATCACGCAAAGCAGCCACAACTGTCAGTAAAAGTATCCATGACTGAGTCTTCGAATGAAGAGATTAAGATAAAACTGTCCAGTTTGAGTGTTTGTTGCAGCTCGTTCCAGTCACTAACTGCAGCAAACTGAAAAGACGAGTGACCCAGGGATACATGTGCTTTAGGGACCTTTAACAGAATGCGACTGGCAGAACGGTTGTTGTATGTGGAGGATGAGGGCTGCAGTAGATATCTCAGATAGGGGGGAGTGAGGCCTAAGAGGGTTTTATAAATAAGCATCTTGCTTGGGTCTTGCGACAGGTATACAGACATGACCAGTTTACAGAGGAGTATAGAGTGCAGTGATGTGTCCTATAAGGAGCATTGGTGGCAAATCCGAATGGCAAACAACATCTAGCACCCTTACCTGTCGATCTATAAATTACGTCTCCGTAATCTAGCATGGGTAGGATGGTCATCTGAATCAGGGTTAGTTTGGCAGCTGGGGTGAAAGAAGAACGATTACGAAAGAGGAAACCAAGTCTAGATTTAACTTTAGCCTGCAGCTTTGATATGTGCTGAGAGAAGGACAGTGTACCGTCTAGTCATACTCCCAAATACTTGTATGAGGTGACTACCTCAAGCTCTAGATCCTCAGCAATAGTAATCACCTCTGTGGGGAGAGGGGCATTCTTCTTACCAAACCACATGACCTTTGTTTTGGAGGTGTTCAGAACAAGGCTAAGGGCAGAGAAAGCTTGTTGGACACTAAGAAAGTCTACACAATTCCAGTAACCGTCCGGTTCCCCTCAGAAAGAGACAGGTGCTCATTAACTGTGTTGGGTTCCAAGGTCCACTGGCAAGAATCCCCCGTGACAGATGTATCAGGTAGTTCCGGGATTATAAGGCCTTTTACTTACACTTTCAAACCTCCGCTCTGGTCTTGGGCTCAGGAGTGGGGTCCATGATGTCACTATAGAGAGACAAACAACTCTTTCGTTTAAATCAACATAATCTTCGATAAGATTACAGCATTTTAGGAAAACTTCTATTACAAAATGAAACGCTACCACATCTACATGGAGACTCAACCTCTTCAACTGAATTCCACTAAAACAATGATTATATCTTTACCAAAGTCATGAGGTAAGGCAGCTTGGAGTTGTCTTCTTCATTTACCCCAGAGCAGTTCTAGGCCTATTGGTTTACACTCCCATAGGCACCAACATCTCACTTCCTCTTCAGTCTCTGCTACTACTTACTTAGTAAGTGACTCATGAAAGATAGCAAGCCCATAAAATGTGCATTACTGCCACCAACTGGACATTATAAAAACCCACAGCAATCAACAGGCAAGAAAGGAAATCAGAATTTATAATCAACACCTAGCCCCTACACTTTAGGCACTTCTATACATCTGAAACAATTGGAAAGGTGGAAGACATATGGTGAAAATTCCATCCAGCCAAATTTTACATAATTCTCGCAAAATGTGCACTTGCACACTTCTCAACATGTATTTGAAAGCATTGGATTGTAAACATTGGCTGGAGAGTTTCCACCATTGTTAAATCCATGAGCGGAGTGTGCAACTTCACAGGGTGGAGGATCAAAACATAATCTTAGAAGGCATGATGACCCAATTACCTATCAAATTATTTCATACAGGAGGGTCTTTCATACAGGAGGGTCTAGGGGTATTTTGAATTCAGCAGCGCTCACAGCTTTCGACACATTTCCAAAGCAACTTTTAAATTGCATATTCTGAACATTTTACTGACTGAATACACTCAATATCGCTCCCCCAGTCTCTCCCTTATGACAGTGCAGACTAGAAGGTCATGGTTCACCCATGATGATTAAGGGTAGGATTTGGGGAGAGTAACCCCATGCTTGTTCTGCCAGACATAACAGCATTCAGACCAACAGCCTGTTCTTCTCCATCTGATTCATATCATTCCAAAGGGCTCAGACCTCAATAAACAACACTACATAACTCCACTCTGCTGATTTACTGGCATGTCCAGATGTGGTCACCACAGAAAATTAGAAGGACTACTGGTTAGATAGGAAACGGAAACCAATTGTTACTTACCTTATTAATGTACTGAATGTGCTGGTTGACAACATGCATAATAAAGTTTGCTTAACTATATATATATGTCTGTCGCGACTACAACACAAAGCATATTGAAACATGGTGGCAGCGGTACTCAAAAGAAACTGGATCTCATCGATTAAAATAAAGAATACATCCCAGGCGTCAGTTTGGAAAAGTGCCGCGTTAACAAGCTCGTCATCACGCTAAACATCAACGTTAGCTTTTATCATAGAGTCACGATAGCCAGCTAACTGGCTATTGGATACAAGCAGATTCATGAGTAGCTAACGTTCCATTCTACAAATAAATCGTCATGGAAAAAGCACTGAAACTAAACGGGAAAAATATACTTTGATGATTGTAATTTAGCACTCACCTGGAAAAGATGGATCGAGGAATTAAATTTGTACATGGGAGAAAAACCTGATGACTACACAGTGGATCTACTGTATAATCGCAGTGGATATTTATGAGACCCTCTTTTTTAATGTATTATGAACACAACAAATACAAAAAAACAGAAATATACAAACAAGAGTACATAAACCTAACAGACAGGAGTATTACATATCAAGATTAATTTTCAATTTGTTAAATATTTTGATGGTGCGTATTGCTTTTTTGTTTTTACATTTACTGATCATTTCAAAATAATATTTCAATTCTATCTTAAATCATGTGAAGAGGGGTTTGTTCTCTACCCACTTCATTTTATGGACAAAGCATCTTCCATGAAAGAGTTCAAACCAGTTCTGGAAAAACAAAGACTTGTTTTTGTTTTATGTCTTTATTATTCCAGATTGTATACCTATGAGGGGAAAATTGTGTTTGTACATGAGGTTCCAAGTAAGAAGTACTTGTTTATGAAAGTTTGCAAGCTTAATGGGGATTTTACCCATATCAAAGATGCATTTGAGTAAGAATTCTAGACCACCAATTTGTTGGAATATTAAATTAGGGATGATATTCCAAATGCAATCCTTATTTCTTAAATAGTTTTGTATCCATTTAATCTTCAATATTACATTAGAGGTTTTACAATCCAGAGCATTCAACCCTCCCTCACCTTGGATGCTACATATTACCGCTTTTCTTAAGTAATGAGGTTTATTCCTCCTTATGAAGTTAAATCATTTAGTATCAACCATTTTAGTTACTGACAGAGGAACATCCAAGGCAAGGGAGGTATAAACTAATCTGGTCAGACCTTCAGATTGTGATAAAAGTAAACGTCCAGACAAAGAAAGATCTCTTAATAACCAGGAGTTAAATCTCTTTCCAATGTCCTCTACAATAGGAGAGACATTTAAGTTGGCCCTTTCTGTCTGATCTTTGCTAACTGTAATACCAAGATATGTGATCACATCTTTTACGGGGATATTACATACTGAGTTTAAGTCACGTCTTTTCAACGCAAATAATTCACATTTCCTAATATTCAGAGATAAACCTGATACACGTGAGAAGGCATTAATACACTCAATAGCTTTCTTGACTTCATTATGATCTTTCAAAAAAAAATGGTGGTGTCGTCAGCCAATTGTGAACATTTTATCTCTTTGTCTTGTATCTGAATACCCCTAAAACTATCCTTATTTATACGAAGTGCCATAACGTGTGTGACCAATAAAAATGAGAAAGGAGAAATTGGGCATCCTTGTTTAATTCCACGTCGAACGTCAAATCTTTGAAGTTCCATGGGATAATTTAACAGAGCTGTTACTATTATTGTAAAGTGTCTTAATTACACTTTGAAAATATTGACCAAATAATGTTCAACTGTATCAAATGCCTTGTAAAAGCCTACAAATAAAATAAAGCTATCTTCCATAATGTGCCCATAGTAGTCTATCAAGTCCAATACTAGTTGAATATTATTACATATATGTCTGCCCTTCATAAAACCAGACTGGGTATCATCAATGATTTGGTCAATACCTTGTTTAATTATTTCTGAAAAGATGGATGCAAGTAGCTTTCCTTCATTGTTCATTAATGTGATTGGTCTCCAATTTTCTAACATCATAGAATCTTTGTTTGGTTTTGGTATTACAGAAATTAAGCCCTGTGTCATAGAAACAGGCAGGACCCCTAAATCAATTGCCTCCTTAAAAACATTAAATATAAATTCAATAATCTCCTCCTGAAAATATTTATAGAATTCACCTGATAATGCCATCATTCCCTGGAGATTTGTTCTCTTTTAACTTGCTGATACATTTTTTATTATTTAATTGATATAAATAAATTCATCACAAGACTTTTGGAGGTCTTCATCTATGAATTTTGCACAGTCTTTGACAGAGTCTAGAAAGGCAGATATGTTACTAGTAGGACAGGCATTACTGTTATAAAGGTTACCATAGAATTCTGAAACATATTTTGAAATATCTTTGGGGTTTTCATTTTCTTTGCCATCTATATTGAGCTTATTCATAAGTAAATTCAGAATTTTTTCTTTCTAAATTGTAAAAGTATTTTGTATTTTTTCACGTTCCTTCAACCATCTCCTTCTTGATCTTACAAATGCCCATTTTGCTTTATCTTCATACATTGGGTCCATTTCTAGTTGTAAAGAGAATAACTGAGCCTTTCCTTCTTCATCAAGGTCTTCCATAGAGATTAGAGAAAATATTTCCTTAACAAGTTTATCTTCCCTCAATCTTTTAAGTTCTGCAATTTCTTTACCTCTTCATGGCTGTTTGTCTTATTTCATGCTTCATTAATTCCCAATATTTCCCATAAGACTTAAATAGTTGTGCTTTCCTCCAATTGTCTTGTGTAATATCTTTGGCATCCATCTTGAAACTATCATCTTCCAACAGTCTACTATTGAGTTTCCAATAACTCTGATTCGGTTTAACTTCAGATCCATTAATATTTAAAGATAAGAATATAACTTTATGATCAGTAAGAATTGAAGGCTCAATTGATACCTTGACTACAGAATTATCTAATGAATTAGAAATCAACCAGAAGTACATTTTTGACTGTCTGGACATGTCCTTGTTACTCCAAGTGAAGTCCCTTTTATCAGGACAAATCTCCAAATATCTACTAATCCAAGACCAAGACATAGGTTATTAAATTTAGGATTAACTATGCTGGATCTGTTAGGAGGGGGATATCTGTCAATCATCACATTAGATACAGAATTAAAATCTCCACCTAAGATAATTTTTACATCCTGAAATACACCTAGAACTCTATTAATCTCTTCTTCAAATTCTTGAAATAATATCCTGTTGTTTTGTTTGTTGTTGGATGCATAAATATTCACTAATAAAAACATTTCATTGTTGAAATTTACTGTTAAAATTAACCAACGTCCAGAGTGGTGAGTCTACTACTGATGATCTTCCCTTTAAATGCACCTCATAAAACTGCTACACCTGCAGAGTGGTTGTTGCCATATGATAACCAGATATCGTTACCCCATTGATTTTTCCAAAAAGAAAGATCGGAAGAACAAGAATGTGTCTCTTGTAGAAAGTAAAAGTCTTCATTAAACCGTTTGCAACACAGGAAAATAGCCTTACGTTTGAGTATATTACGAATACCCCTGACATTAAATGAACAAAGAGATAAAGACATTCACTTCAACCAACAACCTTGTTATGCTAATACAAGCTTTTCCTAAGGATATGTAACTAAAAAGGATTGACATCCCATTATTAACCTCTCCAACAAAAACAAAAACAAATATAGGGTCATAAAGTTACCAAAGTATTCTTACTCCCACAAGGGGGAGACATTGTGTAGACTTTACAATAAGCAGTTATTCACCTATAGTTAGTGTTTAGCTTACCAGTTCTCAGGTCAGCCTTTTCTCATTCAAGTGTTTGTGTACATTTTTATAATAAAAGGCTGCTTTTCACCTGGTATTCAGTTTTTGGCCTGACAGTTCTGCCCGAGTTAGACTCTGGCTCTCTCAAATGTTCTGATTTGGCCGCATTTCTTTCCCATCGATGACCACTTGCACAGATAAAACATGTCATTTTCCCTGCCTTCCGAGCTGCAGCCACCATCGGCCACAGTTTCTCTCTTGTCACTTTGTCTGCTGAGGTCAGAGCCTCCGTGAACCTCAATTTTAGCTTGATGAGGAATCACAATTCTTCGCTCGCCTCCAAAGAAGATCCAGTGTAGATCTGTTGGTGAACCGGATGATGGTTGTCCTCGGTCTCGTCTTGATCCTTGTCTTCCCAAACGATGGATGATGTCTACATTTTCCTGAAGTTTGGCTTTTGATTCGGGAACGACAGCTCCAGAGATGTCAACAACTCTGCATTTGATGTCCTCACCCGCCTGCTCTGGAATTCCATGGAGCCTCAGGTTCCACCTGCGCTGGTATCTCTCCTCCTCATTCACCTTCTGCTCGAGTTCAGCAGCTTCTTTTCACTTCCACTTTCTTCATGTCACTTTTGAGGGTTTTCACTTCTACAAAGATAAAGTCAACAGATTTCTTAATGGCCTAAATTTTCATCATATTCTCCCTAACCCTGACCTCCAAGCCATTTGCCCTTTCATCCATCTTTGCTGTCAAAAGCATTACAATATTGTTTTGCATCTCAAGAAGTGACATATCCTCTTGGCCTCTCATCTTTTCCCCCTGGGGCATGATTGGAGTGCCGGGGTCGTTAGGTAAAGGCCTGAGCTGGGGACTGGAGGGGCACAAGTTGTGAGCATTGTTGTCCGTGCTCACCACATTTTCATCACCCATTGCAGTATTTCCCCCCACAGTTACATTCTGAAGAGGAGTACCCAAAATCATACTATCTTTTGTGGTAAATTGTCCATCTGACAATCTCTCCATTTCTTTCCTTTTGGTTCTGGTCGTGGCAGTTTTGATATACATTCAACAAGCTAGTTTTTGAGTTAGCTAGCTTATCAGGCTATCTAGTGGTCGCAAACTTAGTTTTAGAGGTGAATAACTTGCAGAAAGTAATCAATTACTTTGGTAAATAAACTAAACCATATTCATACATGGTTTTATGGCCGTAGAAATAATCCAATGGTCATAATTAGGTAAGGAAATCCCATAATTCCTTCAACTACCAAAACAAATCATCTGTACTGACCGCCATCTTGCGCACACATTTATGAGACCCTCTGTGTGGGAAGTACAAAAGACAATATCTTTGTTGAGGAAGTAATTGCAGCGATGGATGTATTTTGTGATCCCAACAAAAAATATATTTTAATGTGCAGTCAGGGCCAAGATGAGAGTTAAAACAAATATCTCACTGAATTGAGGACTCTAGTGGCCACCTACAACTTGAGTAATCACAGACTCTCTTATCAGAGACAGGATTGTGTGTGGCACGTGTGACCCACACTTAAGAGAGCGCTTACTCAGAGAGACTGATCTCAGTTTATAGAAATGCATACAGATTAGAAGAGCTGCAGAACTGTCCAGAAAGAGAGCTAAAGTCCTAAATGTGCAGGGCCCTGTAGCAGTGCATGCATTTACACAGGAAGAGAGACAGAGAGGGAGAGGAGACCCTGCAGAGGGACAGAGAGGGAGAGGAGACCCTACAGAGGGACAGAGAGGGAGAGGAGACCCTACAAATGGACAGAGAGGGAGAGGAGACGTTACAGAGGGACAGAGAGGGAGAGGAGACGTTACAGAGGGACAGAGAGGGAGAGGAGACGTTACAGAGGGACAGAGGGGGAGAGGAGACGTTACAGAGGGACAGAGAGGGAGTGGAGACGTTACAGAGGGACAGAGAGGGAGAGGAGACGTTACAGAGGGACAGAGAGGGAGAGGAGACGTTACAGAGGGACAGAGAGGGAGAGGAGACGTTTGTACATGGGAGAAAAACCTGATGACTACAAAGTGGAGCTACTGTATAATCGCATTGGATATTTATGAGACCCTCTTTTTTAATGTATTATGAACACAACAAATACAAAAAAACAGAAATATACAAACAAGAGTACATAAACCTAACAGACCTAACAGTATTACATATCAAGATTAATTTTCAATTTGTTAAATATTTTGATGGTGCGTATTGCTTTTTTGTTTTTACATTTACTGATCATTTCAAAATAATATTTCAATTCTATCTTAAATCATGTGAAGAGGGGTTTGTTCTCTACCCACTTCATTTTATGGACAAAGAGGGACAGAGAGGGAGAGGAGACGTTACAGAGGGACAGAGAGGGAGAGGAGACGTTACAGAGGGACAGAGAGGGAGAGGAGACGTTACAGAGGGACAGAGAGGGAGAGGAGACGTTACAGAGGGACAGAGAGGGAGAGGAGACGTTACAGAGGGACAGAGAGGGAGAGGAGACGTTACAGAGGGACAGAGAGGGAGAGGAGACGTTACAGAGAGACAGAGAGGGAGAGGAGACGTTACAGAGGGACAGAGAGGGAGAGTAGACGTTACAGAGGGACAGAGAGGGAGAGTAGACGTTACAGAGGGACAGAGAGGGAGAGTAGATGTTACAGAGGGACAGAGAGGGAGAGGAGACCTTACAAAGGGACAGAGAGGGAGAGGAGACGTTACAGAGGGACAGAGAGGGAGAGGAGACGTTACAGAGGGACAAAGAGGGAGAGGAGACGTTACAGAGGGACAGAGAGGGGGAGGAGACGTTACAGAGGGACAGAGAGGGAGAGGAGACGTTACAGAGAGACAGAGAGGGAGAGGAGACGTTACAGAGGGACAGAGAGGGAGAGTAGATGTTACAGAGGGACAGAGAGGGAGAGGAGACCCTACAGAGAGACAGAGAGGGAGAGGAGACCCTACAGAGAGACAGCGAGGGAGAGGAGATGTTACAGAGGGACAGAGAGGGAGAGGAGACCGTACAGAGGGACAGAGAGGGATAGGAGATCTTACAAAGGGGCAGAGAGGGAGAGGAAACATTACAGAGGGACAGAGCATTATACCATGCAGATACTGTGGACGGACACGAGAGAAAAAGGGAAACATGCCCTGCATATGGACAAAAAATGTCAATCCTTTGGAAAAAAAAACTATCACCTCTCTACGGTTTGCAAAAGTGCAGGGACCAGCAAGGATATTCTCTGCATCACACTAGGGCCAAAGTTAGAGAGCATCAATGTGGTACAGGAGAAAACCACAGACCCCAATGCAGCTCTCTTTGCAACCATGCTGGTCAAGAAAAAGTCAGTCAGATTTCAGCTAGATTGTGGTGCAAGTTGTAATATTATCCCTGCAAACTTCACAAAAGCCAGTCACCTAGAGCCCTGCAGTCAGGTATTGGTGATCTATAACAAGAGTACTCTGACACCACTGGGGAAGTGCACACTTAAATTAATCAATCCACGCAATAAGAAAACCTACCAAGTTGAGTTCATCGTAGTCAACAAGAACTTGCACAGGCCCATTCTAGGAAGTAAGGCTATCCAGGCAATGGAGTTGATTACTGTGCAGCACCACAACTTCATGGCCCTCGATAAAACTACAGGATCCTGGACATAATAGCAATTAAAATTGGAGTATTCTGATGTATTCTGAGATGGATGCTTACCCTGCAAACTGAGGCTGTAAGTGGATGAGCGAGTGGAGCCCGTCCAGCTGCCAAAGAGAAGAGTGCCAGCAGCACTATATAAAGCACTCAAAGAGACGCTTGTGGTCTAGAGAAAAGAAGGACGATAAAAGCAGTTGAAAAAAGCACAGATTGGATTAGCAGCCTGGCCGTAGTGCAGAAACCATCTGGAAACATACGAGTGTGTACTGATCCGAAACCTCTGAACAAGGCGCTCAAGAGGAGCCATTACCCACTTCCCACTATTGAAGACGTGCTGCCAGATCTGAACAGAGCACGCATGTTCTCTGTTTGTGATGTAAAAAAATGATTTTGGCATATGGAACTGGAGGAGGAATCAGCTATCTCACCACGTTCTCTACTCCCATGGGACGCTACAAGGTGGCTGCACATGCCAATGGGAATCAGTCCAGCCCCAGAGATCTTTCATAGGAAGTTGACCCAGGCAATGGAAGGTCTTCCAGGAGTCAAAACCATTGCAGATTACATTCTGATTGTGGGAGAAGGAGACAATGATGAAGCAGCGACTCTGGACCATGACAAGAACCTGAGAATGCTCCTGGACAGATGCAGGAAGCTCTATATCAAGCTGAATAGCTACAGCTCAGGCTGCCCTACATTGGGCCCCTGCTAACATCAGAGGGATTGAAAGTGGACCCAGAAAAAGTGACAGCCATCAGACAGATGTTTAGGCCTACAGATTTGCAGGGGGTTCAGCGCTTCCTGGGCAGGGTAAACTACCTAGCAGCCACGCCACCGAGCTCTGCGAGCCACTGCAACAGCTAACACACAAGGACTCACTGTGGGAGTGGTCAGAGAAAGTTGGCTTTCAATAAAATCAGGGATACCAGTGCACAGACCCCTCTGCTGAAATACTACAACCCAACAGAGCAGCTTGTACTACAGTGTGATGCTTCAGAGAGTGGGTTAGGAGCATCCTTGATGCAGGGAGGACAGCCAATAGAATACACCAGCAGAGCCCTGACAGAGACTTATAAAGGGTATGCACAGGATAGAGAAGGAGCTGCTTGCAGTGTTTGGCATGGAGAGGTTCCACCAATTCACATATGGATGAACTGTCGACGTGCACAAGCCTCTAGAGAGCATCATGACAAAGCCTCTCCTCAGCACACCAAAAAGACTACAACACATGCTCATGAGACTCCAAAACTATGAGGTCAGTCTCTGATACGTTCCTGGAAAACATGAGCAGGACGAACAGCGCCTTGCAAAACGAACAGCGCCTTGGCGTTTTTCCTATTTTGTTGCACTACAACCTGTAATTTAAATTTATTATATTTGGATTTCATGTAATGGACATACACAAAACAGTCCAAATTGGTGAAGTGAAAAAAAAACTTGTTTCAAAAAATTACATGAAAACTAAAACGGAAAGTGGGGCCTCCATATGTATTCACCCCCTTTGCTTTGTAGCCCCTAAATAAGATCTGGCGCAACCAATTACCTTCAGAAGTCACATAATTAGTTAAATAAAGTCCACCTGTGTGCAATCTAAGAGTCACATGATCTGTCACATGATCTCAGTATATGTACACCTGTTCTGAAAGGCTCCAGAGTCTGCAACACCACTAAGCAAGAGGCACCACCAAGCAAGCGCCACCATGAAGACCAAGGAGCTCTTCATGGTGTTGTGGAGAAGTACAGATCGGGGTTGGGTTATAAAAAAATATCCAAAACTTTGAACATCCCATGGAGCACCATTAAATCCAGTATTAAAAAATTGAAAGAATATGGCACCACAACAAACCTGCCATGAGAGGGCCGTCCACCAAAACTCATGGACCAGGCAAGGAGGGAATTAATCAGAGGCAACAAAGAGACCAAAGATAACCCTGAAGTAGCTGCAAAGCTCCACAGTGGAGATTGGAGTATCTGTCCATAAGGACCACTTTAAGCCGTACACTCCACAGAGCTGGGCTTTATGGAAGAGTAGCCAGAATAAAGCCATTGCTTAAAGAAAAAAATAAGCAAACAAGTTTGGTGAGAACACCATCCCCACAGTGAAGCATGGTGGTGGCAGCATCATGTTGTGAGGATGTTTTTCATCGGCAGGGACTGGGAAACTGGTCAGAATTGAAGGAATGATGGATAGAGCTAAATAGAGGGAAATTCTAGAGGGAAACCGGTTTCACTCTTCCAGAGATTTGAGACTGGGACGGAGATTTACCTTCCAGCAGGACAATGATCCTAAGCATTCTGCTAAAACAACACTAGAATGGTTTAAGGGGAAACATTTAAATGTCTTGGAATGACATAGACCAATGCCCAGACCTCAATCCAACTGATAATCTGTGGTATGATTTAAAGATTGCTGTACACCAGCGGAACCCATCCAACTTGAAGGAACTGGAGCAGTTTTGCCTTGAAGAATGGGCAAAAATCCCAGTGGCTAGATGTGCCAAGCTTATAGAGACATACCACACGAGACTTGCAGCTGTAATTACTGCAAAAGGTGGCTCTACAAAGTTTTGACTTGGGGGGGTGAATAGTTATGCACGCCCAAATCATGTTTTTCGTCTTATTTCTTGTTTGCTTCAAAATAAAAATGATTTCTTCATGCATTGCGCCGACAGAAATAAACATATCTCTGGGAATAAGGGCGGGGGTATATGCTTCATGATCAACAACTCATAGTGTAACCATAACAACATACATGAACTCAAGTCCTTCTGTTCACCTGACCTAGAATTCCATACAATCAAATGCCAACCATATTATCTCCCAAGAGAATTCTCATCAGTTATCGTCACAGCTGTGTATATACCCCCTCAAGCAGATAACACAATGGCCCTCAAGAAACTTTACTGGACTCTATGTAAACTGGAAACTATATATCCTGAGGCAGCATTTATTGTAGCTGGGGATTTTAACAAAATCAGCTTATTGATTGTGGCACTCACGAGGACAATACACTGGACCACTGATACTCTAACTTCCGTAATGCGTACAAGGCCCTCCCTTCAGCAAAACCGACCATGATTCCATCTTGCTCCTACCGTCCTATAGGCAGAAATTCAGACAGGCTGTACCCGTGACTAGAACCATTCAATGCTGGTCTGGCCAATCAGAATCCACGCTTCAAGATTGTTTTGATCATGCGGACTGGGAAATGTTCCGGGCAGCCTCAGAGAATAACATTGATCTATACGCAAATTCAGTGAGTGAATTTGTAAGGAAGTGCATTGGAGATGTTGTACCCACTGTGACTATAAAACCTACCCTAATCTAAAACCTTGGATGGATGGTGGCATTCATGCAAAACTGAAAGTGAGAACAATTGAAAGAGGACTGGGAATATGGCAGAATATAAAGTGTAGTTATTCCCTCCGCAAGGTAATCAAACAAGCAAAATGTCAGTATAGGGACAAAGTGGAGTCACAATTCAACAGCTCAGACACGAGACAGATGTGGCAGGGTCTACAGGCAATTACAGACTACAAAAAGAAAACCAGCCACGTCACGGACACCGACGTATTGCTTCCAGACAAACTAAACACCTTCTTTGAGGATAATACAGTGCACCACAGCATCTCAGTGCTAGAGGTGTCACTACAGACCCTGGTTCAATTTCAGGCTGTATCACAACCGACCGTGATTGGGAGTCCCATAGGGCGGCGCACAATTGGCCCAACATCGCTGGGGTAGGCTGTCATTTTAATTAAGAACTTACTCTTAACTGATTTGCCTAGATTGAAATCAGAATTGTCAAACAGTTCTGAGAGCAGAACAGTCTCCCAGATATCACAGGAGTGTTGAATGGACAATTGACTCAACAGGCAAAGCTACAATTATACTGAACAAAAATATAAACGCAACATGTAAAGTGCTGGTCCCATGAGCTGAAATAAAAGATCCCAGAAATGTTCCATATGCACAAAAAGCTTACTTCTGTTAAAGAGCATTTCTCCTTTGCCAAGATAATCCATCTACCTGACAGGTGTGGCATATCAAGAAACTGATTAAACTCCATGATCATTACACAGGTGCCCATTGTGCTGGGGACAATAAAAGGCCACTCTAAAATGTGCAGTTTTGTCACACAACACAATGCCACAGATGTCTCAAGGTTTGAGGGAGCGTGCAATTGGAATGCTGACTGCAGGAATGTCCACCAGAGCTGTTGCCAGGCAATTGAATGTTAATTTATCTACCATAAGCCACCTCCAACGTCATTTTAGACAGTCAGGTCCAACAAAAGTATGAGCTCCTGCTGTTGTTTTCCCAATGAGAACACAATCCCTGTATCCAAATCCAGACTCAAATACATCAAGATACAGTATTCAATGTCTGTCGGCCGTAGGCCACTGAAACGCAAATATATCTTTCACATATCTTTTCTTCTCCCACACGGTCTCCTATGTTTCATGTATGTTTTAGATTATCAGACAGTGACTGACACACATCACTGCATACAGACACCCTTCTGTTTAATTCAATACAAACAACTTCAGGGGATGAGGAGTGAACAACCATTTCAATCTCAATCCATACATTAACAATCAACAAGATAAATTATGAAATCGTCAAGTGCAAATCATTACACAAATAATTTCAACTTTTCTATTCCAAACAACATTCCAACTACTTCAAATAGGCAGAAAAATACTGCTGTGTAAAAAAACAAGGTTGAGAAATACAGAACGGACCCTTCATTAATCCTCCATGACCATGAAATGAACATATTTCAAATATAGTACTAAATTAAATAAAACATTTTATTTTATTTACAGTAGCACAGCATAGTAATTCATTTCAAACTGGGGACTAAATTATAGTATTTAAACTATTATTGAATATTACATTAGAGTATTTCAAATATCTGACTGTGATTTATGTACAATAGACAATGTGTTCTTCTAGGATCTCATGGAGTCTGAATCCATACCCTGGGCTTTAGCCTGTAGGGAGAGAAAGAGAGAATGAGAGAGACGGAACAAAATGGAGAACAAGACCCAAAAAATGACAAGAGAGCAGGGTCAGTTGAATACTCACCAACTGAAATTGAAGTCAGTGACATACATACATACATTTTTGTAAAACCATTGTTGATGCCTATCACCTGCAGGCGTTTGTATTTCTTGGCCAGGTCAACGTTGGTGCGTCCCGGCTGGAACGGATAGGCCCAAAGGATGGAGTTCCAGGATGGACCAAACCGCTCTATACCGCGACACAGATAACTCTCCTCCTCACGGCTGAAGTTCCTCCTCTCCCTCCTCTGTAAATAGATAGAGGTCGCTGAAGACAGACCTGGCTCTCAAGAGCAGACAGGCTATGTGCACACTGCCCACAAAATGAGGTGGAAACTGAGATGCACTCCCTAACCTCCTGCCAAATGTATGACCATATTAGACAGACATTTCCCTCAGATTACAGACCCACAAAGAATTTGAAAACAAATCAAATTTGGATTGCCTCCCATATCTATTGGGTGAAATTCCACAGTGTGCATCACAGCAGCACGATTTGTGACCCGTTTCCACAAAAGGGCAACCAGTGGAACAAACACCATTGTAAATACAACCTATATGTTTATTTATTTTCCCCTTTGTACTTGAATGATTTGCACATCATTACAACACTGTATATATACAAAATTGTACATGTCGTTATGTAAGTAATGTTTACTGTTTAATTTTCCATTTCACTTGCTTTGGCAATATAAACATGTTTCCTATAAAGCCCCTTAAACTGAAATTGAATTGAGAGAGGGGGGGGGGTCAATGTACAAGGAATGTAGGAGAATGCAGGGTAAAGAACAGTAAGAGAGAGAGAGACAGACAGAGGACATGAGACAAAACACAAACACACCTCATTGGTATTCACCCTCTTTTCCTTGGTTTTGGAACTGCTCTGCTGCAAGACAGAGGACACCATGACACACATACCTCTGGATAACATTCCCCTACTACACACACACAGGCATAGTGGTCTCTGCTCCCACATTACCTGATTACTAGAACACTGGTCGTTCTATACAGTCCATCCACTATAGATTAACCTCCAATTCAACACTCACTTCTACAGAGACATCTGGATACAGTCACAAACTCCCGACATACTCATCTCTCTTACAGTCAAAGATGGGTTTCCCATAGAAAGAGTCTTCTGCTGATCATCCATGACACCGTCCTCCCCATCCATGACACCGTCCTCCCCATCCATGACACCGTCCTCCCCATCCATGACACCGTCCTCCCCATCCATGACACCGTCCTCCCTTCTGTCTGCATGTGTGTGCGTGTGTGTGAAAGTGTGAGAAAAAAAAGAAGAGGGAGACAGTAAGCAAAGAACAGACGTGTCAAGCCTCATTGTGAGCAGAGACCAACAGCTCATTGAGGTAAACAGAGACACAATCAAATAAAGAGAAAATACAATCTCTCCCTCTTTTTCTTCTTCATTGGAAGTGACATTAGGTCATCAGTCAGGCCTAATACAGCTGCCTGCTACCAGAACAATAGAACACAGAAGAGATTCACTGACCAGAGAGGGAAAAAGGGAGAAATAAGGATAAATGGAGCATGAGAGGGGCAGAGAGAGAATGCGGGGGGGAGAAAGCAAGAGAGAAAAACAGAGAGGGAAAGTGGGTTAGAGAGCAAAAGAAAAACGAACAGACAAAGAAAGAGTGTAGTATTTCTTTGAAGGAGGAAAGGTGCTCAAAAAGAGCAGAGTAAATCTGTGAACTGTGAATCAACACACAGAAGAGGTGGACACTGCTACACGATTAGAGCGCTATAAGAGTGTAAACTAGCTGGAGTTGTACTGGTATAGAACAGTGTAAACTAGCTGGAGTTGTACAACTGTACCTCTCTAGAACAGTGTAAACTAGCTGGAGTTGTACAACTGTGCCTCTCTAGAACAGTGTAAACTAGCTGGAGTTGTACAACTGTACCTCTCTAGAACAGTGCAAACTAGCTGGAGTTGTAAAACTGTACCTCTCTAGAACAGTGTAAACTAGCTGGAGTTGTACAACTGTACCTCTCTAGAACAGTGTAAACTAGCTGGAGTTGTACAACTGTACCTCTCTAGAACAGTGTAAACTAGCTGGAGTTGTACAACTGTACCTCTCTAGAACAGTGTAAACTAGCTAGTGTTGTGTTATACAGCTGTAGAGGTCAGTAACAGAGTTGACTAGCTATCAGCCAGTGTGAGAAGATTTCTCTGTGCTACAAGGAATACACTGGAGACCAGGAATCCCACGGGGGGAAAAACACATTCAATTCGCATATTAGTTGTAACTTCATAGCAGCCTGTTACCAGCATCTAACTTAAAGGGTAAATCCACTCATTAGTCCACTGTTGATACAGTCCCAAAATGTTTTGCATGTAAGCAGACAATTTTCTAAATATTGGACTTTTGCCGCCCTGGAACCAGAGGTTCCGGGGCCTTCGTCCGTGGTGACTTCCCAATCAAGATCGGATCCAGAGGTACCTGCTTCTTCATTCTCGGCTCTGTCTCCCTCTCCGGTGGCTTCTACCTCGGGTTCAGATCCTAGGAACTCCCAGCCTCACTAGACCATGAGGCTGCCTGAGAGAACGGCCCATTCAACATCACCAACTGTCATCATATGCAGCTCTATGATGAGAAACATCTCGGTCCCCAAGGCAAAAACCCTGTGCTACCAAGGAGCATGAGTACAGGACATAACAAGGCTGCTTCCGACTGTTCTACCACAGGAGCATGAGTACAGGACATAACAAGGCTGCTTCCCGCTGTTCTACCACAGATGCCGGGAGCTGACACTGTCGTAGTCCATGTGGGGTCAAACAACATCAGGAGGGATAGCTCAGAACATTTGAAAATTGATTTTAAAATAACTGATTTTAGTATTAAAAGACTCCAAAAACACCCAATAATTTCAGGTCCAGTACCATCGTTGTGAAAGATTAAGCAGACTGCTGGCATTACACATCTGGCTAAAAGACTACTGTAGCTCTGCTGGAGTCACTTGTACTAGTAACTTTGACACCTTCTGGAAACAGAAGATACTGTACAGGAATGACAAGAGTCCATCCAAATCATCTTGGCTCCTGGACTCTGTACATGCATTTCAAGGATGCCTAGAAACAATGACTGGTATATGATCCAGGACCAGCTCAGTTAAATCAAATCAAAATCAAATTTTATTTTTCACATACACATGGTTAGCAGATGTTAATGCGAGTGTAGCGAAATGCTTGTGCTTCTAGTTCCGACAATGCAGTAATAACCAACGAGAAATCTAGCTAACAATTCCAAAACTACTACCTTATACACACAAGTGTAAAGGGATAAAGAATATGTACATAAAGATTTATGAATGAATGATGGTACAGAGCGGCATAGGCCAGATGCAGTAGATGGTATCGAGTACAGTATATACATATGAGATGAGTATGTAAACAAAGTGGCATAGTTTAAAGTGGCTAGTGATACATGTATTACATAAAGATGCAGTAGATTATATAGAGTACAGTATATATGTATACATATGAGATAAATAATGTATGGTATGTAAACATTATATTAAGTAGCATTGTTTAAAGTGGCTAGTGATATATTTTACATCAATTCCCATTATTAAAGTGGCTGGAGTTGAGTCAGTGTGTTGGCAGCAGCCACTCAATGTTAGTGGTAGCTGTTTAACAGTCTGATGGCCTTGAGATAGAAGCTGTTTTTCAGTCTCTCGGTCCCAGCTTTGATGCACCTGTACTGACCTCGCCTTCTGGATGATAGCGGGGTGAACAGGCAGTGGCTCGGGTGGTTGTTGTCCTTGATGATCTTTATGGCCTTCCTGTGACATTGGGTGGTGTAGGTGTCCTGGAGGGCAGGTAGTTTGCCCCCGGTGATGCGTTGTGCAGACCTCACTACCCTCTGGAGAGCCTTACGGTTGTGG
Source organism: Oncorhynchus mykiss (assembly GCF_057628025.1). Lineage (NCBI taxonomy): Eukaryota > Metazoa > Chordata > Actinopteri > Salmoniformes > Salmonidae > Oncorhynchus > Oncorhynchus mykiss. The sequence continues at coordinate 74,171,544 of NC_143023.1, read as the reverse complement.
GCGGAGCAGTTGCCGTACCAGGCGGTGATACAGCCTGACAGGATGCTCTCGATTGTGCATCTGTAGAAGTTTGTGAGTGCTTTTGGTGACAAGCCGAATTTCTTCAGCCTCCTGAGGTTGAAGAGGCGCTGCTGCGCCTTCTTCACGATGCTGTCTGTGTGGGTGGACCAATTCAGTTTGTCTGTGATGTGTACGCCGAGGAACTTAAAACTTACTACCCTCTCCACTACTGTTCCATCGATGTGGATAGGGGGGTGTTCCCTCTGCTGTTTCCTGAAGTCCACAATCATCTACTTAGTTTTGTTGATGTTGAGTGTGAGGTTATTTTCCTGACACCACACTCCGAGGGCCCTCACCTCCTCCCTGTAGGCCGTCTCGTCGTTGTTGGTAATCAAGCCTACCAGTGTTGTGTCGTCCGCAAACTTGATGATTGAGTTGGAGGCGTGCGTGGCCACGCAGTCGTGGGTGAACAGGGAGTACAGGAGAGGGCTCCGAACGCACCCTTGTGGGGCCCCAGTGTTGAGGATCAGCGGGGTGGAGATGTTGTTGCCTACCCTCACCACCTGGGGGCGGCCCGTCAGGAAGTCCAGTACCCAGTTGCACAGGGCGGGGTCGAGACCCAGGGTCTCGAGCTTGATGACGAGTTTGGAGGGTACTATGGTGTTAAATGCTGAGCTGTAGTCGATGAACAGCATTCTCACATAGGTATTCCTCTTGTCCAGATGGGTTAGGGCAGTGTGCAGTGTGGTTGAGATTGCACCGTCTGTGGACCTATTTGGGCGGTAAGCAAATTGGAGTGGGTCTAGGGTGTTAGGTAGGGTGGAGATGATATGGTCCTTGACTAGTCTCTCAAAGCAATTCATGATGACGGAAGTGAGTACTACGGGGCGGTAGTCGTTTAGCTCAGTTACCTTAGCTTTCTTGGGAGCAGGAACAATGGTGGCCCTCTTGAAGCATGTGGGAATAGCAGACTGTGATAGGGATTGATTGAATATGTCCGTAAACACACCAGCCAGCTGGTCTGCGCATGCTCTGAGGGCGCGGCTGGGGATGCCGTCTGGGCCTGCAGCCTTGCGAGGGTTAACCCGTTTAAATGTTTTACTCACCTCGGCTGCAGTGAAGGAGAGTCTGCATGTTTTGGTTGCGGGCCGTGTCAGTGGCACTGTATTGTCCTCAAAGCGGGCAAAAAAGTTATTTAGTCTGCCTGGGAGCAAGGCATCATGGTCCGTGACGGGGCTGGTTTTCTTTTTGTAATCCGTGATTGACTGTAAACCCTGCCACATACCTCTTGTGTCTGAGCCGTTGAATTGCGATTCTACTTTGTCTCTATACTGACACTTAGCTTGTTTGATTGTCTTGCGGAGGGAATAGTTACACTGTTTGTATTCGGTCATGTTTCCGGTCACCTTGCCCTGATTAAAAGCAGTGGTTTGCGCTTTCAGTTTCACGCGAATGCTGCCATCAATCCACGGTTTCTGGTTTGGGAATGTTTTAATCGTTGCTATGGGAACGACATATTCAACGCACGTTCTAATGAACTCGCTCACCGAATCAGCGTATTCGTCAATGTTGTTGTTTGACGCAATATGAAACATATCCCAGTCCACGTGATGGAAGCTGTCTTGGAGCGTGGAATCAGATTGGTCGGACCAGCGTTGAACAGACCTCAGTTAATCCCTACCATTGTGACAATGAGTTGTATATGTAGCCTAAAAAACAAGGTCCATGAAGTCAATAACTTGCTTGCATAAGATTACATTTATATGCTGACCATCTCTGAAACTGACTTAGATAATACCTTTGATAATACAGTGGTAGCAATACATGGTTATAACATCTACTGAAAATACAGAAATGCCAAGGGAGGCGGTGTTGCTGTCTATATTCAGAACCACATTCCTGTAAAGCTTAGAGACGATCTAATGTTAAATACTGTTGAAGTAATATGGCTCCAGGTTCATCTGCCTAACCTAAAGCCCATTCTGGTGGGAAGCTGCTACAGACCACAAAGTGCTAACAATCAGTATCTTGATAACGTGTCAAATGCTTGATAATGTACATGATCTCTGTTGATAAGTAGTGCCTTGCGAAAGTATTCGGCCCCCTTGAACTTTGCGACCTTTTGCCACATTTCAGGCTTCAAACAAGAATCAACAACAAGTGGGACACAATCATGAAGTGGAACGACATTTATTGGATATTTCAAACTTTTTTAACAAATCAAAAACTGAAAAATTGGGCGTGCAAAATGATTATGATTATGAAATTACTGATGATTGGCTGAGAGGAATTGATGATAAAATTATTGTGGAGGCTGTCTTGTTAGACTTCAGTGCAGCTTTTGAAATGATTGATCATAGTCTACTGCTGGAAAAAACCTGTGTGTTATGGCTTTACACCCCCTGCTATAATGTGGATAAAGAGTTACTTGTCTAACAGAACACAGAGGGTGTTCTTTAATGGAAGCCTATCAATTATAATCCAGTTAGAACCAGGAATTCCCCAGGTTAGCTGTTTGGGCACCTTGCTTTTTTCAAATTTTACTAAAGACATGCCATTGACTGAGTAAAGCCAGAGTTTCTATATATGCTGATGACTCAACACTATACACGTCAGCTACTACAGCGGCTGAAATGACTGCAACACTCAACAAAGAGCTGCAGTTAGTTTCAGAGTGGGTGGAAAGGAATAAGTTTGCCCTAAATATTTCTAAAACTAAAAGCTTTGTATTTGGAACAAAACAGTCACTAAACCCTAAACCTCAACTAAATCTTGTAATAAATAATATGGAAATTGAGCAAGTTGAGATGACTAAACTGCTTGGAGTAACACTAGATTGTAAACTGTCATGGTCAAAACATATTGATGCAGTAGTAGCTAAGATGGGGAGAATTCTGTCAAAAATAAAGCAATGCTCTGCCTTCTTAACAACACTATCAACAATGCAGGTCCTACAGGTCCTCGCACCTGGACAGTATTCAGTCGTGTGGTCAGGTGCCACAAAAAATAAAATTGCAATTGGCTCAGAACAGGGCAGCATGGCTGGCCCTTGGATGTACTCAGAGAGCTAATATTAATAATATGCATGTCAATCTCTCCTGTCTGAAAGTTATGGAGAGATTGACTTCAACTACTTTTATTTATGAGAGGTATTGACGAGAGGTCTACCGATTATGATTTTTCAACGTCGATACCGATTATTGGAGGACCAAAAAAAGCCGACACCGAATATATATATATATATATATATATATATATGTAATAATGACAATTACAACAATACTGAATGAACACTTATTTTAACTTAATATAATACATAAATAAAATACATTTTTCCAAATAAAAAATTAAACAATTTGGTCAATTTGGTTTAAATAAATGCAAAAACAGTGTTGGAGAAGAAAATAAAAATGCAATATGTGCCATGTAAAAAAGCAAAAGTTTCAGTTCCTTGCACAGAACATGAGAACATATGAAAGCTGATGGTTCCTTTTAACATGAGTCTTCAATATTCCCAGTTAAGAAGTTTTAGGTTGTAGTTATTATAGGAATTATAGGACTACTTCTCTCTATACCATTTGTATTTCATATACCTTTGACTATTGGATGTTCTTATAGGCACTATAGTATTGCCATAATCTTGAGAGTTGATAAATCATAAACAGCGCTGTGCTTCAAGCATTGCAAAGAGCTGCTGGAAAATGCAGAAAGTGCTGTTTGAATGAATGCTTACGAGCCTGCTTCTGCCTACCACCGCTCAGTCAGACCACTCTATCAAATATCATAGCATAGACTTAATTATAATATAATAAACACACAGAAATATGAGCCTTAGGTCATTAATATGGTCAAATCCAGAAACTACCATTTCGAAAACTAAACGTTTATTCTTTCAGTGAAATACAGAACCGTTCCGCATTTTATCGAACGGGTGGCAACCCTAAGTCTAAATATTGCTGTTACATTGCACAACCTTCAATGTTATTTCATAATTATGTAAAATTCTAGCAAAATAATTACGGTCTTTGTTAGGAATAAATGGTCTTCACACAGTTTGCAACGAGCCAGGCGGCCTAAACTGCTGCATATACCCTGACTCTGCTCGCACTGAACGCAAGAGGTTTCCCTAGTTAATATTGCCTGCTAACATGAATTTATCTTATCCAAATATGCAGGTTTAAAAAAATATATACTTGTATATTGATTTTAAGAAAGGCATTGATGTTTATGGTTAGGGACATTGGTGCAACGATAGTGCTTTTCTTCCGCGAATGCGCTTTTGTTAAATCACCCGTTTGGCGAAGTAGGCTGTGATTCGATGATAAATTAACAGGCACCGCATTGATTATATGCAACGCAGGACAAGCTAGTTAAACTAGTATTATCATCAACCATGTGTAGTTAACTACCGTAATTTCTGGACTATTAAGCGCACCTGAATATAAACCGCACCCACTGATTTAAAAAAAAATAAGTATTTTGTACATAAATAAGCCGCAGGTGCCTACCGGTACATTGAAACAAATTAACTTTACACAGCCTTTAAACGAAACACGGCTTGTAACGAAACATGGCCTGTGTTAAAAATTAAACAGTAGCCTACCAAGGAAGTCATTGGTCACTATCTTCCTCCTTCTGTGCACTGAAACCACTGAAGTCATCTCCTTCGGTGTCGGAGTTGAATAGCCTCAGAATTGCTTCATCCGATGTTGGATCGTTTTCATTGTCGCTCTCGTCACTTTCATCCGGAGGCAAATTCCCCGCTGAGCTCATGCTGCCCTCAACAACACGCAGCAGTCCAGCCTTTCGAAACCCGTTGATGATAGTGGATTTTTTGACAATGCTCCACACTGTCTGGACCCACTGGCAGACTTGACCATAAGTGGCTCTTTGCATGCGGCCCGTTTTAGTGAAGGATTTCTCCCCACTTGTCATCCAAGCGTCCCACTGAACACGGAGCGCCACCTTAAATGCACGATTTACACTGATGTCGAGTGGCTGCAAATACTTTGTTGTGCCCCCAGGAATCACAGCTGGAATTGAGTTTGTCCTCTTGATGGCTTCTTTCACAGAATCTGTTATGTGGGCCCTCATGCTGTCCAACATGAGCAATGCCTTGTTCTTGTGAAAGAATCCTCCCGGTCGCTTGCCGTAACACTCCGTATGCTTTTCTTCCCTCTGAAAGCTTTTGTTGTCTTTTTGCACTGAGTCAGTTCCTCACGCTGCTGTTTCCAACGTCTTATCATCGACTCATTAAGGCCAAGCTCCCGTGCAGCAGCTCTATTTCCTTTTCCAACAGCCAGATCGATCGCCTTCAACTTGAAAGCTGCATCATATGAATTTCTCCGTGTCTTTGCCATGATGAGGGTGACAAAATTACTACCGTAATCAGAATGATGGGAAGTTTGAGCGCGCTCGATTTACGTCACATTATGTGACGGTACTCAGTTTTTTGTCGGCATGAATCTTGTGAAAGCGGGAAAAATCCATAAATTAGCCGCGTCATTGTATAAACCGCGAGGTTCAAAGCGTGGGAAAAAAAGTAGCGGCTTATAGTCCGGAAATTACGGTAGTGATTATGTTAAGATTGATTTTTAGAAGTTTAATGCTATCTAGCAACTTACCTTGGCTCCTTGCTGCACTCACGTAACAGGTGAGTGCAGTGGATTGCAACGTAATCGGCATCCAAAAATGCCGATTACCGATTGTTATGAAAGCTTGAATCGGCCCTAAATAATCGGCCATGCCATTAATCAGCCAGACCATGCCGATTAATCGGTCGACCTCTAGTATTGACACTACTAGTACACAGCTCGGACACCCATGCATACCCCACAAGACATGCCACAAGAGGTCTCTTCACATTCCCCAAGTCCAGAACAGACTATGGGAGACACACAGTATTACGTAGAGCCATGACTACATGGAACTCTATTCCACATCAAGTAACTGACGCAAGCAGTAAAATTAGATTTTAAAAAACCTTATGGAACAGCAGGAACTGTGAAGCAACACAAACATTGGAACAGACACATGCATACACACACGATAACATACGCACTATGTGGAAGTGGTGGTGTAGGGGCCTGAGGGCACACAGTGATGATGCCACACACACACAGATGATACATGAGAAACGATACGGTTATCTCATTATTGGCTGGGTAAAATAAAGGCTAAGGTGTTGTCATGGTGTCTGAACATACAGTACCTCCTCTCTCCTGCCCCCTGCTGGTCACAGAAGAGAGGCTCTTCATCAGACCTTTATGCAAAGGATTCCGAGCGATACCTTCACATGGAACACAGGTCTCAAGGGGAGTGAGACTCACATCTAAGAGAGAAAACATGGAGGGGCGAGAGAACTATATAATATATTATTGTTTTTCACAGAAAAGACAGAGGGGATATGCAAATATTTTGTTGAGATGGTGAATCTTACGGTTGTGATCAGTGTTGCGTTGTCCGCTGTTGGTTGAGAAGCTCCTCAGGAGGGCTCCTTTACAGACAGGAGTCAGACTGGCCTCTGTTGCAACAGGACACATATCCCAATTCAAATCACATCGGTGTGTGGGTGTGTTCAGCACTTCAGGAATCTTATCTCTGCAGTGATCCCAGACGCTCTGTGTCCCTCGCTGAGTCTCTCTCTGTCCCGTTGTGTGTATTTCTCTCCTCCTGCGTATATCTCGGAGGTGCTGTGTGTAGCTGTGTGTGGCCTGCTGCAATACCAGGTGCAGGTCACAGCTGTGGGGACAGTTCCTTTGGAGGACAGGGAACGACCGGCTGGTCACCAAACCGAACACACAGCCTAGGGAGAAGGAAACAGCTGGGTGAACACGGTTTTGCTAAGAGACAGTTAAGCTTTTTTCAGAGCTATAGATAAATAGATACACTACATGAACAAAAGTATGTAGACAGCTACTTGTCAAACATCTCATTCTAAAATCATGGGCATTAACATGGAGTTGGTCCCCCCCCTTCTATAACAGCCTCCACCATTCTGGTACGGCTTTCCACTAGTTGTTGGAACATTGCTGCGGGGACTTGCTTCCATTCAGCCACAAGAGCATTAGTGAGGTCGGGCAACGATGTTGGGTGATTAGGCCTGGCTCGCAGTCGGCGTTCCAATTCATCCAAAAGGTGCCACAAAGTTGTAAGCACAGAATTGTCTAGAATGCTGTAGAGCTAAGATTTCCTTCGCTGGAACTAAGGAGCCTGAACCATTAAAAACAGGCCCAGACCATTATTCCTCCTCCGCCAAACTTTACAGTTGGCACTATTGGGGCAGGTAGTGTTGTACTGGCATCTGCCAAACCCCGATTCATCTGTTGGACTTCCAGATGGTGAAGTGTGATTCATCACTCCAGAGAAAGCGTTATCAATGCTCCAGAGTCCAATGGAGGCAAGCTTTACACCACTCCAGCCGACACTTGGCATTGTGCATGTTGATCTTAGGTTTGTGTGCCGCTGGTCGGCCATGGAAACCCATTTCATAAAGCTCTCGATGAACAGTTCTTGTGCTGACGTTGCTTCCAGACGCAGTGTCGAACTCAGTAGGTAGTATTGCAAATGACGACAGATTATTTTTACGTGCTACGCGCTTCAGCAATCCGCGGTCCCGTTCTGTGAGCTTGCGTGGCCTACCACTTCGCGGCTGAGCCGTTGTTGCTCCTAGACGTTTCCACTTCACAATAACAGGACTTACAGTTGACCGAGGCAGCTCTAGCAGGGCAGAAATTTGACAAACTGACTTGTTAGAAAGGTGGCATCCTATGACGGTGCCACGTTGAAAGTCACTGAGCTCTTCAGTAAGACCATTCTACTGACAATGTTTGTCTATGGAGATTGCATGGCTGTGTGCTCTATTTTATACCTGTCAGCAACGGGTGTGGCTGAAACAGCCAAATACACTAATTTCAAGGGGTGTCCACATATTTTTGTATACATAGTGTAGACAGTTTTGCATTGTCACTTTATCCCATTGACATTTTTGTACCTTCCTCATCCAACGGTTTCTTCTGCCTGCTCATTCCTGGCTTGCCTGGAGCTGGGCACTTGAACACTTGGCTAAAACACACACCATGAGGGAGAGAAGAATGGGACACAAATTACATTTCTTACATAACATCGACATGAAACACTTCACAAGAATCATGTTTCAATAAATACAGCATTTGCATATAGTGCAGAGTGCTGACCTGTGTGTGTGTGTCTGGGAGTGTCCTTCTAGTGGACTGGAGGAGGAAGGGACCAGTGTTCCTGTCCCCAGATATACAGAACACCTCTCATCCTCTCCATCACGGGGCTGCCCAGGGACACTAGCTCTACCAGGTCCAGCATAGCCCACGGCTGACACAGACGGTGTGTGAGCCTGCTCTCTCATGCCAAGGTGCTTGTCTCTGCGGTTCTCGGTCTGTGTGTGTGATGCTGTGTTTGTGCCTTTCTCTGTGAGTGTGTTTGTGTAGAGAGGATAAGTATTTCTCTTAGCTGCCAAGCCCCTGTCCTTCTCTGGTTGTGTGTTTCCAAGTGTGTACACGTGCAGAGTGGTGTGCCTTTGTGTGTGTGTTCTCTTCTCCCTCTCACTCTCTCTGCTGCAGTGGCTGCGTTTCTGAGGCTCCTCACTGGTCTGTCTCCTTACACGCTTCTGATCAAAACACACACACACACACACCTTGACACTTAACTTACTATAAAATACCCAAGAGAGTCAGTGCTCTTGGATAGCCTAGTACAGTGTCTGTAAAATAGATTGGTCCTGTCCAGAAACAACATGTCACAGGGCAAGGTGGAGCTACCATATTTCTTATTATACCTATCCAATTCCTTCAGATTGACATGACGTCCCCTAGAGGGTAGGGGTTGTTTCTGGACAGAACCATTGTGTGTGGAGTGGACCAGAGCTGTGTTAGACCCGCACCGTTAGGTCCTGCCCTGTGTTTGTGGGTTGATTCTCCTCTAGGACTCTATGGTGTAGATCCTCTCTCTCTCCATCCCCACCCCTCCCCACTAGAACCGGCCAGACTGGGGTGTGTTCACAGGACATCCCCCTCTCTTCTCCTCCTCCCTCCTCTCTTCTCTCTTGACCCCAACTCTCTACTCCTCTCCAACGCTCTCTTTCCTCATACCTCCTGTCTCCATTCCACTCCTGGTATGGTAAAGAGGTGTGGTGAGGGGGTAGGGATAAGGATGGGGGTAGAGGTAGGGGTAAAAGTAGCTCTTTCCTCTCCCATTCTGCAGGGTTCTGTCGGTCTGGGGAACTTGGTTCAACCCCCTCCCACTCCTCCTCCGCTCCCTGTTCAACAACCCCAACACACACACAATGACATCGTTGAATAATATAGGACTAGAATTAGATGCAGAAGGCTTTCACTTCTCTTCACGAAAATGTAAGTTATTTTTATTTGTTTGATTGAACGGTTATGGGTCTGAATAAATAACCGCTATAGCCTACCGCCAGCGCGCGTTCGCTCTTCTTTCAAACTACCTTCTATTGGCTGCTGTATTTAACATTAAGCAAACAAGAGCTTGCCTCCCTCTTCAAATAGTTTATTGGTATAAGAAATACAAACAAAAAAAATGTCCAGAACGCTAGTCTAGATTATCCTGCATGGGAGAAGCCAGTGGAGCACAGGTGCATTTGTTTTGCACAAGAGACAGAGGCTATACGTTAGAAGCTTATTATGCATAACCCATCATTAATTAGCTAAATATAAGGCTAATACTGCATTGAATGTATTACCTGAAAGAGGTAGGCTAGGACATCTATATATAGGGCTATATATCAATGTATGTTTTTTATTTGATTTAACTAGGCAAGTCAGTTAAGAACAAAATCTTATTTACAATGACGACCTACCAAACTGAGTGGTTCTAGCCCTGAATGCTGATTGGCTGAAAGCTGTGGTATATCAGACCGTATATCACGTGTATAACAAAACATTTATTTTTAATGCTCCAATTATGTTGGTAACCAGTTTATAATAGTAATAAGGCACCTCGGGTGTTTGTGATATATGCCAATATACCACGGCTAAGGGCTGTATCCAGGCACTCTGCGTTGCGTTGTGCATAACAGCCCTTAGCCGTGGTAAATTGGCCATATACCACACCCCCTGGTGCCTTATTGCTTAACTAGAACATGATTATCTATTTTGGATGCAATTTGAATGGAGTTAATGGAGAGAAAGAGAGTGCTTGGGCGTGCACTGATTTAAAGCAACGATATTCGAGTGACTCTGCAACTGCAACAAAATTGTAAAAGTATTTACAATTAAAAAACAAGGTGACCCCCAAAAGATGTGCATTTGTTCTTTATATTACTGTAGACTATGCTGCAGCAAATGCAGGCCTACAGCACCTGTCACAAGAAAAAAAGTTAACATGATGAGATGATAGGTCTACATGCATAGTGAACTGCTCTCCATACTGAGATGGGCTGTCTGTCGCCACCCTGAGTGTTGATAATTCATCATGCAATTTAACAGTTACATTTCATGCCATGCTGTTCATATAAATAATGTATTATAATTGACCAGTTTCTCGCAGTTATTTATCCCGGGAAAAGAGAATGGTCTTGGGTGGTAAATCCCAGTAACCGGGTTCCCGCCATGTATATGTGTGTGTGTGGTGTAATATACCTGAGCCTGTTGTCTCTCCAGCTGGTTGATCCTGTGCAGCATGTCTCGTGCTGACTTCCAGTACCCCTCCAGGTCCACAGGGGGCTCCAGCTCTGCAGTCTGACCCTGAGACTCCCCATGAACCGCACCGCGCAGAAACACAGCTGGGAGGACAGGGAGGAGCAGGATGAGAGGAAAGACAATGCTACGGACATAATGAAATGGGTAGACTCACTTCAACACTGACATCTGATGTTTGCATACAGGCCTGTGTGTGTACTCACTAGCCTGTCTGCAGGTCTGTAGTATGAAGGCAGCAGCCTTCCTGAGCTCTTCACTGGTAGACTCAGTCAGTAGAGTGATGAGGGACAGACCTCCACACTGTAAGAACTGAGACCGGTGCTCCTCTAGAAGAGAGAATTGAATTAAATAAATACTGTAGTTATCACAGTTATTACTGTGCAGTTATCATTGTTGTAATAACTTAATGTTTTCTTTGGAATTGTAAGATGTTTTATCGTCATTATTTGATGCAAATAAAGCTGTGCGTCCCAGCCATACCAGAGGCCTCAGTGCAGTGTCCCAGGGTGAGTATGACAATGAGCCTGTCTTGGGGCTCCAGGCTGGGGCTGGACAGCAGGGAGTGGAGCTGAGGAACCAAACCATAACCTGCCAGACCTGACGCCAACACAGCTATGCATAGTAGAGGGAGAGAGGATCAAATGGACAGGTTACCTAAGGAGGGCTGGTTTGCATGGCTGTATGAGAGTGAGTTCGCCCTAGCAGCAGGGGAGAGGGGTTGATTTGGGATTCAGGGATTGAGTCACTCACGGTTGTCAATGATGCAGGCTGACAGGGTCTTGGTCATGATGACAGACAGCTGACAGGCCAATGGGCTGTGGGATGCATCAGAGGCTAAGCGAATCAGAATGAGTGTCAGATTTCCGAGCCCGCCGACTGTGGAAAAACTATCCTGAGCACAATCTGTGAGAGGGGTCGAGAGAAATAGATAGTGGGAGACACAGAGATAGGAGATGAATACAGAATAATGAGTGTTCAGATAAACCAATAAATCTACACTGTAGCCTCTACAGACTAAAGGCCTGCACCCATCCTTCCTTAACACCAGGGAGAGAAAGAGAGAGATATAAACCTTCATTTGAACAGTAACCAAAACGCTCTAGGACACTAATCTCTACAGACTGAAGGTCTGCATCTATCTTTAAGATCTTTGCCTGGCCGCCCTAGAAATAGAAACAACACTGCACTTATAAAACTACTCGGATTACAATTACAAACTGTCCATTGCAAAAGCAACCTAAGTATTCTGTGTGTGACAAGACAACTCAATAAAATCTGTTAAAAAGGCTAACATACCTTTTCAATCACAAGATACTGATACATACAGTAGGTAAGTAACTGACTCTAAACATTAGTGTCAGTGTATCATCCCTGTTTTACTCACGGTTGTTGGCAACAGTCATAGATATAAAGGAGCAGATGGGCTGAACCATCTCTGCGTAGGGGTGAGAGAGCTGCTGCAGCCAGCCCTTGACCAGGGGGAAGGCTGACACACACATACACTGGCTCTCCTCTAGGGAAAGAACAATTTTCTTTGTCCACCAAGTTACACACATGCATAACCACCCTTGTTTATTTAATGTACAGCTGCATAGAACACTGTACAAGGACACAAATACACACAGACACACACAATACCATTCTGGGGATTGTTGACACAGCCACAGAGAGCACTGGACACAGAGGTCCAGAGTTGGAACAGCTGAGTGACGTTAGCAGGTCTCACTGTGGCCTCACCAGAGAGAGGGAAACTAGTCCTGGGGAGAGAAACAAACATCAATCAACCTGAATTGGAGTTGCCCTGTACAGTTTTACTTTAATACAATGTAATCATCTGCTCACCTCTTGACCATGCTGGTCTTGATTGTAAAATATAATTAGTTGTCTATTTCAACCCATGTCTGCCGGAAACCCAGTGAAGTACATTTCAGTGTTTACCTGAACAAGTCCAGCAGGATATCCAGACAGCCTGAGGTCTGAGCGAACTTCTGGCCAGACCCTGAAGCAGCACACACACAATTAACCACATATGTATGTACAATATATACAGTCTAGTGCTTTTCACATTAACATCAATAAAGCCTTGTTCACACTGGAGGTTTAGAAGTGACTCAAATTCTTTTTTTTGTTGCATATCCAAATCTATTATTTTTCCTGCAAAGCTGATTTCAGCATTACGTCCTGCAGTGTGAACAGGGCTTAAAATCAAGCACTAGTACAGTGGCAAGGAAAAACTCCCTGGAAGGTAGAAACCTTGAGAGGCACTAGACAGGGGAGCCCCATCCTCCTCTGGCTGTACCAGGTAAAACACCTGCCCGTCATGACAATCACCCTCTGTTCGAAATCAACTCTCAACCCCAGCAGGACCAAAGAAACCCAAAGTCAGTTTTTCCTGTCTGCTCTTACGGTTGTTGGCGACAAGGACAGAGAGCAGGTAGACAGCTACTCTCCTCTGGGTCAGTGGACTGTCCTGCTGCATCATACACTCTGCCAGATCACTGAATGTCTCCCTCCTACACAGGGCCTGCTTACAGTACACTGCACATACACACAGTGTTTACAATACACGTACGTCAGCATCAGAGAGAAACTGCTTAAAGTACACTACCATCATACACACCATTGGCCTCTGCCAGCATTCCCAGTGTGAACTGAGCAGTCTCCCTGACCTCTGAGTGAGCACTGGATTTAGAGAGGTTGTACACAAACACCACTCCTCCCATCTCTCTGAAGAAGTCCACATTCTCTTCTGAAACAGAGAGAATCAGTGACATTACATCACTATTAGTGGTTCATTTGTCTATTACATCGATCTACAGAAGATTTGCTGTTTGTGTGGGCGTGTGAGAGACCTCTCTGTTGACAGATGGAGTAGATGGTGAAAAGAGCTTGTTTCTGTGAAGCAGGACATTTCATCTGGTACTTCAGACACTCCAGCAACAAACTCAGATCTGTCTTTGTGGCTGCAAAGTAGAAAAACAAATTTAAAAAAGACAAACCAAACAAATAAATTAACAAAAACATAAAGTAGTGTCATGTGTAACATATAAAAGTCCAGCAATAATATTCACCATTACGCTTGCTTATGCTGGAAACATACATTTCCATCTTCAATGGATTGAGCTGCCAGGGTGGGACATGGATATGTTTCAAGAAATAAGGATGCTAGCTAGGACTGTAGGACAGATGTTGTTACCAAAGAAATACAGGCTGTATTAATCTGTGCTGTTGCTGTAACTAGCTAGCTAGCAAGAAAGTACGATCCAAGAGGTTTAGAAACTCTGTGGGGTGGTGCTTTCAAAACAACTGGGAAGTTGAAAGACAATAAACAGGTAAAATCATGACGTCGGTGATCTTTAGGTCGGAAACTCCGAGCTCTCGAAAGAGGCCCGAGTTGCAGACTTGGACTGCCAAGTTGGATGACCGTTCAAAACACGGTTTCCCTCCCTCTCAGTTCCCAGTTGTATTTGAGGCCGGATATGTTATGAACGCGGCAGTAGTCACAGATTGTTGTCACCACCTGAGCTAGCTAACGTTAGCTATCTGCTACTAGATGTGTCACGACTCTCATGAGCGACCTTGCACTAAAAAAAACAGCTATCTAGCTACCTGTCTAGTACTTGCCAATTCATCAATACACTTCATGAATTACAATTAAAATCAAAGCATACACTCTTACATTGTCATTTGCTGGACAGCAAACAGACTTTAAGATGTTTATGTGTTGATGCCTTTGCTGGTGCACCGGATGGAAAATTGTGGACTCAAATGTACCGCCACCGTTTCTGATTGGCCTCCGTAAAGGCGCGACTTGTCGGAGGCCGAAAGAAGCCAGGGACTTTAAAAAAAAAAACCTAGCTAACTTTAGCTAAATATCAACAGGTCAAGGTGTCTTAGATTCAGTATTATTTACAGTAGTGTAAAATAGTTAGTTATGCGTTAGCCTGGGCAGCTGCTAGTGGGCTTTATGGATCTCCAGTATCTATGTAGTTATAGTGTTACTAGTGGAGATCCATAAAGCCCACGATTTAGCCAGAGGTTGGTTAAGATAGCAGCTGCCCAGGCTTCAGCTCGGAGTGAAACTCATGTCATTTACGTTTGCCTTGCACATTTCAGACGTTTCCTAGCTAGCTAATGTTACATTGCAACAGTTACCAGGCCAACAGGGCAGGGGTCGCTTTAGCTTTTAGAAATCTGCATTTTAAAAACGCACACCATCATAAACATTTTTTTAAAAGCGCTGCATAGGCCTTGCAACATTTACGGTGATATGGCCTCTGCAGAAGTCGGCATTCATACTTGCGCTTTTCCCAGCAGCTCAGAGATGTGAAGTGAGTTTGTGTTTAAACAGGACCTCCCACCCTCACCTACGGTTAATGCGGAGGCCTAAAATGTAAGAGGCGTATGGCGATGCGGTAGAGTTAAATGTGGCCTCTGTGTGCCTCCAATCTGGCTTGCAATTGCACCATACCACCCATATGGCGTCCGCGTTTTCGGATCACGCATAAATTGACTATTGATCCGAGATTGATGTATTTTTTTAATTTAACTAGGTAAGTCAGTTAAGAACACATTCTTATTTACAATTACGGCCAAACCCGGACGAGGCCCTATGGGACTCCCAATCACGGCCGGATGAGATTAAGCCTGGATTCGAACCAGGGACTTCTTGCACCCGAAATGCAGTGCCTTAGACCGCTGCGCTACTCGGGGGCGTGCAACTATAGTTTTCACACAAAATAAAATAATGTAAAGCTATTTGGCTAGCAACTAAGCTACACAACATAAGAAGTTTACAATGAAAGAGCAAGGTATTTTTTTGCCAACAGGTTTATCATAGAAAGCATTTAGCCAGCTACATTTTCTAATGTTTTGCTTGAAGTTAATCTCTTATTTTAAATAGCTACCGGAGAAAATGTGTTAGTTAGCTAGCGAACTACATACATATCAGGAGCAATAGGGACGTCGCACGTACCTGTGTGAAACTAGCCACAAATATTACACATTTGTTGAAATCGGACTGTGGATGTATTAGACTTTAGAGTTGCGTTGGGGCATATCACTTTGCCAGTGCCGTTTAAGATGAGGGAGGACGATTTGTTTTTTCATGAGCATGGCCTTATTTATATTACAGCATATTGGTTGACTATCATTCATATTCCATTTACCCTGTTCAATGTAACAGAGATACATTTTAGGTTCCAGACAATGACAAATGGACAGACAGTGACATTCAGTACCACCTTGCAAACTCTTGCCTGCATCTAGCTGATATAGGGTGTAATCATTAGTCCAACAGTTGCAAACAAGACTTTCTATTGGACAGATTCAGGTATGTTGATCCCTGTTTTGTTCTTTTTGCTTCAGTTTAAGAAACTTCCGTTTAAGAATCCATTTC
Source organism: Oncorhynchus mykiss (assembly GCF_057628025.1). Classification (NCBI taxonomy): domain Eukaryota; kingdom Metazoa; phylum Chordata; class Actinopteri; order Salmoniformes; family Salmonidae; genus Oncorhynchus; species Oncorhynchus mykiss. The sequence continues at coordinate 74,155,452 of NC_143023.1, read as the reverse complement.
AACAGAATTGGTGAAATGAATACACCCCTGATCACGAGTAAAGACAGTTCACTTTCATAGCAGCCACATTTTATTCCTTCTCGCATCCATGCACTCTCCTCCTCTCACCTCTTCCCTTCGCTTGTGGGTTTCAATGCACAACACAGCTGTATGTGGCCAGGCGAAATAACCTTTCCAAACCAAACCGCTACACACACCCTACATTGTTGTTACCACATTAGCTAAAGTAACATCCTTGTCAGCATGGCTAATAAAACTAATGCGTTAGTAAACCCGATACAATCATGAAGCAATGTTAGTGTACTAACAGTTACCGGCGGTCCCCGGTGGCAATAACGGATTAGTACCAAAAGCTTACCTTGACTTGGAAGAGTTCCAGTGTTGTGTTAGAAAGTCATAGCCAGTTAGCTAACATAGCATCCCTCTGTTTGAGCAGGGTGTTTCAGTAGGCTAAACTAGCTAGCTGCATTTGTTTCATGCTTCGCAAGTAAACAACAGGTGTAGACTAACAGTAAAATGTTTATTTGCGGGTCCTGTACAATGCAGAGTTAATTAAAGAGAAAACATTTAATTGAAAAAAATATAAATAGTTACATGAGGAATAAACACACAGTGAATAACAATGACGAGTAAAAATAACATGCTAAATATATATGGAGTACCAGCACCGAGTCAATGTGCAGGGGTACGAGGTAACTGAGGTAGCTAAGTACATGTAGGTAGGGTTAAAGTGATTAGGCAACAGGATAGTAGTAGCAGCAGCGGTTAGCCATTTGATTAGCTATTTAGCGGTCTTGTTTAGCGGTCTTATGGCTTGGGGGTAGAAGTTGTTCAGGGTCCTGTTGGTTCCTGACTTGGTGCACTGGTACTGCTTGCCGTGGGTAGCAGAGAGAACAGTATGGCTTGGGTCGCTGGAGTCTTTGACAATTTTTTGACACCACCAGGTATAGAGGTCCTGGATTTAACTTGCTTACCACTTTGTCCATGTGGTTTCTTCCATCACAGACTCCATGAAATGATGACCTATTCCTAAATATTTGGTCAAATTATACATTTTGTGTATGGTTTACTAGAGACAAGGGTGGCTCAATTTACTATTTTGGCTCAACTTTCCCCACTCACCCCTACTAGACTTTAGTTGAGAAACCAACTGCTTCAAAGACACAATGTAAACAACGATGAACTAGGGTGGCAGGTAGCCTAGCAGTTAAGAGTCTTAACTGACTTAACTGATACAAATCGGAGCTACATGTGTAGACTAGTAGTACCAAACTTGACCATGGTTTAAATAAATCATATTTTCACATGAACTCTCTGGTGCACTCCCTCACTTTATACTGTCTGATAAAATCCTTAATATATTTATGACTTTATGTTAGCCGGTGTTAGTTTGCTAAAACTGCTATGGACCTTATTTTGACCAGATATGCTGACAATCTACGGTCCACAAACTGTGAAGGTTTCATCGCTATTGACATATGAAGTTTATATACATGTGTAATGCCGAGTTGACAGCAATTCCATTTAGATTAGTCAGATCAGGGGAGGAACTGAAATTGCCATTGTTTTCTGTGGAGGTTCTTTTCAAATCATGATTTGAACTTGAAATTAAAGCCAGTCAAAATGTCTTAATAGTTGTAACTCATTGAAAGTGAGTTAAAATGGAGTTTTCCTCTGTTTTCCTTTTTATGCTCACTTCGTCCACAGGGTTTCTTTAGTATAATTAACATTATGGAGCTGAGGCTGGAGGAAGTTTACTTTTTAGTCAATCAAACTGTCTGTACTGTACTGTCAATATTTTAAGTCACAATGTACCATCTTCTGTATAAAAAAAGGACATTTTGTAAATTAAGTGATTCCCTTCACAATAGGTAAATAAGGCCTTGCTTTCAGCTTCGAATGGAGATTTAGAGATTTGTTAATGACTCAACAATTATCTTCCTGCACCACCTCCACTACTTTCGGTATCTTGGGCTACTTGTTTCATGCACAAGGTGAATATAAAATTAACTTTTATTTTAAGTTTTCGATTGGAAAATATTGAACTTTTTAGATGCTTCACATTTGGAAAACTGTGTAAACTGAAAGCGGTTTGTCAAGATCTGATAAAACTGTGCAGGTTGTGCCAGATAAAACAACCTTCTTTTCATAGATATTTACACACTAGGTTTCCATTGACCCAGGTTTATTCGACAAAAGCAATGTAACAAAACAAAAAATCCTTGCGACATGTGTAATGGAAACAAACCGCAGGTAAATGAACAAACAGATTACCGACCATTTCCAGTCCCACCATACGTTCTCCACTATGCAATCTGGTTTCCGAGCTGGTCATGGGTGCACCTCAGCCATGCTCAAGGTCCTAAACGATATCATAACCACCATCGATAAATCGCAATACTGTGCAGCCATATTCATCGACCTGGCCAAGGCTTTCGACTCAATCACCACATGTCAATCACCACATTCTTATCGGCAGACTCAACAGCCTTGGTTTCTCAAATGACTGCCTCGCCTGGTTCACCAACTACTTCTCAGACAGAGTTTGGTGTGATAAATCGGAGGGCCTGTTGTCCGGACCTCTGACAGTCTCTATGGGGGTGCCACAGGGTTCAATTCTCTTTTCTCTGTATACATCAATGATGTTGCTCTTGCTGCTGGTGATTCCCTGATCCAACTCTACGCAGACGATACCATTCTGTAAACTTCTGGCCCTTCTTTGGACACTGTGTTAACAAACCTCCAGACGAGCTTCAATGCCATACAACTCTCCTTCCGTGGCCACTAACTGCTCTTAAATGCAAGTAAAACTAAATGCATGCTCTTCAACCGATCGCTGCCCGCACCTGCCCGCCCATCCAGCATCACTACTCTCGACGGTTCTGGCTTAGAATATGTGGCAACTACAAATACCTATGTGTCTGGTTAGACTGTACACTCTCCTTCCAGACTCACATTAAGCATCTCCAATCCAAAAAATTAAATCTAGAATCGGGTTCCTATTTCGCAGCAAAGCATCCTTCACTCATGCTGCCAAACATACCCTCGTAAAACTGACTATCCTACCGATCCTTAACTTCGGCAATGTCATTTACAAAATAGCCTCCAACACTCTACTCAGCAAATTGTATGCAGTCTATCACAGTGCCATCCATTTTGTCACCAAAGCCCCATATGCTACCCACCACTGCGACCTGTATGCTCTCGTTGGCTGGCCCTTGCTTCATATTCATCGCCAAATCCACTGGCTCTATAAGTCTTTGCTAGGTAAAGCCCCGCCTTATCTCAGCTCACTGGTCACCATAGCAGCACCCACCCCCCACTACCACGCACTCCAGCAAGTATATTTCACTGGTCACCCCCAAAGCCAATTCCTCTTTGTCCGCCTTTCCTTACAGTTCTCTGCTGCCAATGACTGGAACGAATTGCAAAAATCACTGAAGCTGGAGACTCATATCTCCCTCACTAACTTTAAGCATCAGCTGTCAGAGCAGCTTACAGATCATTGCACCTGTACATAGCTCATCTGTAAATAGCCCATCCAACTACCTCATCCCCATATTGTTATTTTTTTTTCTTCTCCTTTGAACCTCAGTATCTCTACTTGCACATTCATATTCTGCACATCTATCACTCCAGTGTTTAATTGCTAAATTGTAATTACTTCGCCACTACGGCCTATTTATTGCCTTACCTCCCTAATCTTACCTCATTTGCACACACTGTATTTCGACTTTTCTATTGTGTTATTGACTGTATGTTTGTTTATTCCATGTGTAACTCTGTGTTGTTGTTTGTGTCGCTTTGCTTTATCTTGGCCAGGTCGCAGTTTTAAATGAGAACTTGTTCTCAACTGGCCTACCTGGTTAAATGAAAAAATATATATAAAGACACATTTTCTTAAGATTCACAACATTTTTATCCTTTCGACGGGGCAGAATTTCATTTTGTCAAACTTTTGTGACAAATGATGGTGTAAACTGTGTTTTTTGAGTAAATGATGATTGAAATTTTGAAGGTAGACCTATGACGGGCACGTGATGTAGGTTAATAATGTAGGCTCCACTACACATTTCATTCTAAATACCTATTGAGAACAAAATGTTTTTTTTCTACAAAAAATACAATTTCTTTGCTGGACAAGGATTGTCCTGACATTCAAACATGCCTGAATAGGGAGCAATAGAAGCCTAATAGCGTATTTTTGTAGGCATCGTGTCCACCAAGGTTCGTTGAACAAAACCTATGGGAAAATTAATGGCGTTTTTGAATAAACGGCAAAAATAAGGTCTGTGTTAAACACAGGCTTAGTAGATCTTATACGTATTGTTTTATGATATACTCTTCATCAGCTAACGTCACTTTTTGTGAATTTTGAAGCGTTTCTGTAATTTTAAAAACACATAAATGCTTCATAGATCATAAAGGTCACGTTAACTGATATTATCTCATAAAACAAAACGTATAAAATCTCCTAAGCTTGTGTTATCCTCAGACCTTATTTCCGTCATTCGTCCGAAAATTAATCTTTCCCCATTCATTTTCACCATAGGAATGGCTGAACGAACCGTAGATAACTCATTTCCGGGTTTTAGGACTACAAGCTGGCAAACTCAATTTATTTGCCTTGATTTTCTGGTTGGCTGTCAGGTTTCACCATCCAATAATGTCAGATATACAGGAATAACAAGTTTCCCCATGGCACGGGCCCTGGCAATACGTTGGCACATGATAATTATTAGAATATGTCAAATATTAGTCAATTATTGCATTCTATCCATGCTGGCTTTAGTGGGCTACAGATATGTGGAAGGGCATAATAGACTGTCAACAATTTATTAATGGCTAAATGAGTAATGGAAATACTTCAGCCAGTACATTTTTACTTGACACTGTAAAGGTGTTGCTTTTTAAATTGTGAAGTCATTACCTCCAGCTGTTTTCATCTACACTAAATGGTTTAGTGGGAAACCACTCTAGTAGGCAATCTATTTTCTATGCGATTTTTGTAAATGTAGACAAAACAAATCACTGGACAAGTTAATTAATGAAACATAGCTACTGACTGAGACTATCATTACGACTAGAGGTGTCACTACAAACCATGGTTCGATCCCGGGCTGTATCACAACCGGCCGGGAGTCCCATAGGCCGGTGCACAATTGGGCCAGCGTTGCCCAGGTTGGGGGAGGGGTTTGGCTGGGGTAGGCCGTCATTGTAAAATAAGAATTTGTTTTAAACTGACTTGCCTAGTTAAATAAAGGTTAAATTTTTTTTTAATGAATAAACTGCAAAAGCAGCTGTAACTCGGGATAATTCCTCATTTGTGTTAAATGAATTGCTTTTTAGTGATTGAACAGACGCTCTTATCCAGCACGATAGTAGGCTAGTGAGTACATACATTTTCCATGGGGGAATCAAACCCACAATCCTGGTGTTGCAAGTGCCATGCGCTACCAACTGAGACAAATGGGACAAATGAAAGAAAGAGGAATTAGAGTGCTACATTTGCTACAGTACCTCAAGTTTATTTTACCTTTAGTTTATAGTTTATAAATGGGGAAGATTTAATGGTCTCTTTCTTTCTCCCCATCCCCAACCTCTCTCTCTCTCTCTCTCTCTCTCTCTCTCTCTCTCTCTCTCTCTCTCTCTCTCTCTCTCTCTGAATGAACTGCTTCTCTCCATTCCAGTCCTTCTTCTTCCAACCATGTTCAGAAAAGTATGGTAAGGTGACATATTTCCTGTTGGGGTCAACTCTGAGGTTAAAGTCTACTACTTTAGTAGAGAAAGAACAATATAACATTTTATACATTCTCAAAATTGTTAATAGATGCTCCCGAATTAAGTACTCTCTCTAAGATTTGCTGTAGTCATCAATTAACCCACTGGTTTAAATCATTCACAGATGAATCAGTTACTTAGCTAGTTGTAGCAAGGACTAAGACCCATAATACCAATATTGCCAAGTATTATTGTTATAATAGCACTGACAGATATATGCTATTGTCACTTTCTGACCTTAGTTCCTTTGTGATGTCTTTGTTTTAGTATGGTCAGGGTGTGAGTTGGGTGGGCAGTCTATGTTCTTTTTTCTATGATTTGGTATTTTTGTGTTTGGCCTGGTATGGTTCTCAATCAGAGGCAGCTGTCAATCATTGTCCCTGATTGAGAACCATACTTAGGCAGCCTGTTTTCACCCTTGAGTTGTGGGTGATTATTTTCTGATTTGTATCTGTACCAGACAGAACTGTTTCGGTTTCATGACGTTCTCGTTTTGTATTTTAGTGTTCTGAGTTCTATTAAAGAATATGAACACTTACCACGCTGCGCATTGGTCCTCGCCTTCTTCCACCACAGACAACTGTTACAGTTATGTTTGTCAAACATTAGTGAAAACAACATTTTAAATGTACCACCCACCGTGTCTTATTATTGTAGTGTCAGGTTCACCGAGAAATGATTTAAGATTCTCTCCCTTACTGAAGGTGTCCAGTTTGTGGATGAGCAAAGGGCTGAGCTAATTCACAGGGTAACGATGGTGATTCCCAGAGCAGATGAACTGATCCAGAGAAACATGCTTCATAAAAAAAATACAATCCGTGATGCCAAGCCCTGCTAGGAACAAATGAGACTGCTGTACGAGGCCCTATATTCAGGAGGACCAATGGTGAAAGTAGTCTTTTGAGATTCTATTTGAAAAACAACCTCATCTAGTCCAAGATATGGGTACGAGGCTCTGTTTTTATAGACCATTTGACTTTTGTATGTTGCGCGTATTGTTAAAATATCTGTAGTGAACAATAATGTAAAATGTTCAATTATATTTGTATAGAAAAGACTAAGAAACAGGTAAGGACAATCTTCTTGTATCACTCTGATGTAAATGTATCGTATATTTTACAATGACTAGTCCTTGAGGAAACAACTCTGCCATTTCATTATCATTACCACCACATTTAATTATATTCACTTGCTTTTAAGAAGATGCAGGAGGTGAGACTTAAGTTGAGTGTTGACAACTCCCATGTAGCTTATTGAATTAGCAGATTCTTAGACTAAAACCAATGAGGAGCCCATGCAGGGCCTCATTCAAATCTTACTGTATCCTACTGTGGGGTTATCTGGGGTCCTGGTGTGAGCTGAGTGAATTGGTGGGATGATAATAATTGTTATTATTTTGTATGTATTGTATCGCTTTCTGGAAATATGTTTTACACCAACATCCCATCAGAACAGCATAACCACGTAGTTAATTTTTTACGTTTATTTATTTAACCTTTATTTAACTAGGCAAATCAGTTAACAAATTCTACCAAGCCTACCAAAAGGCCTCCTGCAGGGACGGGGGCTGGGTTAAATAAATAAAAAATAGTAATAATATATGACAAAACACACACGGCAAGAGAGACAACACAACACCTCATAAAGATAGACCTAAGACAACAACATAGCGAGGCAGGAAAACATGACAACACCGCATGGTAGCAACATATGATAACATGGTAGCAGCACAAAACATGGTACAAACATTATTGGGCAGAGACAACAGAACAAAGGGCAATAAGGTAGAGACCACAATACATCACACAAAGCAGCCACAACTGTCAGTAAGAGTGTTCATGATTGAGTCTTTGATTGAAGAGATTGAGATAACTGTCCAGTTTGAGTGTTTGTTGCAGCTCGTTCCAGTCGCTAGTGGCAGCGAACTGAAAATACGTTTTGTGGACCTTTAACAGAATGCGACTGGCAGAACGGTTGTTGTATGTGGAGGATGAGGGCTGCAGTAGATATCTCAGATAGGGGGGAGTGAGGCCTAAGAGGGTTTTTATAAATAAGCATCAACCAGCCACCCCAGTCATAGATTGTTCTCTCTACTACCGCATGGCAAGCGGTACCGGAGTGCCAAGTCTAGGTACAGGCCGGTGCTGATGGAAGAGAATAGCACCCCGCAACAGTCAACAAAGAGCTATTTGAAAATGTAATGCTTAAAACCATCAAATTAAATTGTTTGAGGACAGATTTGGTGGAGACAACCGAGCACTGAAGGGGATCCTTGGTAAAAGAAATTGCCACTCCCCCACCTTTGGAAGATCTGTCTTGCCGAAAAAGGTTATAACCAGAAAGGTTAACATCAGTATTCAAAACACTCTTCCTTAACCATGTCTCAGTAATGACCAACACATCTGGATTGGAGGTGTGAACCCACACTTTCAATTGATCCATTTTAGGTAATAAGCTTCTCGTGTTAACGTGCAGTAAACCCAGGCTTTTACGAGAGCAGAAATCAGTGAAACAGATATCAGAGCACAAGTCAGAATTGGGGCAGTAGAATTAGCAACAGTAGATGGGCCAGGGTGTACATGCACATTTCCAGATATCATCAGCAGTAATATAATCAAGACAGGGAGAGCTCTGTAGTGTTGATTTATGACATTTGAATATGCATTAGATGGCAACAAGATTGTGTTGTACAGCAATTTCATCAGGTAATATGAATACACAGCCAGCAAGAGGTGGTTAGAATAGGATGGCATGCCAAAAGTCTGTGTAACCAATAGAGAGGCAGAGTCCCGAGTGTGGGAACAAACAGTCTGTCCCATGGTTGGGTTAACAAGAAAGTTCATAGTCAACAAAGCATGCAGGAGTCATGAGGCAAATAGAAAAATAGCAAAATGCACAAGAAAACTAAAATATATATATAATCCTTGGTAGCAGTAATCCCTGCAGGTAATTTAGCCCCAAGTCGTTATATAATATATATATATATATTATATATATATTATATAACGACTTGGGGCTAGCCATTGTTCAGAGTTCAGTCACTCACCCCAACAGTGTGTGTGTGCTGGAGGTGAACGAAAGCTCGGGAGAGAGGGGGGGAGTGTGGTGGGGGTACCTATACCAGACAGGGGGAGATAGGGCAGAGGGTGAACAGATCGCCAGGTGGAATCCATCCAGCAGTGCAGCAGGCAACAGGAGTAGGTGTCACACCCACTTGGGAGAAGCTTTTATTTATTGTAGACAATGCCAATGGATAGTCTCTGAACAGCGGGAGGGGTCTTCAAAGGCCTCTGGATTTGGGTGGGGCAGACTGCGAGAGACTCCTGCCACTTGTTGGGACAAAAGGCTGCGACATCTCTCACTTCACACCTCCGTGCTAATTGAATCGTGTCTGTCCTAGCAAGCCTGGCAGCCTTAACTCAGCATTCAGTCCACATAAAGTGAAATATATAATTGTAATGTACTTTATAATTGTTTCTTCTTCTTGGCTTTCGAAATAGCATCGGACCAAACACTACTCACTCAGTTCCAAGTTGGATGGTAGCCTCAGGTCTCTGCTGTTTGTTTGCCAGGGCACCCTCCGTATAGCTTGGAAAAGGGAATCCTTGGTAGCAGTAATCCCTGCAGGTAATTTAGTCCAAAATTAGGTTGTAGGTTTGGTGTTTTGATCTTTAGCGAAGGCTATGCTCTGGAAGATAGCATCTTGCATATGTCCCTGCCGAACAATCCAACTAATTCTAACTCCAAATTTATCCTTTTGTTAAAAACATGTTGAAAAATGCAAGAACTCGCATGCAGCTGTGTCTCTCTCTCTCTCTCCCTTGCATGTATAAATACATACACCAATGTAAATTACAAAAAATATTACAACAAAAACATTACATGTGAATACAGTTCATGGGATGTTGTTGGGCAGCGTTATTTGTTTGATTAAATTGGTTGTAATGAACCCCCCCCCCCCCCCTCTTCTCTATGTGTTTCCTAATGGGTACCGTGCACAGGCAGCAGTGGAGGACAGTGAGGGGCTGTCAAAGATGAAGGTTGTTTCACCTCCTGACCCCAATACCAGAGAGGAGTTCTTGAAATGTGAGTAAATATCTACACACAACTATAATACGATTTCACTAGCCTGCCTGACCCACACACAAATGCGTGCAGGTATACAGACACATGCAAACACAATGTTTTATTTCAAAATAATTTCAGATTCCTGCCAGCTCACATTGGACCCCAACACAGCTAATAGATATCTGCGTCTGTCTGAGGGGAACAGGAAGGTGACCAGGAGTGAAAACGCTGAGTCCTATCTTCACCATCCAGACAGATTTAACTTCTACTGCCAGCTGTTGTGTAAAGAAGCTTTGTCTGGAACCTGCTACTGGGAGGTAGAAAGGAGTGGAAGCAAGTGTAAAGTTGCCGTGTCTTATAAAGGGATCTGCAGGAGAGGAAATGGAGTGGATGTTAGCTTTGGAAGAAATTATCAGTCCTGGACTTTGGTCTGTGATCCGTCTATCTGCTCTTTCAGGCACAATAATATCAATACTGATATCCCTACCCCCTGCTCCTCCAGAGTAGGAGTGTACCTGGACCACAAGGCAGGAACTCTGTCCTTCTACAGTGTCTGACAAGATGACCCTCCTCCACAGAGTCCAGACCACATTCACTCAGCCCCTCTACCCTGGATTCTGGGTGGGTCTTTTTCAGCCTGGCACAATAACATAATACCTTTATGAAAACAGTAATACAATCTACAAGTGAGTGCACCCGTGCACTATTCAGAGGATGCAGTCCATTTCAATGAAAGGGATTTAATCTGTTAGACATCAGCTTTGTACAAGCTCCATTGACAATGAGCTGTTTGCATTGTTTGTTGAAATAAATTCTATGCAATCTGATGTAGCTCATGGAATGGATGTTTCTTTTGTATTATATGTTTTGTTGATGTTTAAATGTCTTCCGGTCCACAGTTATGGAGCTTTGACTTGAAGGGTTATGGCTGTTCTAGTAAATGTCATTAAATCTCAAACTTACAATAAGAAAGTTCTCTCTCTCTCTATGGTTGTGACAGACCACTTGTAGCCCCTCTGCTGGCCAGACCTGGTATCTGATACGTGAGTTCAGATCCAGGAAGTGAAATGTTATATGGGTTAGTGGGAGCCACTCCTAAGCCTACTCCTCAGCACAATTGGAAACGAAACTCATCTCTTCAGCTCAGTCTGCTTGCGTTTCAAAATGGCAGAAGCCATGGACTCAATCAGTTGTTCAATCTGTTTGGAGATACTGAAGGATCCAGTGACTATTCCCTGTGGACACAGCTACTGTATGGACTGTATTAAATGCTGTTGGGATCAGAAGCTTGTCTGCAGCTGCCCCCAGTGCAGACAGATCTTCCCTACAAGGCCTGTTCTGAACAAAAACACTGTCATTGCAGAATTGGTGGAAACACTGACAGAAATAAATATGAAGAATATACAGGAGGTGAGACTTAAGGTGAGTTCTGTACCATCACTCATTCATATATATTTATGTACATATTCTTTATCCCTTTACACTTGTGTGTATAAGGTAGTAGATTTGGAATAGTTAGGTTAGATTACTCGTTGGTTATTACTGCATTGTCGGAACTAGAAGCACAAGCATTTCGATACACTCGCATTAACATCTGCTAACCATGTGTATGTGACAAATAAATTTGATTTGATTTATTTGATTTGAGTGTTGACAACTCACATGTAGCTTATTGATTTAGCAGATTCCTAGACTAAAGCCATTGAGGAGCCCATGCAGGGCCTCATTCAAACACCACTGAGTCCCAGTGTGGGGAATAGGCTATCTGGGGTCCTGGTGTGAGCTGAGTGAATGGGTGGGATGATGATGATAATAATAATCATTCTTTGTGCCTCTTTTTTTGTGTCTTGCATGATCTCAACAACACAGCATCACAACATTTAGCGCTTAAAGGGATATATATATATATATAACCGGGCAAGTCGGTTAAGAACAAATTCTTCTTTACAATGACCACCTACCACGGCCAAACCCTAACGACGCTAGGCCAATTGTGCCAAACCCTAACCCGGACGACGCTAGGCCAATTGTGCCAAACCCTAACCCGGACGACGCTAGGCCAATTGTGCACCACCCTATGGAACTCCCAATCATGTCCGGGTTCTGATACAGCCTGGAATCGAACTTGGGTCTGTAGTGACGCCTCGGGCACTGAGATGCAGTGCCATTGACTGCTGCGCCACTTGGGATCCCCTAATAGTTCACCCTAATTATAAAATTACATGTTGATTTTCATACCCTGTAAACAGTCTATGGACAAGGTATGATGACAATGAATGCTTGGTTTAGTTTCTCTAGCACTTTTTCCATATGCTAACGTTTTAGCATTTGTGGCACAAATCCTTTTCAAGTCATGGTACCAATATTAGCATTTTCCGCGCATTATGTTCAAATCATCTATAAGTGACTTTGTTGAGTTTCACAATCAATTTGAAATGCTTTTGGATGATTTGGACATGATGCGTGAAAAATGCTTATATCGGTACCATGACTTGAATGGGATTTGTACCACAAATACTAAAACGTTAGCATTTGGAAACAGTTCCAGGGAAATAAAACAAAAGCATGGATTGCTGCCATACTGCTCACTCCAGGGTCAGGAAAACCAATGTGTCATTTTGTAATTTTGGTAAACTATCCATTCAAATGCATACACCAATGTAGATCACAAACAATATTACAACAAAAACATTACATGTGAATACAGTTCATGGATAAGTTGCAGTTCACACAGTTCAACTCATGTGAGGGGGGAGGAGGTTGTTGGGCAGAGTTATTTGTTTGAACCCCCCTGTTAATGAACCCCCCTCTTCTCTATGTTTCCTAATGGGTACCGTGCACAGGCAGCAGTGGAGGACAGTGAGGGGCTGTCAAAGATGAAGGTTGTTTCACCTCCTGACCCCAATACCAGAGAGGAGTTCTTGAAATGTGAGTAAATATCTACACACAACTATAATACGATTTCACTAGCCTGCCTGACCCACACACAAATGCGTGCAGGTATACAGACACATGCAAACACAATGTTTTATTTCAAAATAATTTCAGATTCCTGCCAGCTCACATTGGACCCCAACACAGCTAATAGATATCTGCGTCTGTCTGAGGGGAACAGGAAGGTGACCAGGAGTGAAAACGCTGAGTCCTATCTTCACCATCCAGACAGATTTAACTTCTACTGCCAGCTGTTGTGTAAAGAAGCTTTGTCTGGAACCTGCTACTGGGAGGTAGAAAGGAGTGGAAGCAAGTGTAAAGTTGCCGTGTCTTATAAAGGGATCTGCAGGAGAGGAGATGGAGTGGATGTTAGCTTTGGACGAAATTATCAGTCCTGGACTTTGGTCTGTGATCCGTCTATCTGCTATTTCAGGCACAATAATATCAATACTGATATCCCTACCCCCTGCTCCTCCAGAGTAGGAGTGTACCTGGACCACAAGGCAGGAACTCTGTCCTTCTACAGTGTCTCTGACAAGATGACCCTCCTCCACAGAGTCCAGACCACATTCACTCAGCCCCTCTACCCTGGATTCTGGGTTGGTCCTGGTTATGGATCATCTGTGAAGATACTGACACCAATATAGTAAATTAACAAAGTTTTATCTACACTCATTGACTTTCAGTGTGTTCATAAGCATCGTAAAATCTTTTTCAGCCTGACACAATAACATAATACCTTCACACTATTCAGAGGAGGCAGTCCATTTCAATGAAATGGATTTACTCTGTTAGACATCAGCTTTGCACAAGCTCCATTGACAATGAGTTGTTTGCATTGTTTGGAAAGAAACACATATTTATCTACACTTATTGACTTTCACTGTGTACATATACATCATGCAATCTGTTTCAACCTGACAGACTTAACATTATTGTATGATACAAACTGCTGGTGAATGCACAACATGTGCACTACTGTTAAAATATGAACTGTCCACAGTCTATGTCACTGAAAGGGATTGATTCTAATGTTAGGCATCAGTGTACACAAATTACTATACCCTGTTCAAAGGCACTTAAATATTGCCCATTCACCCTCTGAATGGCACACATACCCAATACATGTCTCAAGGCTTAAACATCCTTATTTAATCTGTCTCCTCCCCTTCATCTACACTGATTGAAGTGGATTTGACAAGTGACACCAAAAGGGATCATTGCTTTCACCTGGATTCACCTGGTCTATGCCATGGATAAAGCACTTGCATTTCAAAATGGCAGATGCCATGGACTTGATCAGTTGTTCAATATGTTAGGAGATACTGAAGGATCCGGTGACTATTCCTTCTGGACACAGCTACTGTATGGACTGTATTGAAGGCTACTGGGATCTGGATGTCCAGAAGCTTGTGTGCAGCTAGCCCTTGATCATGACTCTCTGTTGCATTACATTACACATAAAAGTCATTGGACGGTGCCGTTTTCTGTAGGGGGAAGAGAGCCATGACGCTCTTTCCGAACATTATCATGAATCATTTGCGGTACAGTTTTGGAAGCATAAGGACCTTGTATTTCACATCGGCAATAAATTATTTTCAAAAAACAAAAGATTAAATTGATGCACAATTTTATAGGGTTAGGATTCCCACACAGACAACAGACGGAAGACCAACTGGACTACCTGTGCTAATTAGCTATATGCGTCTTTCGAACACCTGTGTATAAATGGAAGATGGAGGCCACAAACGTGTTGTCCCTGAAAAATACTGTCAGCTACAACTGTGTTAAAACCGATTAAAACAGTATACAGTGAGTGTGTATTTTGCATTTGTGAATATATTTTGTGATATGAAAGTGGATGGATTTATGTTTCTAGAAACGTACCACAATTGAGAATTCACTTTTAGATGGCTGTTGAGATCAACCAGCTGGCAGCAAACACAACTGTCACGACTCCCACCGAAGGTGGCTCCTCTTCCTGTTCGGGTGGCGGTCGTTGTCACCGGTCTACTAGCTGCCACCGATCCCTTTTCCCTTTTCTGTTGGTTTTGTCTTATTGGTTACACCTGTTTCTTGTTTAGGTTTTAGTTGGGCTATTTAAGCCGGTAAGGCCCGCCTGCTCTTTGTGCAGGCTTAATTTTCCTCTGTTTATGTTTGTGGTGGTGCGTTTCCCACGGACGGGTTGGGTCCTGGTTTTGGGCCAGTCTCGTATGTGCACCCAGTATTGGCGTGACCATTTTTCTCTGTTACGGAATAAAACATTGTTCTTTACCTTCTGCTTCTTGGGCCTGACTCCGCACTCACTACGCCTAAAGTGCGTTACAACAACGAGGACCGCCGCAGTGCATCCACCTGCCTATGTGGTGACCAATTCATTATTTTAACCCTCACAGACTCCCCCATGCCATCTCTCTCTCCCTCAGACTAAAAACATGTCGTTTGGGGTCTTAGACAGTGCCTGGGTTGCCGCTTTTCCTGGGACGGGGTCCCTGGACGAGAAAAGGTTGAAGACTTGTAGGCTTGGCCCTAATTGATGTGCTCTCTGTCACCTGGAGCTGCATGTCAGATGGTCCAGGATCACAAGGAAAGCACAAAGGACAATGCTAGTCAGCCCTTCCCTTTGAGTGGTCAAAGTGTATCTCTCTGTTACACTATTCAGAGGACTAACTATTGATTATGATAGAGTAATACTATAGTATCCATGTCTGGTATCTCTCTTAAACGTGTTCACTGAGGATAACTCTGACGCTCTCTATATGGATGTACTGTATGATCTCTGTGGTTACTTGTATTCATATAGGGGGAACTCTGAATTACTCTATGCAAAGGGGTTGTATATCTGTACAGGGTGGACTTCTTAGGAATTATTTACATTGCTCTCATGCACTACACAAGCCTTTAGACGCTGTGACACCCTGATTGGGCCTTGATGGTCAGGCTAGTCTGTAAACTTGGTATGTTTTGTTTGGTGAATGGGGGTTGGTTTTGGGTTTTGTTCTCCCTCTTATCCTGTATCCAGTCCATGGAGGAAAGTTATATGATCAATTCTCATTTCCTAGGCTTCCTGACCAAGAAGGCATCTCTTTGTTCCTGCTTTGTCATCTAAGATAACCTTAGGATCTACACTACTGTTCAAAAGTTTGGGGTCACTTAGAAATGTCCTTGTTTTTGAAAGAAAAGCACATTATTTGTCCATTAAAATAAAAATTAATCAAATTGATCAGAAATACAGTGTAGACTGTATTTCGAATCATACAAGACCGGCTCCGGCACTCGTCGGATGTGGCAGGGCCTGCAAACTATTACAGACTACAAAGGGAAGCACAGCAGCTGCCCAGTGACACGAGTATACCAGACAAGCTAAATAACTTCTATGCTCGCTTCAAGGCAAGTAACACTGAAACATGCATGAGAGCACCAACTGTTGATGCAATCTCTATTGCACTCCACACTGCCCTTTCCCACCTGGACAAAAGGAACACCTATTTGAGAATGCTATTAATTGACTGCAGCTCAGCGTTCAACACCATAGTGCCCTCAAAGCTCATCACTAAGCTAAGGACGCTGGGACTAAACAGCTCTCTCTGCAACTGGATCCTAGACTTCCAGACGGGCCGCACCCAGGTGGTAAGGGTAGGTAACAACACATCCGCCACGCTGATCCTTAACACGGGGGCCCCTCAGGGGTGCGTGCTCAGTCCCCTCCTGTACTCCCTTTCACTCATGACTGTATGGCCAGGCACAACTCCAACACCATCATTAAGTTTGCTGATGACACAACAGTGGTAGGCCTGATCACCGACAACAATGAGACAGCCTATAGGGAGGAGGTCAGAGACCTGACCATGTGGTGCAAGGACAACAACCTCTCCCTCAATGTGATCAAGACAAAGGAAATGATTGTGGACTACAGGAAAAAGAGCACCAAGCATGCCCCCATCCTCATCGACAAGGCTGTAGTGGAGCAAGTTGAGATCTTGTCTCTCTGCTACCAGATGGCAAGCGATACCGGAGTGCCAAGTCTAGGCCCAAGAAGCTTCTAAACAGCTTCTACTCCCAGCTTCTACCCCCAAGACTCCTGAGCAGCTAATAAACTGGCTACCCAGACTATTTGCACCCCCCCCCCCCCCCCCCACACTTCACTGCTGCTACTCTCTGTTATTATCTAGGCATAGCCACTTTAACAACCCTTACCCGCATGTACAAAAGTATCTTAAATACCTCGACACCGGTGCCCCCGAACATTGACACATTGACTCTGTACCGGTACTCCCTGTATATAGCCCCACTGCTGCTCTTTAATTATTTGTTTTTCTTATCTCTTACTTATTTATTATTACAGTGCCTTGCGAAAGTATTCGGCCCCCTTGAACTTTGCGACCTTTTGCCACATTTCAGGCTTCAAACATAAAGATATAAAACTGTATTTTTTTGTGAAGAATCAACAACAAGTGGGACACGATCATGAAGTGGAACGACATTTATTGGATTTTTCAAACTTTTTTAACAAATCAAAAACTGAAAAATTGGGCGTGCAAAATTATTCAGCCCCTTTACTTTCAGTGCAGCAAACTCTCTCCAGAAGTTCAGTGAGGATCTCTGAATGATCCAATGTTGACCTAAATGACTAATGATGATAAATACAATCCACCTGTGTGTAATCAAGTCTCCGTATAAATGCGCCTGCACTGTGATACTCTCAGAGGTCCGTTAAAAGCGCAGAGAGCATCATGAAGAACAAGGAACACACCAGGCAGGTCCGAGATACTGTTGTGAAGAAGTTTAAAGCCGGATTTGGATACAAAAAGATTTCCCAAGCTTTAAACATCCCAAGGAGCACTGTGCAAGCGATAATATTGAAATGGAAGGAGTATCAGACCACTGCAAATCTACCAAGACCTGGCCGTCCCTCTAAACTTTCAGCTCATACAAGGAGAAGACTGATCAGAGATGCAGCCAAGAGGCCCATGATCACTCTGGATGAACTGCAGAGATCTACAGCTGAGCTGGGAGACTCTGTCCATAGGACAACAATCAGTCGTATATTGCACAAATCTGGCCTTTATGGAAGAGTGGCAAGAAGAAAGCCATTTCTTAAAGATATCCATAAAAAGTGTCGTTTAAAGTTTGCCACAAGCCACCTGGGAGACACACCAAACATGTGGAAGAAGGTGCTCTGGTCAGATGAAACCAAAATTGAACTTTTTGGCAACAATGCAAAACGTTATGTTTGGCGTAAAAGCAACACAGCTGAACACACCATCCCCACTGTCAAACATGGTGGTGGCAGCATCATGGTTTGGGCCTGCTTTTCTTCAGCAGGGACAGGGAAGATGGTTAAAATTGATGGGAAGATGGATGGAGCCCAATACAGGACCATTCTGGAAGAAAACCTGATGGAGTCTGCAAAAGACCTGAGACTGGGACGGAGATTTGTCTTCCAACAAGACAATGATCCAAAACATAAAGCAAAATCTACAATGGAATGGTTCAAAAATAAACATATCCAGGTGTTAGAATGGCCAAGTCAAAGTCCAGACCTGAATCCAATCGAGAATCTGTGGAAAGAACTGAAAACTGCTGTTCACAAATGGTCTCCATCCAACCTCACTGAGCTCGAGCTGTTTTGCAAGGAGGAATGGGAAAAAAATTCAGTCTCTCGATGTGCAAAACTGATAGAGACATACCCCAAGTGACTTACAGCTGTAATCGCAGCAAAAGGTGGCGCTACAAAGTATTATTTATTTATTTTATTTTTATTTTACCTTTATTTAACCAGGCAAGTCAGTTAAGAACAAATTCTTATTTTCAATGACGGCCTGGGAACAGTGGGTTAACTGAACGACAGATTTGTACCTTGTCAGCTCGGGGGTTTGAACTCACAACCTTCCGGTTACTAGTCCAACGCTCTAACCACTAGGCTACCCTGCCGCCCCAATTAACTTAAGGGGGCTGAATAATTTTGCACGCCCAATTTTTCAGTTTTTGATTTGTTAAAAAAGTTTGAAATATCCAATAAATGCCGTTCCACTTCATGATTGTGTCCCACTTGTTGTTGATTCTTCACAAAAAAATACAGTTTTATATCTTTATGTTTGAAGCCTGAAATGTGGCAAAAGGTCGTAAAGTTCAAGGGGGCCGAATACTTTCGCAAGGCACTGTATATATATTTTTGGGGTATTTTCTTAAAACAGCATCGTTGGTTAAGGGCTTGTAAGTAATAATTTCACTGTAAGGTCACCTGTTGTATTCGGCGCATGTGACAAATAACACTTTTGTATTTGATATTGTTAATGTTGTAAATGACTATTGTAGCTGGAAATGGCACATTTTTTATGGAAAATCTACATAGGCGTACAGAGGCCCTTTATCAGCAACCATCACTCCTGTGTTCCAATGGCACGTTGTGTTAGCTAATCCAAGTCGATCATTTTAAAAGGCATTTTATCAGCCAAATTGATCATTTTAATTGATCATTAGAAAAATCTTTTGCAATTATGTTAGCACAGCTGAAAACTGTTGTAATGAAAGAAGCAATAAAACTGGCATTCTTTAAACTAGTTGAGTATCTGGAGCATCAGCATGTGTGGGTTTGATTGCAGGCTCAAAATGGCCAGAAACAAAGAACTTTCTTCTGAAACTCGTCAGTTTCTTCTTGTTCTGAGAAATTAAGGCTATTCCATGCGAGAAATTGCCAAGAAACTGAAGATCTCGTACAGCGCTGTGTACTACTCCCTTCACAAAACAGAGCAAACTGGCTAGAAATAGAAAGAGGAGTGGGAGGCCCCGGGTGCACAACTGCGCAAGAGGACAAGTACATTAGAGAGTCTAGTTTGAGAAACAGATGTCCTCAACTGGTAGCTTCATTAAATAGTACCTGCAAAACACCAGTCTCAATGTCAACAGTGAAGAGGCGACTCCGGGATACTTCTCCTCTGCCCAGTGTCTGTGTTCTTTTGCCCATCTTAATCTTTTATTTTTATTGGCCAGTCTGAGATATGGCTTTTTCTTTGCAACTCTGCCTAGAAGGCCAACATCCCGGAGACGCCTCTTCACTGTTGATGATGAGACTGGTGTTTTGCGGCAATTTATTGCTTGCCTTAATTTGACCAGACCACAGAAAGAGTAGCTACTGCCTTGGCAGCAGCTAATGGGGATCCATAATAAATACAAATACCACCACTATGCCTGACCGTTTTTATGGGGTTCTTACTGTGGAATGCAGTGTTTGGTTTTCGCCAGGCATAATGGGACACGTCTTCCAAAAGTTTACTAAAGTTTGTCAAAAAGCACCTGGAAGCACCTGGATGATCATCAAGACTCTTCGAAGAATGGATTACTTGCCTAATTAGAAGGAACCATGAATTCTGCTCTGTATCAGAGAATTCTACATGAGAATGTCATGCCATCCGTCTGTGAGCTGATTCACTTTTAATTCTCTCAATTTACAATGACACCGTTTTGGGTTTGATTGTTAAATGCAATGCCCCTTTAGACCTCCTTTAATGATTTGAAAACACAGTCATCCATTTCAGCGTATGGACCCAATTTTGCATTGAACATGTGCAAGTTTGGCATTTTAGATGCGTTTAAACATTTCATTACATTATAGGTTTTGTCCCCTTTAATTAAGTTGAAACACGCAGTATCTTTAGATCCTTTAGTTGCGTTCCATTGATGCATTGCATTTCTGCGTTAGGCCTAATATTAGACATTTGATTAGGCCACATTGTGCATTTGTGCCCAGTGTTTCCCAAACTCAAACTTCTTAATTGTTTTCACAGCGCTGCGTTTGGAATTCCATTTCCAAGTTAACATTCCAATTATAAGCACATTTGCGCTTCCATAGTATGCTTGATCAAATTGCATTGAACAGGGCAGCTCATTAATTTGCAGAGATTACTCGCGGCTGACGAATTCTAGGAGTTCAATTCCTTTCAAGCGAGCTGTCCTTGCGGTCCGAATGAAATGATAAATAGAAAAATATCCAGAGTGTGTCCATACCGGAGCTTTCCTTCCGATAGTAAATCCTTCACGGAGTCTTTTGACTTGTAGTCACCAAATACAGTAATTGCCTCAACAGCACTCTGTAGGGTAACACCATGGTGTAGCCAGAGGACAGCTAGCTTCCGTTCTTCTTTCGGTACATTGACTTCAATACAAAACCTAGGAGGATCACGGTTCTCACCCCCTTTCATAGACTTACACAGTAATTATGACAACTTCAAGAGGACGTCCTCCAACCTATCAGAGCTCTTGCAGCATGAACTGACATGTTGTCCACTCAATCAAAGGATCAGAGAATGAATCTAGTACTGAAAGAATAAGCTAAAGCTAGCTCACACTGCAGTGCATAAAAAGTGGTGACAATAGTTGAACAGTTTTGAACAAATTCATTTATTCAAAAGTGGAGGAGCAAGAGAGAGAGAGATTACTAGAAATATCATTTTTGTCACCTTTCACTTACTTAGCTAGCTAATGCAGCTAGCTAGTTAAGCCTACTCAAACACCCAGCTCAAACAGAGGATGCTATGTTAGCTAGCTGACTTTGACTATCCAACACTGGAACTCTTCCAAGTCAAGTTAAGCTTTTGGCTACTAATTAATTTCCCCCGGGGCCTGCCGGTGTAACTGCTAAACTGGTTACTGACTGTACTGCATGATTGTAGTGGGTTTGCTAACGCATTAGTTCTATTAGCTATGTTGACTATGATGTTACTTTAGCTAATATGGTGACAATGATGTAGGCTGTGTGTAGCGGTTAGTGGTTGTTACACATCAGACAACTGATGTGTTGTGCATTAAAGTCCACAAGCAAAGGGAAAAAGTGAGAGGAGGAGAGCCCATAGATGCGATAAGCAATACAACAAGTTATTTGTATGTGGCTGCTATGAAAGTGAACTGTATTTACGTTTATTCATTCCTCCGATTCAGTTGAAAAACATTTCTTAAACGGAAACGAACTGAACGAAACGGGTATAAACATACCTGAATTTGTCCATTAAAAACTCTTATTTGTAACTGTTGGACTAATGATTGCACCCTAGATCAGCTTGATGCAGGCAAAAGTGTGCAATGCGGTATTGAATGTGTCACTGTCTGTCCATGTGTCACTGCCTGTCACCTCAACATTTTATTTTAACCTGTGTGCACCTACGTTATAAACTTTCATTCTTAGGCTAGCAACCTAATGATGGGTATAGGGAAAATGTTTGTATCATCTAGTAGCCTAAACCTATCAATTTTACATTGAACTGGGTGAATGGAATATTAATGACATCCAATATGCTATAATAGGAATAAGGCCATGCTCATGAAAAAAATAATCATCCTCCCTCATCTTAAACTGCACCGACCGCCACTGATGTGAAAACATGTTTAATATTATTTGGGCAAATGATTGAAAATTAAATACAGAAATATCCCATTTACATAAGTATTTACACCACTGAGTCAATCAATACATGTTAGAATCACCTTTGGCAGTGATTACAGCTGTGAGTATTTCTGGGTAAGTCTCTAAGAGCTTTGCACACCTGGATTGTACAATATTTGACCATTATTCTTTTCAAAATTCTTCAAGCTCTGTCAAATTGGTTGTTGATCATTGGCCATAGATTTTGAAGCAGATTTAAGTCATTACTGTAACTCGCCCACTCAGGAACATTCACTGTCTTCTTGGTAAGCAGCTCCAGTGTAGATTTGGCATTGGGATTTTGGTTATTGTCCTGCTGAAAGGTGGATGAATCTTCCAGTGTCTGGTGAAAAGCAAACTGAACCAGGTTTTCCTCAAGGATTTTGCCTGTGCTTAGCTCACTTTTGTATCCTGAAAAACTCTCCAGTCCTTAATGATTACAAACATATGAATACCATGATTCAGCCACCACTATGCCTGAAAATATGGAGTGGTACTCAGTAATGTGTTGTATTGGATTTGCCTCAAACATAAGGCTTTGTATTCAGGAAAAAAGGTAATTCCTTTCCCACATTTTTTGCTGTTTTTCTTTACTGCCTTGTTGCTAACAGGATGTATGTTTTTGAATATTTTTATTCTGTACACGCTTCCTTGTTTTCACTCTGTCAATTAGGTTAGTATTGTGGAGTGACTACAATGTTATTAAACTCTGTCCCATTGGCTTCATGGTGAAATTCCTATTTCAGCTTTTCATTTTAAATTAATTTGTACATATTTCGAAAAACATACACATTTAATTCAACATCTAAAACCCCTCCCACTTTAGTAGATGCTTTTTCCACTTGGAAGCGCCAGGTTCACTCGACCTTATTCAAGGTTTCCACCTGCATAATGGTGAAGGAATTATGAGGGAATTAGGTCAAGGTTAGAATATGGCTTATCTGTAGACACACCTCCACCACACCTTCATTTCTTAGATCTCCACCTCAACAAATAGCTGGTGAACAGCATGCTATTCCCATTCTTAAGTTCAAGGTCAGAATAAGCATAGTGAAAAAAGTGCATAAAAAGGAATGGCGATTTATTTACGTGCTTAACTCGGGTCAGAATCGTCTCCTAAGGGATTTGATAAACAAAATATCCTTATAAAGTGTGCTTTACCGTGTCAAGTAAAGTGACACAAGGTCCCCTTTGGCACCAGGGAGTATGTACCAAGGCAAAGTAGGTAAAGACAAAGAAGTACTATTGAACTTTCCCTTTTCAATAATGTGCCGATACATACAGTGTCTTCCAATGTGTGCCTACAAGAGACACCGCCCAGGATTTATCAGTAGTCAGATGATGTGTTTTATAAAAGTCAAGGACCACATCTTGTCCTGGTCAACCATTAACACAAAACGTCATATAGTACCCTCCATGTGCCTCTCTGTCTAACCATTAACAGTAAAATGGCCAATATAGAGTGAACTCTCGACTTGAACCACTGTTATGTCTGCGGGGAGGCTAAATACATTTTATTCTATTACAGTGAAATTAAAATGGATTTAATTGTAATTTTTGGTCAATGATCTACATAAAATACTCTGTAATGTCAAAGTGGAAAAAAAGATTTTAAATGATTTTAAGATCAATAAAAACCAGAACACTAATATAGGTTGATTAGATAAGTATCCTCCTCCTGAGTCGAGGTATTGTGTCATGATATTCACTGTGTTATTGGTAAGAAACTCCCATGTAGATTTGGCCTTGTGTTGTAGGTTATTGTCCTGCTGAAAGGTGAATTCATCTCCCAGTGTCTGTTGTAAAGCAGACTGAAGCAAGTTTTCATCTAGGATTTGACCTGTGTTTAGCTCATTCCGTTTCTTTTCATGCTAAAAAAAACCTCCCCTTTCTTTGCCTATGTCAAGCATACCTAAACGATGATGCAGCCGCCACTATGCTTGAAAATAAGGAGGTAGTTAGTCAGGAATGTGTTGTATTGGATAAGCCCCAAACATAAGGCTTTGCATTTGCTGTCTTTTTTTGCAGTATTACTCTACTGCCTTGTTGCATACAAGCAATATGCAATATTTGTATTCTGTACATTTTATTCTTATTTTTACTTTGTCATTTAGGCTATTATTGTGGAGTCACTACAATGCTGTCGATCCATCCTCAGTTTTCTCCCATCACAGCTTTTGAACTCTGCAGCTGTTTTAAATCCCCAATGGCCTCATGGTGACATCCCTGAGCAGTTTCCATCCTGTCCTGCAGCTCAGTTCAGAAAGACGACTGCATCTTTGATGTGTCTGGGTGGTTTAATACATCATCCACAGCATAATTAGGACCCGTCAGGAAACTAGGCATTTGTTGCGCATCACTACTTCACAGGAGAGGCATTTGAACGTAAAACTTTTTTATTTATTATCAAAATTAGTTTTTTTGCAGATATGCCTTCTGGAACATGTGGACTTTCATGTGCCTTAATAACAAACTTATATGCCTTCTGTAAATATGTAAATATGAGCCTAGTTGGTTTCAAATCAAATCAAATTGTATTTGTCACATGCGCCGAATACAACAGTTGTAGACCTTACAGTGAAATGCTTACATACATGCTCTAACCAATAGTGCAAAAAAGGTACATACAGACACTGGTTAGTCAGGCTGATTGAGGTAGTATGTACATGTAGATATGGTTAAAGTGACTATGCATATATGATGAACAGAGAGTAGGCAGTAGAGTAAAAGAGGGGTTGGCGGGTGGAGGGTGGCGGGTGGCGGGACACAATGCAGACAGCCCGGTTAGCCAATGTGCGGGAGCACTGGTTGGTTGGCCCAATTGAGGTAGTATGTACATGAATGTATAGTTAAAGTGACTATGCATATATGATAAACAGAGAGTAGCAGCAGCGTAAAAGCCACAAGAAAAGACAGGAACCTTCCCGCTAGCCATGATTGGCTGAGATAATGAATGGGCTGAACATGCCGAGAGATTAGTTCGGATTGGTCTGCCATTTAGCACACTTCTGTCAATAACATGAGCTGCTCAGTATGTGTAGGTAATCCTTTCTGACGCTGCTTTTTTGAAAGATATCACATAGTAGAATTGCAAATTAGTTGCTCTCCATTTTCTGGAGCACATAATTTTTAAATCAGTGGAATGCTTGGTGGAATTAGAGTATGATAGCTAAGGAGATGGAGAAAATTATTGTGTTTGATTGCAAATAAGCAGAGGGAGTCGAAAAGAGAACACATAGAAGTCTGTTGTATAAAATTGCATCTTCAAACTAAGGGCAGCCATGACATCCGTGACAGATTGGGAGAAGCGTCCATTCATGTATACAGGTAAGATAGTCTAGCTAGCTACATTTTCAGATGTAATGCGTTTCTAATTTTGTCAGAAATTTGTTTGAATTTCAAGTTAAAGCGGACTGTTAGCTAGCTAGCTAACGTTATGTGTATGGTCTGTGTAATAATATTATTTGTATCGCAGAGCCATTTGCATTGCTAGTTATAGCCTAATGTTAGCTAGCTAGTTAACATTGAAACTGGTTGGTTAGCTACATGCAGATTCATGCAGGGTAGTGATTTTATGAGTTGGGATTATGGTTCATTGTTTAGCTAGCTAGCTACATGTCTAAACAAAAGACTCCACTATTCAAGTAACCATTTCACTGTACCTTCTGTATCCTGTGCATGTGACAAATAACATTGGATTTTTATTTGATATAGTATGTTTACCAGAGACGGTAATGTGAAGAACATGACTTGCACCAAAGTCAAAGTAGGATATAACATTAGGCCAACGAGACAGTGTCCAAGTTAAGAAATTCTCCGGTAGAATACCCTGCTTTTATTTTGTCACACTCACAACCATAAACTATTTTCTGTAATTTGCTCACCATTAAGTTGTAAATAATGATATTGTTGTGAGTTTATTTTCCTGTAATAAGGGAGACAAAAGAGCTAAAGAGAAGACGTTGTCAGCTATATGATATGGTCAACTAAATTCATTTTTAAACGGGTGGGTTTATTGTCTTTTAAAATACACTAGTTATGCCATTTAGGGCCACCAGGCTACTGATGTCACACAGCCTGTAGCTTTTTTGTTTATACTTTTTCATAACGACAACGACAAGTTTGATGTCAGACGACAATAGACTGTTCATGATGTCACTGCGACATTGGTTGATAGATGTAGTATAAACCAGCCTTTAGTCTTGAAATTTGGGGTTGTTTAGTACATGGTCTCACATGTAAATCCCTTATAGAGATGGGTGGCGCTAAGGCTTAAGAGGGTGTGAACGATGCTGAATGAGTGTAGACAAAGAAGAGCTCTCCAGTAAGTTTACCAAAACATTCAAGGCCCATTTTCTCAAAAGTGAGGTAACAAGTTTATCAACTTTCCAAGCAAAATTACTTTTTCATTGTTCCTCAACTGTATTGTATGATATACCATTTTCTATCTCTGAGTCTCTACTTTAATCCAATGTAAAAAAAACACAATTTCAAATTTTGCTAGATAAGACCGAATCGAAGCCGGCCGGTCACAATTATTAACTTAACCATGCTTAAAGAAATATTAAATGTCTGATTTGTTATTTTTTACCCATCTACAATCACTACCCTTCTTTATAAGGCTTTCAAAAAGTTCCCTGGTCTTTGTAGTTGAATCGTTGCTTGAAAATCAATATTAGACTGAGGGACCTTACAGATGTTCATAACCCTTCATTTTACAGTCTGGTAATTACTAGATAAATACCTAGCAACAAAAAGTAAATACATAGTAACTATTTAGTCCCAAACATGCTTAGTAGGAACCAAACATGTACAAACTACTTACGAAATACAAAGGTACAAAATGTAATTATATAGTAGTCCACTTTATTCCAAAATAAATGTATTAAGGACTTATTATGTAAATACCTAGAAACAACATCTGATATATATATATATTTTTACCATGTACTCACCACATAAATACCTTAAAGTCAATAATCCTGACGTTGGTATTCTCTCACAATGTTTATATGTACTTTGCATTTAGTTAGTTAGTTACCATGTAGAGTGCATTTGGAAAGTGTTTAGACCCCTTCACTTTTCCACATGTTGTTACAGTACAGCCTTATACTAAAATGTATTAAATTGTTTACATCTACACACAATACCCCATAATGACATAGATAGCAAAAATAGGTTTTAAAAAATGTTTAAAATTTTTTTTTTTTAAATATCACATTTACATCAGTATTCGGGCCCTTTACTTGGTACTTTGTTGAAGCATCTTTGGCAGCAATTACAGCCTTGAGTATTCTTGGGTATGACGCTACAAGCTAGGCAAACCTACAGTATATTTGGGGAGTTTCTCCCATTCTTCTCTGCAAATCCTCTTGAGCTCTGTCAGGTTGGATGGGGAGCGTCGCTGCACTGCTATTTTCAGGTCTCTACAGAGATGTTGGATCGGGTTCAAGTCCGAGACTTGTCCCGAAGACCCTCCTGCTTTGTCTTGGCTGTGTGCTTAGGGTCGTTTGTCCTATTGGAAGGTGAACCTCCACCCCAGTCTGAGGTCCTGAGCACTCTGGAGCAGGTTTTCATCAAAGATCTCTCTGTACTTTGCTCCGTTCATCTTTCCCTGACTAGTCTCCCAGACCCTGCTGCGGAAAATAATCCCCACAGCATGATGCTGCCAACACCATGCTTTACCGTAGGGGATGGTTTCATCAGACCAGAGAATCTTGTTTCTCTTGGTCTGAGAGTCCTTTCGGTGCCTTTTGGCAAACTCCAAACAGGCTGTCTTGTGCTTTTTACTGAGGAGTGGCTTCTGTCTGGCCACTGTACCATAAAGGCTTCATTGGTGGAGAGCTGCAGAGATGGTTGTCCTTCTGGAAATTTCTCCCATCTCCACAGAGGAACTCTGGAGCTCTGTCAGAGTGACCATCGCGTTCTTGGTCACCTCCCTGACAAAGGCCCTTCTCCACCGATTGCTCAGTTTGGCCGGGCGGCCAGCTCTAGGAAGAGTCTTGGTGCTTCCAGACTTCTTCCATTTAAGAATGATGGAGGCCACTGTGTTCTTGGGGACCTTCAATGCTGCAGAAAGTTTTTGATACCCTTCGCCAGATCTGTGCCTCGACACAATCCTTTCTTGGGAGCTCTACTGACAATTCCTTCGACCACATGGCTGGGTATTTGCTCTGACATGCACTGTCAACTGTGGGACCTTATATAGACAGGTGTGTGCCTTTCCAAATCATGTCCAATCAATTGAATTTACCACAGGTGGAATCCAATCAAGTGGTAGAAACATCTGAAGGATGATTAATATAAACAGGATGAACCTGAGCTCATTATGGGGTATTGTGTGTAGATTAATGAGGGGGGGAATGATTTAGTCCATTGTAACATAACAAAATGTGGAAAAAGTCAAGGGGTCTGAATACTTTCCGAATGCACAGTATGTTTGTATTAAAAAGGCTGTAAAATTAAGGTGATGTCTGTTTCCAGGTAGATACAATGTAGTTACTTGTGAAATACTACCACATTGGATGACTCCATCTGATAAAGACGACAGAAAATCTTTCTGTGATCTTACCCTGTTGTCTCATGGTACACCTTCACACTTACAGGGTAGGTTAAAAGTAGACAGGCTGTAAAATGAAGCTGTTGCTAATACATGTAAATACCAGATACTTGTAAGTCAACTAACGCTCTATGGTTTAGTCTAATTATTGTGTAGACATAATGTACCAAGTAATTTTCCTTACATGATACTACTTTAACACTTACAGGGAAGGTACATTTTACATTGACAATTTAGTCATTTAGCAGACACTCTTATCCAGAGTGACTTACAATTAGTGCATTCATCTTAAGATAGCTAAGTGAGACAACACATCACAATCTTATCAAGTACAGTTTCCCTCAATGTATTTCTCAGCTAAGTCAGTGCTCATGGGAAAAGAGAAGCGCTGTGAGAGTAATATAAGATACTCTTTAAAGAGGTAGGGTTTCAGATGTTTTTAAATATGGGCTGTCCTGACTAGAGTGAAGCTTGTTTCACCATTGGGGTGCCAGGACAGAGAACAGCTTATTTTTTCACTGCAACTCCTCAACTGGCTCGGGAGATGCTAAGGTCGAGTCATGCGTCCTCCGAAACATGACCTGCCAAACCGAGCTCCTTAACACCCACCCGCTTAAGCCAGCTGCACCAATGTGTCAGAGGAAACACCGTTCAACTGATAACCATATTCAGCCTGCAGGCGCCGAGCCCACCAGAAGGAGTCGCTAGAGCGCGATGAGTCAAGTAAAGCCCCCCCGGCCAAACCCTCCCCTAACCCAGACAACGCTGGGTCAATTGCACGCCGCCTTATGAGACTACCGATCACAGCCGGTTGAAACACAGCTTGGGATCAAACCTGGGTCTGTATTGACATTTCAAGCACTGCGATGCAGTGCCTTAGACCGCTGCGCCACTCAGGAGGCCAGACAGAGAACAGATTTGACTGGGCTGAGCGGGATCTGAACTCCCGTAGGGGTGGGAAGGCCAAGAGACCAGAGGTGGCGGAAAGGAGTGCTCAGTTTGGGCTGTAGGGTTTGAGCATAGCCTGAAGGTATAGAGGGGCAGTTCCCCTTGCTGCTCCGCAGGCAAGCACCAGAGTATTGAAGATGATACGAGCTTCAACTGGAAGCTAGTGGAGTATACGGAGAAGTGAGGTTGGTATGGGAGAATGTAGGAAAGTTGAATGTCAGGCGGGCTGCGGCATTCTGTATAAGTTCATTGGGTTTGATGGCACAAGCGGGGAGCCCAGCCAACAGAGACTTGCAGTAGTCTAGACGGGAGATGACACGTGCATGGATTAGGACCTGCACTGCTTCCTGTTTGAGAAAAGGTTGTACTCTACGGATGTTGAAGAGCATGAACCTACAGGAGCGAGTCACTGCTTTGATGTTTGCAGAGAATGACAGGATGTTGTCCAGGGACATGCAAAGGTTTTTGTACTTTCTTTTCAAAACACTTGAGCGTGCTCTCTCTGACCAACTCTATCGTTATCTCTTTCAGATCAGCCAAACTATCCAGGGTTCAAACCAGTCAGGGTTCAAGGCGGCTTACTCAACTGACACCACTCTTCTCTGTGTCACAGAAGCTCCAGAAGGAGGTCCAGATGGAACTGGCATGTCGGGGCGACATGTCCAGTGTCCAAGGAGAGGTTGTTGTCTCGACATGCTAGTTCCATCTGGACCTCCTCGCGCAGTCCTCTTCTGAATAGTGTACGAAGCGCCGGCTCATTCCATCCACTGGAGGCTGTTACTGTCCGTAAGGTGAGCGTGTACTTGGCATCCGTAGTTGGAGTAGGCGCTCACCCCCCTCTCTGCCCTCCGGTGGATGATTGAAGATACCTCTGAACAAAGCCATGAACCCCTCATACAAAGCAAGCTTCTCCTCTCTTCTCTCCCAGACGGCCATAGCCCACTCCAACACCCGCCCAGTCAGCAGAGAAATAACCATGGCAACCTTGGACTTCTCGGTGGTGGGGCTCCCATCTGGTGAGCAAAATAGAGGGAGCACTGGAGTAGGAAGCCACGGCATTTAGATGAGGTTCCGTCATATTTGTCCGGGAGGGACAAACGGGCATCGCTGATCTGGGCGGACTGCTGTATGGACTGGTGTGCTGGCTCGCTGAGTCGACTGGTTGTAGAGTATCCTCTGCTAGTTGAAGGCAATGCCGCTCGGGTATGTTCGAGATGTTGAAGAACCAAGGACCTCATCCACAGCCATCCCCAGTTGCGCCAGCTGGTCGTGGTGTTGATGAAGTAGGTTAACCTGTTCGTGGACCGTCTGGGAGATATCCTGATTCCCTGCTTCTTCCATTTGTTGAGGCAATACTCTATAACGGAGATGCTGGGACTTGAGAACAGGTGCAGGTGGTGAGTTTAATAAAGCAATAAACATGGAACAATACAAAACAAGAGTAGCGTCTGGACAGGAAACAAATAACCCATACTGCCTGAAGAATGGAACGAAGGGAGTGACAGATATAGGGGAGGTAAGAGCGGGAGCAGAAGTGACACTGCCCTTCTTTATGAGGCTTCGAAAAGCTCTCTGGTCTTTATAGTTGAATCTGTACTTGAAATGCAATACTTGACTTAGTGACCTTACATATGTTGGCATGGGGGACAGAGGAAGAGGGTATTGGTCACATGTGCTCCATCTCCGGCCTCTAGGTCACCAGGCTGCTCATTTATGGCGCACACCTGTCACCAGCGTTACGCGCATTTGCGCATAATGCCACTCACATGGACTCCATCACCTCCTTGATTACCTGCCCTTTATATGTCACTCCCTTTGGTTTCTTCCCCAGTCGTCATTGTTTCTCTTCCTGTTTCATGTCGGTGAGCTGTTTGTGTTTCTTGTTTTGTTAATTAATTAATTCAATGTATTCACTCCCTGAACTTGCTTCCCGACTCTCTGCGTATATCGTTACAGTAGTCCTTAAAAATCATGTCAATCCCTATTATTTTACAGTGAGTCCATGTAACTTATTATGTTCAAAAAAATGTAATTCAACATTTTGTCTTTCCTTAACAAAGGAAATACTTACAGTACCAGTCAAACGTTTGGACAAACCTACTCATTCCAGGGTTTTTCTTTATTTTTACTATTTTCTACATTGTAGAAAATTATGAAATAACACATATGGAATCATGCAGTAACCAAAAAGGTGTTAAACAAATGTATATTTGAGATTCTTCAAAGTAGCCACCCTTTGCCTTGATGACAGCTTTGCACGCTCTTGGCATTCTCTCAACCAGCTTCATGAGGTAGTCACCTGGAATGCATTTCATTTAACAGTTGTGCCTTGTTAAAAATTAATTTGTGGGATTTCTTTCCTTCGTAATGCATTTGAGCCAATCAGTTGTGTTGTGACAAGGTAGGGATGGTACACAGGAGATAGCCCTATTTGGTAAAAGACCAAGTCTATATTATGGCAAAAACAGCTCAAATAAGCAAAGGGAAATGACAGTCCATCATTACTTTAAGACATGAAGTTCAGTCAATCCAGAAAATGTCAAGAACTTTCTTCAAGGTCAGTCGCAAAAACCATCAAGCTCTATGATGAAACTGGCTCTCATGAGGAACGCTACAGGAAAGGAAGACCCAGAGTTACCATTGCTTCAGAGGATAGGATCATTCGAGTTACCAGCCTCAAATTTCAGCCCAAATAAATGCTTCACAGATTTCAAGTAACATTAATTGATCAGAAGAGACTGCGTGTATCAGGTTTTCATGGTCGAATTGCTACAAAGAAACCACTACTAAAGGACACCAGCAAGAAATTACTTTTTTTGGGCCAAGAAACACGAGCAATGGACATTAGACCAGTGGAAATCTGTCCTTCGGTCTGATGAGTCCAAATTTTAGGTCTTTGGTTCCAACCGCTGTGTCTTTGTGAGACGCAGAGTAGGTGAACGGATAATCTCTGCATGTGTGGTTCCCAACGTGAATCATGGAGGAGGAGGTGTGATGGTGTGGGGGTGCTTTGCTGGTGACACTGTCTGTGATTTATTTAGAATTCAAGGCACACTTAACCAGCATGGCTACTACAGCATTCTGCAGCAATAAGCCAACCCATCTGGTTTGCGCTTAGTGGGACTGTCATTTGTTTTTCAACAGGACAATGACCCAACATACCTCCAGGCTGTGTAAGGAATATTTGACCAAGGAGAGTGATGGATCAGATGACTTGGCCTCCACAATCACCCAACCTCAACCCAATTGAGAAGGCTTGGGATGAGATGGACAGCAGAGTGATGGAAAAGCAGCCAACAAGTGCTCAGCATATGTAGGAACTCCTTGACTGTTGGAAAAGCATTCCAGGTGAAGCTGGTTGAGAGAATGCCAAGAGTGTGCAAAGATGTCATCAAAGCAAAAGGGTGGCTACTTTGAAGAATCTCAAATATAAAATGTATTTTGATTTGTTTAACACTTTTTTGGTTACTACATGATTCCATGTGTTATTTCATAGTTTTGATGTCTTCGCTATTATTCTACCATGTAGAAAATAGTAAAAATTAAGAAAAACCCGTGAATGAGAAGCTGTGTCCAAACTTCTAACTGGTACTGTATGCAACGACAATATTTTATTTCTAAAAATTATATTAATTTGTAAAAATGTGTAGTATTTTCTTTTCACTTTGACATTATGGATTATTTTGTCTAGATAAATGACACAATATCACAATAAAATGTATTTTATTCCACTTTGTAAGACAAGAAAATGTGAAGAAATACTTATGATACCCACTGTATGTGGAGTGGATGATAAAGAGGTGGAGGGGATATTGACATAATGGAACGTAGGGGGGGTTAAGAATGAGTGGGCTAGGGTTAGGAATGAGGGGGCTGCTACAGGTGAGTGTGAGGGAAGAAGACTGAGGGATTAGGGGGAGGTTTGGAGGGGAGGGGGAGGAGGCGGTCAGAGGTGAGGACAGAATATACCCTAGAGTAGAAACACCTGCCACTACAAGTCTGTGACCTCAACCTTTTAAACTGTCATATCTTTCATCACACACTTTAACGTTTATAGTCACAAGTGACTGGGCATGACACAGCAGAAAACACACCACTCGTCTCTGTCACCAGTTGACTCAGCACTCCCAGCCCCTCTAAGTGACACACATAATGACTGAGTACAAGTTTATATTTATCTGAACTATGCATTACAACAGGTGACCATCATGAAACAAGTCTGAAGTCATTATGATACAAGGTCACCATAGGATTAAACCATTTTGTTCTGAGCTTACAATAAATGAGAGTAGGAGAATGTCAGTTAAAATGGGACCGGGTAAGAGGCCATTTATTGCACAAATAAAACATCATAACAACATAAATATACGAGGGAAATGTTATCCTGTGATTTTAATGCCTACCAAAGAACATCTACATGCTAAAGTACAGTACATTTAGTCCTTGAGTGCTTTTTCGTCTTTAGTCTATACACATGTCAAAGGGTGATACTATATAACCTGATAAAAAAAAACACTGAATGTGTACAAATGATAGCTTGCTATGGTTACTAGCTATATTGCTTGCTATATTGTACACAATCACTGACAGTTGCTCTAGCTATCTACTGGAAAGAGTGAAATCCCCAACACCACAAGGAAGCGCTTCATAAACCATATTCCATTAATCAAATCAATCAATCAAACGATGGTCATTGTCATGTCATGTTGTTCTCTGGCCCATCTGGCTCTACAACTCATCAAAATAATCACCTCATTCTCTCTTCTTACTGAAATAGCATTGTACTAAAAAATGAATATATCATTGAAGATTTTTCTAAATAACACTAACAAAAATGGTGGTACAGAAATCACATTCAAACACACTTTTTGAGGTCCAGGAAAATTCTGAATTGCAAATGGTGTCTTCTGACATACCACTTAACGTAGCATTTTATGTAGAATACCAGGTGAACTCTGTGAGTAAAGGTGTTATTCCAGTCTCTTCAGTGGTGAGTTGGGAACAGTATCTTCCAGTAGTGGATCAATAGGCTAACGTTGCGCAATAATTTCGGGCATGTAGCCTATTTGAATCATTATGGAAGTCAGACCACACATAGCAGGTTAACCCTGGAGCCTGGCGCACAGTTCACATTGACTGGACCGTTGTCATTACAGTTCAATTATTAGTAAGTATTATGGTTGATTTATCGGACTAGCCTATTGTTCAACCCCTATTGTACACTTTTTTCACCTTCCAATATTTTATGGATTGAATTTGAATATGGCAACTTTCAGGATGAATCAAAGCACTGTATTTTCGATTCATTTCTATTGTATTATTGACTGCATGTTTGTTTATTCCATGTGTAGCTCTGTGTTGTTGTTTGTGTCGCACTGCTATGCTTTACACAGTTGTAAATGAGAACTTGTTCTCAACTAGCCTACCTTGTTAAATAAAGGTAAAATAAAAAAAATCTATATTATATTTTGTGCGTAAAGGCTAACCAAACCAGTTCATGTCAGACATGCCTTCCTAACCCTAATATTTGCCTAAATAATCTACCAGTATAGTTTTTAACCAGTTGGTGCTGAAACTGTAACAAATATGCATATATTTAGATGGCTTCCTTCCATTGATCTCTAATACGCTGAAGCTTTTCTCTCTATGTATTCTAGTGAGTCTGTCGACCAAATTCGAATTAAAGGTACACCGTATTTAAAGGGATGGCTTAAGATGAATGTACAGAAAACTTTATTGAATGAAAACTCGATGAGAAAGTCTGTTGGCCAGCAAGTGGGAGGATTTTCAGCTGTTCTATGAAATGTATTTATCAATTTACAAGGAAACCACGCCTGCAAAGCCCGTTACACGCCTGCATAAGGATAGTCAGAATACCAACTACTGAGAAGTGCATTGGAAAGACGTGTGTAGGAAAGGCATACATTTCCTGAGTCGATCTGAATCGACCCCTACGTCCATAGTACACCATTGTCTTGGTTCCGGACAACCATCCCAGTGGGAGTAGTAGAATGAAGTTATCCCAAGATGTTGATCTGAGGTCAGTGTTGCATTGCTTCCCTCAGTGGTAAAGGTTAGTATTTGAGGAGGGTAAACTGTTTCTGTGCCAGAGATAGAATTCCACCCGCAGCATAGCAGCTTCTCTAGAGTCAGGAGTTAGAGGTTAAGGGTCCAAGCGGCCCCCTCAGTGATTCGTCAAAGAAGGGCAGAGGGGCGTCTTGGCTGAGAAGGGGCATCCTCTCTCCGAGCACAGCGTCTCTGAAGTTCGGTCGTCTCCAGGCATAGACCACACTGTTCAGACAGCCCTGCAGAGACAACGTCATCGCCTGCAGAGACACCAGGATGGAAATGGAAGGGGGCACCTAGTCAGTTGCACAACTGAATGCATTCAACTGAAATGTGCCTTCCGCATTTAACCCAACCCCTTTGAATCAGGATGGAGTATAGTGGGTAAGGATAAAGCATTATGGGTGCTTATCTTAGTGTCATTATTAATTTTACATAGCTAAAGAAGGCTCTCTAGGGGAAAATGCCAATTCATTCTGGGTGATGGTATCTTGGAAGGGGTATGTCTGCAATCATCAGTGAGATAGTTGAAATACTGACCTGTATAACATACAGGGGGAAGAGATTTACTTGAGGTATGTCTGGTATCACAGACAGGACAACCAGAACAAGAGCTGGGGACGGGACAAAATAGATGATATTAGTCCTGAGGTTGGAGTTACAGAGTTACACACATACAGGGTGTGTGTGTCTGTGTGTGTGTGTGTGTGTGTGTGTGTGTGTGTGTGTGTGTGTGTGTGTGTGTGTGTGTGTGTGTGTGTGTGTGTGTGTGTGTGTGTGTGTGTGCGTGCATGTGTGCGTGGGGAGATGAATTTGTGTACCTGGGGTCCAGCAGAAGATGATGACCACCATCATGTAGCGAGCAGTGGAGAACATACCCCTCAGCCGTTTCCTGGAACGTGCATCTCCCTCCACAGGAAATAGTCCCTCCTCCTCATACCTGCGATACCAGCTGCCCACCTTGTAGTAAACCACCTGTACAGGTACATCATCATCACCTTAGCTCATAATTTTCATGATCATCATTCTTCATTCTATTGGCTGTAAACTACTGTAAACTAACCCATGTTTATGAGATAACTATGGTGATTATTGTACTGTATGCTAGACTAGTGAAGATTTATGGTTCTTACTGTGCAGCACACCAAAACTGGTATCACACTGACGAAGAGGAAGCATTGTATGAAGATATCATGGATATGTTCCTGGAAAACAAAACAAACAAGGTCTCATTCATTATGCTGTCCAATCCCTTTATGAACAGATATAACATGCGTGGAACAAGGTATTTACTCACTATATCTGAGCAGTTGTCCCTCCAGATATGCAGGAAGAGGATACAGCTAAGAGGAACACACAATCACAGAGAGATGTGAGACACTCATAAGAAATGTTTTGCTAGAGTATGTACATTTTCTCTCATTAAAGTGTCATAAGCGTTATGCAAATGCACTAGGACGAACCCTGGCCTGTGCAGCACACAGAGACATACACACCTGTTGCAGTATGTGCTAGCTTCACCATGGTTTGCCGTCATGTGGCTGGGTGGTACCAGGACTAAAGTCATCACATACACAAAGTACATCACCAACGGTATAAACCTGTAGGGGCATCACACTCACACAGTCAGGGACATACTGTATGTTGCTTTTAAGCCACTACACAGAGCAGTTTGGTTAAAAGCAGGGATGTTTCTATTTGAAAATGAAATAATTTGACTCACCACACACAAGCATATACAGGCACAACCCCCATCCTTTGTCGACACTGGGACTGGGGGGAGAGAGGGATACTTGATTTTAGAATAAATCAAACAAAGTTGAGGTGTATGCGCATGCGTGTGTGCATGCGCGTGTAGGAGCCCTTGGTGGATGCTTGGGTCCTCACCTCTTCCTCTCTTGGTCTCTCCCTCCATCCCTCGACTGCATGCTTTGACTCCCAGGCATACACTACCATCAGGAGGAACGACACAAAGTAAAACATCTGGAACAGAGCGCGCACGCGCACACACACACACACACACACACACACACACACACACACACACACACACACACACACACACACACACACACACACACACACACACACACACAAATTATTATAATAGCAAATGGCACACAGTAGTGTCAAGAGCACTTCAGTTAAAGGTCTATAATAGAAAGGACAAGCAGTAAAACTTTGCATCGTCACACTATCTCTAAAAATGACATCGCATAATGTCATGCTCCATGACATAACACAGTGTAGAACAGTTCAGCCAACACAAATTCTGTCTGATTTACACACAAAAAATGCTATTACAATTGGATCACGCTGAAGCACTCAAAGAAAGATTGTATGTATATCTATCTATACCTTATGTATACCTTAGTCTAGAGGTGCTCACACAAGCTTTTTTATAAATTTGTCATCAAAGCTATAGAGTGTATTTGAGGGAATAAGGAGAAAATTAAACTGTTTAACAAACTCTTTTGCATTTACAGAATGTTCATTCTAAGATTAGGATCATTATAGTGCATTATCCCTACATACAGTATAATAGCCACAGAAGACTGGCTCACCAGTGACAGAGGCAGTAGTTTTTCACAGATTAACACACTGGGGGTGAAGGTGTGTGTTTCATTCATTGCGCTGGTGAACATCAGGGTGACTGCTGCCAACAGATCAGCTAAAGCCAGCTGGACCAGGGGATTCATCTAAAGAGACAAAGGCATTTGTGTGTTTGCAAAACTATGAGAACGTGACAATAACATTGTACATCTCTAGCCATAGAATATCTATCTGTCTAATGTGCTTGGCGCAGGTGGGAATAAACTTGATATAATTCATAGCCTTGGTGTTACAGCTTCAGTACGCCACAGGATGTTTTTGTGCTGGTCAAGGGCAGTCAAGTCAGGAGTGAACCACAGGCTATATCTGTTCTTAGTTCTACATGTTTTGAACGAGGCATGCTTATCTAAGATGGTGAGGAAAGCACTTTTGAAGAGCAACCATGCATCCTCTTCTGACGGGATGAGGTCAATATACTTCCAGGTTACCCGGGCCAGGTCGATTTAGAAAGGCCTGCTCGCTAAAGTGGGGCGGTAGGGTAGCCTAGTGGTTAGAGTGTTGGACTAGTAACCGGAAGGTTGCAAGTTCAAATCCCTGAGCTGACAAGTTACAAATCTGTCGTTCTGCCCCTGAACAGGCAGTTAACCCACTGTTCCTAGGCCATCATTGAAAATAAGAACGATCACCCCTCTTAGCTGACTTGCCTAGTTAAATAAAGGTTAAAAAAAATGTTTTAACGTGTTTTAGGTAGCATATGACAGTGATGAGGGGTGATCGTTTGACCACAGACCCATTACGCACGCATGCAATGAGGCAGTGATCGCTGAGATCCTGGTTGAAGACAGCAGAGGTGTATTTAGAGGGCAGGTTGGTCAGGATGATATCTAAGAGGGTGCCAATGATTTAGGGTTTACCTGGTAGGTTCCTTGATAATTTGTGTGAGATTGAGGGCATCTAGCTTAGATTGTAGGACGGCCGGGGTGTTGAGCATGTCCCAGTATAGGTCAGTACGAACTCTGAAGATAGATGGGGGCGATCAATTCACATATGGTGTCCAGGGCACAGCTGGGGGCTGAAGGGGGTCTATAGCAAGCGGAAACGGTGAGAGACTTGTTTCTGGAAAGGTGGATTTTTTTAAATAGAAGCTTGAATTGTTTGGGCACAGACCTGGATAGTATGACAGAACGCTGCAGGCTATCTCTGCAGTAGATTGCAACTCCGCCCCCTTTGGCAGTTCTATCCTGTCAAAAAATGTTGTAGTTAGGGATGGAAATTTCAGGATTTTTGGTGGCCTCCCTTAGCCAGGATTCAGACACGGCTAGGACATCTGGGTTGGCGGAGTGTGCTTAAGCAGTGAATTAAACAAACTTAGGGAAGAGGCTTCTAATGTTAATATGCATGAAACTAAGGCTTTTGCAGTTACAGATGTCCACAAATGAGAGCGCCTGGGGAATAGGAGTGGATTCACCTCTACATCACCAGAGGAGGAGTAGGATAAGGGTACGGCTAAAAGCTATGAGAGTTGGTCGTCTAGAACGTCTGGAACAATACCTAAAGTTGTATTACAAAAGTAGTTTGAAATATTTTGGCAAAGATTATAGGCAAATTTTTAAACATTTTGTAGTGACGTTGCGCATTTTGGAAGCTGTTTTTTTCTGGATCAAACGCGCCAAATAAATTGACATTTTGGATATATATGGACGGAATTAATCGAACAAAAGGACCAATTGTGATGTTTATAGGACATATTGGAGTGCCAACAAAAGAAGCTTGTCAAAGGTAAGGCATGTTTTACATTTTATTTCTGCGTTTTGTGTAGCGCCTGCAGGGTTGAAATATGCTACTCTCTTTGTTTACTGTTGTGCTATCATCAGATAATAGCTTCTTATGCTTTCGCCGAAAAGCCTTTTTAAAATCTGACATGTTGGCTGGATTCACAACGAGTGTAGCTTTAATTGAGTATCTTACATGTGTGATTTAATGAAAGTTTGATTTTTATATCAATTTATTTGAATTTGCCGCACTGCATTTTCCCTGGTTTTTGGCCAAGTGGGACGCAGAACACTGACATTCCTGTCTTGCAGGAAATCACGCACAGAACAAGCAGTATGGCTGGTGGCATTGTCATAATGGAGGGTCATGTCAGGATGAGCCTGCAGGAAGGGTACCACATGAGGGAGGAGGATGTTTTCCCTGTAATGCACAGCATTGAGATTGCCTGCAATGACAACAAGCTCAGTCCGACGATGCTGTGACACATCGCCCCAGACCATGACGGACCCACAACCTCCAAATCGATCCCGCTCCAGAGTAGAGGCCTCGGTGTAATGCTCATTCCTACGACGATAAACGCGAATCTGACCATCACCCCTGGTGAGTCAAAACCACAACTCGTCAGTGAAGAGCACTTTTTGCCAGTCCTGTCTGGTCCAGCAATGGCGGGTTTGTGCCCATAGGCGACATTGCTGCCGGTGATGTCTGGAGAGGACCTGCCTTACAACAGGCCTACAAGCCCTCAACCCAGCCTCTCTCAGCCTATTGTAGACAGTCTGAGCACTGATGGAGGGATTGTGCGTTCCTGGTGTAACTCGGGCAGTTGTTGTTGCCATCCTGTACCTGTCCCGCAGGTGTGATGTTCGGATGTACCGATCCTGTGCAGGTATTGTTATACGTGGTCTGCCACTGTGAGGACGATCAGCTGTCCGTCCTGTCTCCCTGTAGTGCTGTTTTAGGCGTCTCACAGTACGGACATTGCGATTTATTGCCCATGCCACATCTGCAGTCCTCATGCCTCCTTGCAGCATGCCTAAGGCACGTTCACACAGATGAGCAGGGACCCTGGGCATCTTTCTTTTGGTGTTTTTCAGAGTCAGTAGAAAGGCCTCTTTAGTGTCCTAAGTTTTCATAACTGTGACCGTATTAACGACCGTTCCACAGGTGCATGTTTATTAATTGTTTATGGTTCATTGAACAAGCATGGAAAACAGTGTTTAAACCCTTTACAATGAAGATCTGTGAAGTTATTTAGATTTTTACAAATTATCTTTGAAAGACAGGGTCCTGAAAAATGGATGTTTCTTTTTTTCTGAGTTTATATACTGTATTCTATACTATACCACTGTATCTTAGTCCAATGCTGCTCTGACATATATGTATACAGTGGGCTCCAAAATGACTGGCACCCATGACTGGCAATGCACAAACAATACTTAAACAAATATAAACAATATAATTATAGAGACAAACTCAAAATACCAACGTGAAAAATACTGTACTTTATTAATGTTTCAATGGAACCCAACAAAATAATTTATTGATTTAATTAAAAATCAATGTCTTCCAAATCAAGGTTTCACAATTAATGGCACCCTTAAATATTATTGTAAATAACATCTACCAAAATTAAACCAGGAATTAAATTCCACTTATTTAAGTTATCTAAGTGTTAAGGAACTATTTTGAGCCATTATATCACTTCCTTTTTCACTAGTGTATAAAAATGAGGTAACACACATGCAATATCCTTTTGTCATCCAACACCATGAAGAAAACAAAAGAACTGGCAGTTCAAAAGAGACAGATGGTCATAGACCTTCAGAAATATGGTAATGGCTACAAGAAGATCCACAAATGATTGAATATACCACTGAGTACTGTCAGGGCAATTATAAAAAAATCAAAAGATATGGAACAGTTGAAAACCACACGGGCCCCCCAGGATAGGGAGGAGGATCGTGAGAGAAGCAACAAAAACCCAGAATCACTGTGAAAGAATTGCAGGCCTTGGTGGCATCTTGAGGTCACCAGGTTTAAAAAAGCACCATCAGACGCCCAGAGGCACTGGTTACGATTGATGGCATAATGAATTCCACCAAGTACCAGGCAATTTTGGCTGACAATCTGGTTGCCTCTGCCAGAAGGCTGGGACTTGGCCGTATGCGGACTTTCCAACAATACAATGATCCAAAACATACCTCAAGATCCACACAGAAATGGTTCTGTAACAACAAAATCAATGTTCTGCCATGGCTATCTCAGTCGCTGTACCTCAATCCAATGGAAAACCTGTGGGCTGAGTTGAAGAGGGCAGTTGATAAGCGCAAACCCAAGAATGTGAAGGATCTTGAAAGGATCTGCATAGAGGAATGGTCCAAAATCCCTCCAAATGTGTTCCTTAACCTTGTCAAACATAACAGGAAAAGACTCCATGCTGTTATCCTTGCTACTTAATATAATGTTTACATACCCTACATTACTCATCTCATATGTATATACTGTACTCTATATCATCTACTGCATCTTTATGTAATACATGTATCACTAGCCACTTTAAACTATGCCACTTTGTTTACATACCCTACATTACTTATCTCATATGTATATACTGTACTCGATATCATCTACTGCATCTTGCCTATGCCGTTCTGTACCATCACTCATTCATATGTACATACTCTTCATCCCTTCATCCCTTTACTCTTCATCCCTTTACACTTGTGTGTGTAGAAGGTAGTAGTTTTGGAATTGTTAGGTTAGATTACTCGTTGGTTATTACTGCATTGTCGGAACTTGAAGCACAAGCATTTCGCTACACTCGCATTAACATCTGCTAACCATGTGTATGTGACAAATAAATTTGATTTGAGATGGTTGCACTAAGTACTAAATGAGGAGTGCCAATAATTATGAAACCTTGATTTTGGTGAAATGTATTTTGTATTAAATAATTGTATGATTTGGTGGGTTCCATTGGCACATTAATAAAGTACAGTATTTCTCACATGTTGGTATTTTGAGATTATCTCTATAATTATATTGTTAATATTTTTTTAAGTATTGTTTGTGCATTGCCAATCAGGGGTGCCAGTCATTTTGGAGCCAACTGTATATATTCTTAATCCATTTCTTACTTAGATTTACGTGTATTTTGGGGAATATGTTGTGAAACTGTTAGATATCACTTGTTAGATATTACTGCACTTTCGGGGCTAGAAGCACAGTCATTTCATTACACTCGCAATAACATCTGCCTAACACATGTATGTGACCAATAAAATTTGATTTGAATCTTTCTCCATCCCCTGTGAACTCACTAGAACGGCCTCTACAAATGTTTCTAGAGTAGATAGCGCAGTCCTATAGCTCTGACTCAATGAAGATGTCTGCACAGGCAGACAGCAAGGGAGTAGCCTGGGCCATGTTCAGTAGGCCACAACGATTCGGAAGATAATGATTATGTTATGTAGAACAGACATGCCTCTATCTGACAAGGAGAGTAAGGAATAAGGTCAGCTCTCAATTCATGACTATTCTACAGATGTAGGATCTTAATTTGAGCCTGTTTGCTACAGCAGAATATTAATCCTGCAGCAACAGAAAATTAAAATGATTATGTGCATTATAATTCATGGAGATTTTTGTCAAGGTTGATACATTTTTTGTAAGTGAACATCAAGTCTGAAATGTCAAAGTGGAAATTACAAACTTCAGAAGCCTTTTTAAACCTCAAATACACAACAAGTTCCACATTCCCTGGATTGTAGGAAAGTTCTCCTGCAACTGGGTGATCAAATTAAGATCATA
This sequence comes from Oncorhynchus mykiss, assembly GCF_057628025.1. NCBI lineage: Eukaryota > Metazoa > Chordata > Actinopteri > Salmoniformes > Salmonidae > Oncorhynchus > Oncorhynchus mykiss. The sequence continues at coordinate 74,111,542 of NC_143023.1, read as the reverse complement.
CATCTGTATCTGTAATGTTTATGTAGTTACATCCTAATGAGAGTGACCCTGGTAAACACATACTGTATTTTGCTAAGAGACAGCCTTGGAAATAATTATATCAAACTCACAATCACAGAAAGGTACAGGCACGCACGCACAGACAAAGATACTCTTCCTCTCATCCACCCACCTGTTCTTGTAGGTGGCTCCTCTTTACAATGGAAACCACCAGCACTGAAAAACTCCCAATCAAACTGGAAATAGAAAGTAAAATACCTAAATACTGATAGTACACAATTATAGCACCATTAAATAACAGTCAATCATGTCATTCTGAATGTTCACAAAGATTGTGTTGGAAAATAAATACAATCAAATTACAACAGAAAGACATTGTATGCTAGTCTGGGTACAAGTCTTTTTTAGCTAACATTCCACTCCTGGCAAGGAGTGTCCTGATCAACTGGAAGCTTACAACTCAAGAATCACTCACTGATCAAGACCTCTGCATTCAGATGTAGGCTACATGCATTCAAATTAAGATTTTCTTTCTAAAGCGCTATATCCACCCCTATATATGGGGAGACAGGTAGCCTAGCGGTTAATATTGGTGGGCTAGTAACTGAAAGGTTGCTGGTTCAAATCCCAGAGGCGACAAGGTGGAAAAAAACTGCAGTTCTGCCCTTGAGCAAGGCAGTTAACCCTGAACAACAGCTGGTCCCCGGGCGCCGTGTATGTCAATTAAAGCAGCCCCCGCACCTCTCTGATTCAGAGGGTTGGGTTAAATGCGGAAAACGCATTTTGTTGTGCAACTGACGTGGTATCACCCTTCCCTATATCCCCAAATGTGTGTTTTTTCACTAGAATTGATTGCTTTTGGGCACCTTCATGTGTGTGTAAAATATTACTGTTCATCGATTTTAGATGTGTGCAAAATGTTAATATATATATTTTTTTCAAACCTATATATCCATTTTTAGCTGGAATGGAATGTTAATTTGCTGTAAATTTGACTGTGATATGTGGTTGTCTCACCTTGCTATCTTAAGATGAATGCACTAACTGTAAGTCACTCTGGATGAGGGAATCTGCTAAATGACTAAAATGTAAACGATTCATAAAAAAATAATAATATTGATGTCACTAATGTATCATAAAAAAAAATACATTTGACTGTGTAAAACCTCCCACTGGGCACAGACATCAATTCAATGTATTTTCCACGTTGGTTCAAAGTAATTTCATTGAAATTATGTGGAAACAACGTTGATTCAACCAGTGTGTGCCCAGTGGGCTAGCAGTACAACTTGTTTCTCTGAGTGAGGCAGATAGCATTTAGCAAAAACATGATTATCTGTCTCTCTAAAATGAAACCATCAAGTGACAGATTTAACAACCCCATGCCATGATTTGATAGTGAAAACACACACCAATCTATTTCATAAATTCTTTAAACAATAAAAGCTATTTGGCCAACATTTCTGAAAATGGATATATAGCATTTTGGAATGAAACCCTTCAAACATAATACGTAGAGAAAAATAACAAAGTTGTCTCCAAAATGACACATATCAAACTTGACCCTAAATAAACAAAACACATCAAGCGGTTCTTTGCAGCCAAACAACAAACTCCTCATCTACTATGCAGGATTAAAAGACAGCATAGTAGTAGTGTAAATAGCTAGAGTTAGGCATGGAAAACACAGCGCTTTATATATTGAGTTATGATAAGTTATGATAAATTACGTTCGTCACATGCATGTCAAGTTGCTCAATTGGTCTGACTGGCAACACTGCAGAAATAAAAGATCAAATGACTGGATGCCAACCATGTTATTATGAGATGACACGTGTGTGACGTCAACTTCTCGGCAGTGTAATTTACTAGTCTACATTTTCAACAATAACCAAAACATACTCAAATATTTTCTGGACTAGCCTGCTATAAATTGGTTTGATTTGAAAACGCATAGCATAGGTAAGACTATTTGCACAACACAGAACAGTTACATTTAGAATCACTAACGCTTAGATCTAAACGTTCTCAAATCTTAGCTGACATGTGTCACAGATAGCCTATGGGTGTGGGAAGTCAGTTTTGCTTACCTTATAGACAGAGATACCAGGTACACAGTCGAGAGACCAGTGATCTACATAAAGAAAACAATGCAGAATCAATTCAACAGTGTGCTGAAATAGCCCTAAAACAGAATGAGCCTGGGCTTATTATAGCTAACTCCATTGCAGCTCTGTGAGATTTTTCAATGGGGATTTTATAGCTATACCTACAATGTACATAGGGTTAGACTACACATCAATGTACTTGCACTAATGATTGAAAAAAATAGTTCTTACCTGGTCATTGCTTAAAAATCGATTCAAACTCATTGTGAATGAGCCGCACAATTGCCACCTGGGCAAAGTTATCCAAAGCGCACCCGTCCTTTGTCTGAAATAAATAAATCGTTATCCATGTAGTCCACAGCACAAAATATATGATTATTTCTATACATCTGACTGGGTTATTAACAGGCGGCCCGCCCACGGCACTAAGACGCCTGCGCCTTGGACCTGTTTATCACATGTCGATTTACCTTTGCAGCAAAAAAAACACACACGGGACAGGTGTAGGAATTTCCCTTCGGAAATGCCGTTCATGGCGGACAGTCGATGAGCCAGGTCTCATACTGGTTTGGAGAAGCCCAGAGCGAGTTGGCTATAGACAACCCTATACATTCTATAATAATAACTGTGTAGCCTATACGTTATTTATTTGTTTGGCATAGGCTACATTATGCATGCACCAGCTTTCAATGGGACACACAAGTTGCAAAGGAGAAACTAACATGCAGTCAAAACATTGTTTACTCTAAACACCGGGTTAACACGTTTCTCAGTGATAGTAGTTACCCTACTTAGCCAAGCAGCACACTCTTGATAACACACACGTCTCACGTTTTGCTCAACTGTTGCACAGAACGTGTGTGTGTGCTTGAGTGTTTATGTTTCATTAGAATCTCTATAAATTGTGTCACTGGTCACTGCCCATTGCATAAACAAACACATGACATCCCTCACACTTCACCAGAATGTAATGGCATGCATGATGAGGAGGATTAACAAATTCATTATACCCTGTGAAGTTCAATATGGCTGTCAGAAGATATGGTGCGCTGAGAAATACTGACCAAAGAGGGTCTTATCTATCTAATATGACATCATTAGTTCGCGTTGCAATAACAGCGAACCCGTGTTGTAATCTGACATCTGCTGGCACACAATGTGACTGCAAATAATCAGTGTGAACAACAAGTGCATTTTTACCTCAAAACATTATGTGACACAAATGGGTAGTGATGGATCAGTCGAACCTGTACATGCAGAGTCGTTTTTACTTACGATCATGTCTGCTCAAGACAATTGTCTCTGCATTAGTTTAATATTGCTGTTGTCCACCACCACGTTGGCCCAAATGCTAATAAAGTTGAGTCAAATCGATGACGTCGGGAGTTCCACGTTGGCCCGGACGTGGCAGCATCAGAGGACAGAAACGATTCTTGCTGGGGAGTCACAAACAGAAAGATTCAGACCATTTGTCTCAAAAACGACAAGCATTTAGAAAAGTTTCTGTAATAATTTGAGACATTCACGCACAACATGGGGCTCCTAATCTCGTCAGTTTTTACCAGACTGTTCGGCAAGAAACAGATGAGAATACTTATGGGTAAGTGTCGGATGTTAGCTGGCTAACTGTGGCTTTCAAATGAACACTAACGCTACTGGAGAACATCACGGGAGTCTTTAGTGAGTATGGAACATATAACGTTGTGTATATAAAAAAAGTTGATTTGTTGGACCCAAATGGTGTAGGCAGAATGGTAACCGTGACCAGTTAGCTAACAGTAGCTAACGTTAGTTCATAGTTATCCAAAAAGTGTTGCTAGCTGCTACGTAGCTAACTTTTTGGTGGTTGATTTGTGTCAACAAACTCGGCAGAAAGTTCAAAAATGTTAACTAGCTAGGTAGCCCGCTAGTATAGACAAATGGAAAGCTAACCGGCTAACGCTAGTTACAAAAAATGGTGTTTCTTGGTCTGTCGTCGTGAGTGACAAGCTAGTTCTAGCTCACGTTAGTAAGCCATCTGTTTAGCTAATGATAGCTATCCGTCATTTGCTGGTGGGTTTTGTATCTTCATGCAGCTGTCGACACGGATAAGATGCACCGTTAATAGCTACAATAAAAGTGTCCATAAAAAATATATATATATATGCACGTTCTTGCTTGCAGTTGTATGTGAGAATGAGATATAATGTTCAAAATAAATGTTTGTTTTCTCAGTGGGTTTGGATGCTGCAGGGAAAACTACTATCTTGTACAAACTGAAGCTGGGAGAAATAGTGACCACCATTCCAACTATCGGTAAAACAAACACACACACAGTCACACACGTCTCAAATCAAACTGTATTGGTCACACAAACATGTTTAGCAGATGTTATTGCTGGTGTAGTGAAATGCTTGTCTTTCTAGCTCCAACAGTGCAGATCTATCTAACAAGTAATATCTAACAATACAGACATCTAAGTAAAGGAATTAAGAATATATAAATATATGGATGAGCAATGTCAGAGCGGCATAGATGAATATACAGTAGAAGAGAATAAAGTATATACAGATGAGTAATGCAACATATGTAAACATTATTCGTGACTAGTGTTACATTTATTAGTGGCCAGTGATTTGAAGTCTATGTATATAGGCAGCAGCCTCTAATGTGCTAGTGATGGCTATTTAACAGTCTGATGGCCTTTAGATAGAAGCTGTTTTTCAGTTTCAACTGAAACTTAGCTTTAAATTGAGGTATAATTGACTTGGGTAGGATATTGGACTGTCACTAACCACATTCATGCACTTGTCTATAGATATAACAATATATTTCCGTCCATATATAATACATGGGATTGACATTTAGACCTAATGCATCTCTTTGGTGTGTGTGACAGGCTTTAACGTGGAGACGGTGGAGTATAAGAACATCTGCTTCACAGTATGGGATGTGGGTGGTCAGGACAAGATCAGACCCCTCTGGAGACACTACTTCCAGAACACACAGGTAAATGCACACACCAAAAGGGAACCAGGGAGGCTACAGCCTACTCTTTTACTTCTCTCATGTAATGCCTCAGGGCATCCTCCTCCTCTCTGACTGTCCTGCTCTGACTGTGTTCATCCCTCACTCAGGGTCTGATCTTTGTAGTAGACAGCAACGACAGAGAGAGAGTGGCCGAGTCTGCAGAGGAGCTCTCTAAAATGGTAGGTATATTTACTCTGTGTATGATATGTAGTCGATGATGGGTATATTTACTGATGGTATGTAGTTAATGATGAGTCTATTTACTGTTGGTATGGTATGTAGGTAATGATGGGTATATATACTGTTATGGTATGTAAAGGCCTATAGACTTGCCAAGTGTCTTGGCTGGGTCTATTTATAATTGACTGGACATTGAACCTGAAACTTATTGTGAAACAAATTATTTAATCACAGAGCACAGTGTTGACTTTCTGAGCAAGAGCTCACTATCTCAACTAGTGATCTAATCCTCCCCCCCCCCCCCCAGCTCCAGGAGGATGAGTTGAGAGAAGCGGTGTTGCTGGTGTTTGCTAACAAGCAGGACCTTCCCAATGCTATGGCCGTCAGCGACCTTACAGACAAACTGGGACTGCAGAGCCTCCGCAGCAGAGTGGTGAGTATGTGAGACATAGGCCTGCAGGCACGCCTTTTCTCAATGTTGATCCTTTTCTCTCTTGCTCTCTTACTTCTCAGTGGCACGTGCAGGCGACCTGTGCGACCCAGGGCACAGGACTGTATGAAGGACTGGACTGGCTTTCCAACGAGCTGTCCAAGCAATAACACCGGACATCACACAAGAGAAAAGGAGAGGGAGAACCACAGATAGACTGACACCTTCAATCAAGACAAGTTTGGTCTTGAATAACTTGTGCCCCTAGAATGGACAGGACTTGTGGACAATGCAATCAATACATATAGGAACATCTTATTTTACTACTATTTTTACTTCGCTTTCTTTGACCATTATCCCTTTATATACTCTAATCTTCACTTTTTCCCCCACCTCATATCTTGCAGTAGATAAACTGATGCTTTCAGTTGCATGTTTAGCAAATGGCTGCTCTGAGACACCATGGAGACGCCCCTTCCTCTGTAAAGTGTTCTGCTGGGTTGACGTTACCCCCAACCACTGATCCTGGGTCAGACCTTTAAATCTGCCTATGGTTAAGTATCAGGATTGAGGGTGTTGTAATCTGATCCTAGATCTGTGGTTAAGGGAAACTTCTACTGCAACCTGTTCAGCTACACTAGACCTCATGGACATTTTCACTGAAACAACCCTGGTCCTATACCTCTCACCCCTGTCACTTCACTCCCATGCGATATCACCTATGTAAGGGACTGAAGCTTCTAGAATGAGATGAAGAATAAAATGACAATGAAGTCATAAATCTCCAGATGTTTGAGGAAGTCTTTCTGCACTGGGAGCCAAATGGAACTCCTACCAGTGAATGGAACACAATGGAACCACTGGAAACAGTTTGCTCCTGGTACTACTGGTTTTCGCCATCTCTTTGTAGGGTTGCTTTGCCCTGGGCTCGCCACATAAAAAAAGAGATGCTTGACTAATGTCTTTTTTTTCTTTTTTTAAATGGGCCACAATTATGTAATAACCCATTTCCTTATGTGCTACGATGTAAGCTGTGGGAAGCTGAAATTAGTAGGTAGAAGTTGCCACTAAACATTGAAACAGGTGTTTGATACTTTTCCATCCGCCTAATGATTCAGGCTAGGATGGTTAATCTGATCCAGGATCTGTGTATAGTGTAACTTCTACCACAAATGAGCTGAAACCACTTACATTTTTTTGTCTAGTGAGAATGTGCACCTCCTAAACAAGACTGTGGCCCTGTTCTAATACTTAGGTGCTTTCTTCCCTCTCGGCCATCTTTGAAGTTATTACATATCTGAAGTATTGGCTTTAAATAATGGTGTCAATGAAGGAAGGAAAGGGAAGAAGGCTGAAGGATGTGTTTTCTAAGCATTGGAACCAGGCCAATATTGGTGTTGTATTGTTCAGTGGCATGCTTTGGCTCAGCAGTGCTTGCTTGTGGCTGGGCACACTCTTATGATATTTGATGGCTGTTGTTGTGTGCTTAATCTGACCCTCCCCCACACACCCCTGCTGTATCTCCCTGAGCTGTGCATACATTCCAACTGACGGATGCTTCTTGAAACTGCATAAAGCTGCCACAACTTTTGAATGATGTGATAACTAATTGTTTTACAAAACATGTATAAATAAATTCACCTGTTAAATTGTCTTTTTCTGAGAATTTAACTTTAAATTGACAGAGCTTGTCTTTTTTCATGTGTTTTGAATGTGATGAAATGGCTATTTCAGTTTGTATGTAATTCTCTTTGAAGATTGCGTTTAGGAATGTGTAATGTACACATCCATGTTCAGCAGCCCAAAGCTTTAGGTCTCTCCGGCTGAAGTGAATCAGCTCCTCCCTTCTGGCATAGTTCCAAAGCCAACACTAGAGAAACCTGAAGGGTGACTGTGCATGTTCACCTACACCCTGGCTGAGTGGAAACCTGGAATTTGATTAAATGGACTTGTCTAATGTGCCTGACTCAGATTTTACCTGAAGTATAGAGAGGGTGTGACACTATAATACATCCTGCCACGTCTTGGTATAGGTTGAAGTTGCCCCTAGTTGTAATATTGGGTGAGGTTTGCATCTACCCCACTAATGGTTAAGGTTAGGATTTGGGAGGGAAAGCTGATCCTAGATCTGTATCTAGGGTAAACCTAGTTATTTTAGTTGTGGTATTGTACATAAACTAGGTACTTTCAGCGACAATGATAACAACAGCTGTCTTTGTTTCTAGTGGAAAACTTGCTCAGTGAAATGTGCTCAGAGGACTTTTCAGACAGATCATGACATCGCAGTTGAAGTCCACTGGGGGGGGGGGGGTAATTATCTTGAATAAATATTTAGTATTATGTGCACTGTCATCTCAGGTTATTTCTGTTGGGAGAAGTTGGGTACATTGTGTGTGGGAGCAGTCAGTATCGATATGAAATGTGACTGTGAGAATGCTATATTTGTCTTTCAGTACATTATTTGTTAAAGTGGATTAGTCAAATGCTACAGTAATCCTCACAGTATTCAGTTTCATTTTATTTGTGTAACTGCAAATACATACTTTTTGAATAGGCCATGTCACTCATGTCAATAAGCATCAGCAAAAAAATACATTCAATTTAGGGTATGACTTACGTCCTGGGCACACACTGGTTGAATCAACATTGTTTTCATGTCATTTCAATGAAATTACATTGAATTGAGGTCTGTGCCCAGTAGGTCTACTTAATTTTAGGATGTTTGTAAGTGTTTTCCACAGGTAATAAAACTTGGAACAAAATGTAAATTTGAATTGGAAGGTTGCTGATGTGAAAGTTACAGTATGAAAAGAAAGAGTTTGATGTCAGGAGCTTTGTATTGTATTGCCTTCTAGAAAGAACAGGTGTACTTGTTCTGAGAACCATATGTTTCTTAGAGCTTGGTGATAGCGTGATTGTCCTATGGTTTGGAATACCTTCCCACAACTTTCTGGTTATGGTGCAGAATAGTTGCTTTTGAACATTCTCAGCACATTTAAGGAACTTGACAAAAATACGTTACATTTTGGTAATGATCTCCAACTGATTTGACATTGGGAATGTTCTCAAATAGTTGAGAGAACGTTAAGAAAGTTCAGTTCTTCAGCATAACGTTTCCTACAGGTTTCGTAATTATTTTATTTAAAAGAAACAGTTGATGTCCGTGCCCGCAAGTAAATCTAATTAGCATAATATACAAATCTGTTTAAACTATAGAGATATATTTTTGCATGGGCTGCGTCTTCCTCAGCTGCGGTGGAAGGTGGCAGAGCTACAGAGGTTTTTGCCAGACCAGGAGACATCCTGAAAATAGGTCTTCTCACGAAAACCTCTGTAGCGTTCGAACCATTTGGGGATTGCTCTATGACTCCCACAAGCCTCACAAGACTCCCTGCAACCTAAACAAATAAATGTTCACAGAACAGGCAAAGTTTTCACTTCCGTTCTCAGAACGTAACTTATGGCTATGTTCCCAGGGACCAATGGCAAATCCAAAACTTATGTTCCCACAACTACCAAGGAACCAAATGTGCTAGCTGGGTAGAAGCCTAGAAACCAAATAAACATTATCTGGGAAGAGGAGTGGCAGCAGAGAAACGAAACTTGGACAGACTGCTGAAAACAAAACTGAAGGGAAAGAAGAAACGTTGTGTGGCACAGAGCCACTGTGCTCAGCCCAATCACGCCCACACACACAATGCAGGCTGAGGGTGTTAGGTGCTTTCCTGTGGCTCTCAGCATTGCAATGACAGATGAGGAGGAGGGGAGGGTTTTTTCAAGGTATAAAAGGAGGTTACAATGTTTGATCTGTCCTTTTTATCCTGCGGAGCCCTCCGCTTAAGGATTTGGGTGAGTTTCCTTTCCATCAGATTTAAGAGTTTGTATAGAGACTGATTTGTTTTATGTGCTTTGTCATTCCGTTTGTATACATTTCAACATCATCAAACCCAAATATTGTGTTTGTTTTGTTGTAAATTTACAGTTACAGGAATAGGTTACTGTTTTTTCAAATGTCTATAGTACAAGATAACTTTGACAAGACTATAATACATGGTAAGAGCATTTGTTAAACATCAATGCTGTACCAGGGGGATGTATCACTGTCGCCTGCGTCACTCACATCAATTTGTGCATCCTTCCTTGTGTTGCAGGACTGGTGACCCTCTGTCAGGTCACTATGAAGTTCCCACTCTGTTTGCTTGCTGTGTATTTTCTTGTAAGTATCTCACAACGACAGCATGCATGTGTTGGTGATGAATAACCCTTTATGGAAAATTAAGATGTATAGAATTTAAATGAAACTCTAAACATACTACATTGTAGGGTCAGAGTTGTCTTGTGGACTGACTGTGACTAAAACAAAGTCTTGTCCCACAGTGAAGAGGAGGAGAGGAGGAGGAGGAAAGGAGATGAAAAGCCTGCTCCCAAGGGCAGGTCACTGGGTCCCTGGCCATGTCCTGGTAGGGGGTGTTGGGAGTCTGTCCCCTCGCAGGTACTGACTCTCAGCATGACCTCGCAGGACCCAGTCAGTCGGGCCTGGTGAGCAGAGCCAGGAGCTGCAGATCAGCTGATCCGCAGCGACCTTGACGCACCGACGAACCCAAGCACCAGACACCTGAAGACACCTGAGACGACTAGATGAAGCTCATCCGAAGCACAAAGCTTATATTACTTACCTGAATAATTAAACGAAATGTACCCTAGAATGCCGCCAGATGAAGAACCATTCTTTTCTTTTTTTGGTTGGCTTCTGGTTGTCTGCGTTGCTTGGTTTCGGCGGCTCATGGGGGGCCTGCTGAAGAAAACGCATTCCCAAATACACTACAATGCTGAACGCATAATTTCCATGAAAATGTAAAATTTTAAATAAAAATTGAAAAAAACATTGCAACATGAACAAACTTATCTGTGCCGTTTGTTCTGTAGTTGTCATTTTGGGTATTTATACACTGATATTGACGCCACATTGCAGAGAACAGCTGTTTTAACATCGCAAATAATACTTACAGTTAGTAGTGTAGTGCAAGTAAATAATATCCAAGTCACTTGAAACATCTTTAAACTCATACATACTGACAATTTAATATCCGTCTCAGAGCATTATTTTATTTGACTTTTTTCTACTTCGCTTTATGTAGGCCTAGATTAGCATGTCGTTTAGCCTCCTTTGTTTGTTAGGTAAATACAGTACTTCCTTGAACAGGACGACCCTCGCTCCAGACGCGCATGCACACACACATGCCCAAGCGCACACACGTCATAGTTTGGTTTTGTTGCGTTGTCTTCGTTCAGTACATAGTAACCAAAGAAGATACACTCTGTCTGAGAAAAGCAGAGGCAATGCAGAATTTAAACTAAACAATGGACTTTGATGGAAACGAAAGTAAAGCTTACAGACACACAATACAGGCTGCTGCATGTGTGAGTTGCTGTCAGATAGGGCTAGACAGTTCAGGGTATAGGACGAGGGCAGTGGAGTCTCCTCAGAGGAGGAAAGGGAAGAACCATCCTCCTCAGTGAATTTCATAAAAGTAAAAATTGTAAAACATTAAAGTTATCCTTTTTAGATAAAGCTATACTAAATATATTCACGTAACCAAAACATTTATTAAAACTATATTTTTCAAAACAGGTCTATAATAGCCTCAACATCACTCTGTAGGGTAGCACCATGGTGTAGCCGGAGTACAGCTAGCTTCCGTCCTCCTCTGGGTATATTGACTTCAATACAAAACCTAGGAGGCTCATGGTTCTCAACCACCACCAGTAATTATGATAACTTCTGGATGCCGTCCTCCAACCTATCAGAGCTCTTGCAGCATGAACTGACATGTTGCCCACCCAATCAAAGGATCAGAGAATGAATATAGTACTGAAAGCATAAGCTACAGCTAGCTAGCACTGCAGTGCATAAAATGTGGCGAGTAGTTGACTCAAAGAGAAAGGCAATAGTTGAACAGTTTACTTTTTTTTTTAATAATCCAAAATGAAGGAGAAGCAAGAGAGAAATAGACAGACATTTCATTTTTTGGGGTTTAGTTTTAGTTTAATTTACTTAGCTAGCAAATGCAGCTAGCTAGTTTAGCCTAATGAAACAGCCTGCTCAAACAGAGGGATGCTATCTTAGCTAGCTGGCTATGACTATCCAAAGCAACACCGGAACTCTTCAAAGGTCGAGGTAAGCTTTTAGTTTGACTAATTTATTGCCTCCGGGGCCACCGGTGTAACTGCTTACTGACTGTACACTGTAAAGTTACTGCATTATTGTAGCAAGTTCACTAACATGCTAGTTCTATTAGCTATTCTGACTATGATGTTACTTTAGCTAATATGGTGGCAGCTATGTAGGCTGCGTGAAGCGATTTGGCTTGGAAAGGTTTTTTCGCCTGGTCACATACAGTACATGCTGATATGTTGTGCACTGAAGTCCACAAGCGAAGGTGAGAGGAGGAGAGCACATAGATGCGAGATGGAATGCAACGTGGCTGCTATGAAAGTGATCTATGTTTTTATGCGTGATCAGGTGAGTATTCATTCCACCGATTCTGTTGAAAAACCTTTCTCAAACGGCAGCAAATGGAACAAGACGGAGATAAACATACCTGAATTTGTCCAATAGAAACTCTCATTTGCAACTGTTGGACTAAAGTTTACACCCTGTATCAGCTAGATACAGGCATGTGTGTGTAAGGAGGTTTTGAATCTCATTGTCTGTCCCTGTGTCACTGTCTGTCACATCAAATTTGTCTCTTGACCTGTGTGCACCTATGTTGTAAACTTTAATTCATAGACTAGGTTGTAGCAACCTCATGATGTGTATAGGGAACATTTGAGTATCATGTAGTAGCCTAAACCTATCGCTGTTACACTGAACTGGGTGAATGGAATATGAATGACAGTCATCCAATATGATGTAATAGAAATAAAGCCATGCTCATGACAAACAAATAATTATCCTCCCTCATCTTAAATGGCACCAACCGCCACTGGAAGAGGATAGGTTGAACTGTATTGTATTGAATACTAGCAGTACAAGCAGAAGTCTAAGGTGATGTATAATGTCATTATCGTATGAAAATTTCTTGTTATTTTGTTTAGTCAGAGAATATCAGATCAATTGAGAAAATATTAATAATAATTCAATGAATAGCTTTTGAATTATTGATGAAATTAATCATATATTCAATTCAGAATCAGAATAAGAGACTGTGTAATTATTGACTGTGTCACATCTAAGTCTGCACTGTGTTTCAGGACTGGTGACCTAAACCCTTTCACAGGTCACACATGGAGTACCATTCTGTCTGCTTGCTAGGAATCATGTCTATACTATACTACACTATACTACTATTCAGAGATTGGCAGAAAAATAACTTGACAAAATGAGGGGAAGAGGAGAGGAGGAACAATCCCGCTACCAAGGGCAGGGTCGCGCAGCCCCCTCGACCATCCCGTCATGAAGACACGACACATCGGGTGCTGCCTGCACTAGGGAGTAACGCAACGTCCACCCACATATATACATATGACAGCGAGTAGAATGATAGGACCACCTGTCATGTGGTGACCCCCCCTGCTCCCGAGAGCGGGGGTCACCCAGTGCACGTGTGTTCTGTCAATCTCTCCAAGCGTATGTGTGTGTGAGTGGTGACCCAGCCTGCGGACCCAAATGCAGTGTGCTGATACATTTTGGGGGTTTGTGCAGAGCCAGTGCTGCTGAAATGCAGTAACTTCGAAACAATGACCCAAAGCAGACTACAGAAGTAATCGAAACCACAAAAGCCAACCAAACATCCACATCCCTTTTTCACTTTGGTCGGCATCTGGTGGTCTGTGTTACTTGGTTTGGCGGCGCGAGTTAAAAACGCATTCCCAAATTAATTCCACAAACAAGGCTGTACGCATAATTTCCTGACAAAACCCATAAAACTGTAAAACTAAAAACTGTAAAGACATGCAACTTCAAGTGTTCTACTTTGCTAGCCAGCACCTTTCCTAGACAGGTGTGCGTTTCTTTCGCCTCAAGACATGCAACTTTAACATGTCTTGTCCCAGTTGTCTGATGATTTTATGTGTTGTTTATTTCATTTTCTGATTGGTGGAGTGCTACAGAGATGGTTGTCCTTCTGGAAGGTTCTCCCATCTCCACAGAGGACTTCTGGAGCTCTGTCAGAGTGAACATCACCTCCGTGACCAAGGCCCTTCTCCCCCGATTGCTCAGTTTGGCCCGGCAGCCAGCTCAAGGAAGAGTCCTGGTAGTTCTAAACTTCTTTCATTCAAGAATGAGGGAGGCCACTGTGTTCTTGAAGACCTACAATGCTGCAGAATTTTTTTGGTACAGTTCTCCAGATCTGTGCTTCAACACAATCCTTTCTTGGAGCTCTACCGACAATTCCTTCGACCTCATGGCTTGGTTTTTGCTCTGACATGCACTGCCAACTGTGGGACCTTATATAGACAGGTGTGTGTCTTTCTAAATCATGTCCAATCAATTGAATTTACCATAGGTGGACTCCAATCAAGTTGTAGAAACATCTGAAGGATGATCAATGGAAACAGGATGCACCTGAGCTCAATTCAAGTCTCATAGGAAAGGGTCTGAATACTTAGGTAAAAAAGGTATTTATGTTGTTTATATTTAATACATTTGCAAAAAAACTGTTTTCACTTTGTCATTATTGTGTGTAGATTGATGAAGATTTTTATTTGTTTAATCCATTTTAGAATAAGGCTGTAACGTAGCAAAATGTGGAAAAAGGGAAGGTGTTTGAATACTTTTCGAATGCACTGTATGTGCAGGTATGTGCATCACGTCACGACACCTGGAGGGGGGTGGAGACAATCATAAGGACAGGGGAAACAGATCAGGGTGTGACACAAGTAAAAGTAGAAGTCACCCAGTAAAATACTACTTGAGTAGAAGTCTAAAAGTATTTGGTTTTAAATATACGTAAGTATCAAAAGTAAATTGAACTGCTAACCAGACGGCACAATTTTCTCATTTTTTATTGACTGATAGCAGGGGCACACTCCAACACTCAGACATAATTAACAAACGAAGCATTTGTGTTTAGTGAGCCCGCCAGATCAGAGGCGATAGGGATCACCATGTTTTCTTGAGTGTGTGAAGTGTGTGAATTGGACTATTTTCCTGTCCAAATGTAACGAGTACTTTTGGGCGTCAGGGAAACTGTATGGCGTAAAAATGACAAAACCCTCTGTACTGATGTAACGGTTGTCATAGGTGGAAGAAGGTGAAGAGGACCAAGGTGCAGCGTGGTACTTGTTCATGGTACATTTAATAAAGAAACTGAACACTAGAACAAAAAAACAACAAAGCAGAACAAACGAAACAGTTCTGTTTGGTGCAGACACACAAAGACAGAAAACCACTACCCACAAACACCAGGTGGGAACAGGCTACCTAAGTATGGTTCTCGAGACAACGATTGACAGCTGCCTCTGATTGGGAAACATACCAGGCCAAACACATAGAAATACAAACCTAGAACAAAACATAGAATACCCACCCACATCACACCCTGACCAAACAAAAATATAGAAACATAAAAAGCAATCTACGGTCAGGCGTGACAGTACTCCACAGCGGATATTGGAGTATCTGTCCATAGGACCATTTTAAGCTGTACACTCCACAGAGCTGGGCTTTACGGAAGAGTGGCCAGGAAAAAGCCACTGCTTAAAGAATAAAATAGGAAAACATTTGGTGTTCGCCAAAAGGCATGTGGGAGACTCCCTAAACATATGGAAGAAGGTTACTCTGGTCAGATGAGACTAAAATTTAGCATTTTGGCCATCAAGGAAAATGCTATTTCTGGCGCAAACCCAACACCTCTCATCACCCTGAGAATTCCATCAAGTTTTTCATCAGCAGGGACTGGAAAACTGGTCAGAATTGAAGGAATGATGGATGGCACTAAATACAGCGAAATTCTTGAGGGGAACCTGTTTCAGTCTTCCAGAGATTTGAGACTAGGACGGAGGTTTACCTTCCAGCAGAACAATGACCCTAAGCATACTGCTAAAGCAACACTCGAATGGTTTAAGGGGAAACATTTAAATGTCTTGGAATGGCCTAGTCAAAGCCCAGACCTCAATCCAATTGAGAATCTGTGGTAAGACAAAGATTGCTGTACGCCAGCAGAACCCATCCAACTTGAAGGAGCAGGAGCAGTTTTGCCTTGAAGAATGGAAAAAAATCCCAGTGGCTTGATGTGCCAAGCTTATAGAGACATACCCCAAGAGACCTGCAGCTGTAATTGTTGCAAAAGGTGGCTCTACAAAGTATTGACTTTGGGGGGGGGGGGGGGGGGGGGTGAATTGTTATGCACGCTCAAGTTTAAAAAAAATGGTGTCTTATTTCTTGTTTGTTTCACAATATTACATGTATTTAAGTATTTTTGTTGTTGTAGTGGGGACAGTAAAAATGATACTTTAAGGAAAATGGTTGTATATATTTGTATTTGTTATTTTTATGTTTAGCTCACATAATATAATTTAAAAGTATGCATTAAGGTCTCTAATATAATAAATGTGTTAAAATAATTGTAGACATTAATAAATGCATTTCTATAACTTCCTAAATATGTTTTACAATGGTGGGGGGAGAGCCAAGATGGAGGCAAGGTGGCTTCAACACAGCGCCACCTATCAATCATCTTGTGCAGGGGTATTCAACTCTTACCCTACCAGGTCTGGAACCCGCTGGTTTTCTGTTTTTCCTGATAATTAATTGCACCCTCTTGGTATCCCAGATCGAAATCAGTCCTTGATTAGAGGGGGAAAATGAAAAAACCCAGTGGACCTGGCTCGGAGGTCCAGAATTGAGATTGACGGATCTAGTGTATATATAAATCATTGGTACTGTTTGGTATAGCCAAAAGATTCAGACCCTACCTTTACGCTTGTTTACACTGAGCTGCACTGGGGTCGGAATGCCATCATGGTTACATTAAGACACCGCTGAGTCAGCGCAAGATATGGGTCGGAAATCTACCTTAATGCATGGATGGGATAAGGCACTATACTCAAAATGTTACTACATCGAAAAGATTGAAATACTGCTAGTGTTTCCTGAAAAACGCCCTTTTCGCCCTCAATATGCATGTGCCTGTCAAAGTATTTGCTTTGCAACAATTCTGCAATTAAAGAGCTTGTTGTCAAACTGCAGAGTCTGGTGTCCAACATGAGTTCTGAAAGGAAATGTGAGTTTGTACAGCCTTCATCACCAACAACTACTGCACTCTCCAGGGACATACTGTAACTAACTAACCGGTTGAACAAGTGTTTTTGAAACAAGAAGTAGACTAATTATTATTGGAAAGAGGCTCTCTAGTCTACCAATAATGTTTGGTTCAACAATATGTCAAATGTAGCCTAATTGATAACTGTTTTCATTCATGAGCATGTGCTGAATTCTGTCTTTGTTCTTTGTTTCAGTGTTCAGACTGGGGAACACTGTGAACTCCATTGACGAAGCCAGGCAGACTTTGTAGCTCTCTGACCCTGTGCTGCGTTTCTGCCTTACTGTGGCCAACCTCCAACGGCCCTTTGCTTTATCTGCAACAATTTGCTCTGGGCCAGAAATGTTGGCATTGTCTATGATATCAACAAGGAGCAGTGGAGCTTGAATGCCTCTCGTTGCTACTTCTTGCCAAGAAGTTAAGAGTCTAACCAGAGATGTTTACGTTATTTTCCCAGATTATGGTTCAGAGAACCAAAAATAGGCTGTTTCAACAGAAAATGGATCAGCACCTCAAAGACAGACCCGATCATGCTTTTCTGCTCCTGCTTATTGAGAGTCTTAAAAGACATCCCTCGGTTGCCCTCAACACACTGAAAAACATTTGATATTTCCATTTCACTGGACAGGTTGGGTGTTTACCGGTCAAACCCAGGGGTGGTGGGCTTTTGTGGGCTAATCTCCTCTCTGTTAGGGTTAATGTCACCCCAGTTTGAAAATTAAACCATAACCTAGAGTTAACGGTAAATGAATGGAGCTAGAGTTATTAAATGAAGAGAAGCTATATACAGTATGATGAGCAGAAGTTTGTAGTCGAACACTGGTCAGAGAGAATTTTGCAGGGGTTCCTTACTTTGAATATCACTACAGGTGAAGCTTCATGTTGGCAGAAGTTCACTGTTGATAGTAACCCCTTCAGATAGTTAAACTGTTTGGAGCTTAAAGGGCTTAAAGCTCAAATACTTTTATGTGTATTTTATGAGTAGCTTTCATTTTTTAAATCACCTCATTTTTTTATGATTACTGTTGGGACCAGAAACAGCTCATTGATTGACACATCGGTATCATTAGACATCTTTAAATTAGTAGATAATAAAGGGAACTTTGCAGTAGTTTAGGAATCACAAAGACAGAGACTGGACAGGGATCTTAGTAAACTTTGTTTACTAGTGTATGATTGAACTTAGTGCACTGTAGTTGGGTGCCATAATGCTTTATTTTACAGAAATTTGACGGATCAAGAGTTGCATCATCCAGCCAGTATGGCCACACTCATCCAAGCCCACCAGTTAGCATCGTATCCTTTATGGCCTTATCATTAGTTATAGATCATTTCTGTTCATTGTGAGGAAAATATAGTTAAGTTCAAATGTCTATGCAAATCATGTATTCCATAATAGAAAAGCATTATTAATACAGTAGATTTCTATGCATAATGCAATGTATGTAACAAAATGGGTTGAATTTGATTTTTTTTAACTGTTCAATAAGAAAATAAAGAGATCCGATGGACTTTTATGCAATTATTCACAATGCTGATGTAAAGGTACACTTATTTGAAGTCCTGAGTTGAAAAAAGTAAAAAAATAAATAACATGGTTAATTACCAAGCAGTTTGATAAATGTGGCCCCTGGGACTGAAACATATTGAGAAACACTCAAATGTAGATGACTAATTTGGGGTTGAAATCTTTCATTTGGAGAAAATATTTGTCCTTTGCTGAACTGATTTTATCTAAAGTATTGTAGGGAATTGTGTGATGCACATTCGCTATTCAATATGATGATCAGTTTGTGGTGCAAGGATTCCCCGAAAAGTGCTGAAACACTGCCACCTTAAGGAAATATATAGCAATTTATAAAACAGACAATTATTGATGAAAAGAGCTTTATTTTTTTTTTCAGAGACATTAATACATTTTGTAGTATTTTTCTAGAGGAAAAGTTGGTGATAAAGCATCCCTCACAGACAATTGCAAATATATATATATATATATATATATTACATTTACCTTTCGTCAAGTAGAGGCTTCTTGTCTGTCTTGAATAGATTGAGGAAATTGGGCAAAGAAGGAAGCAAAAAAAAAAGAATAGTTACACAAATTTGTTCTCAAAAGTCGACAATCTGTAGTGATTTATACTAGACAAGAGATTTTATTTCACATTTCTATTGAGACATTTAATTTACCAATATCAACAAAGTAAATGCACCAGCAACAGCGAGACAATAAACAAAAAAATATTCTAGAGTTGTTTGATTTGTAAGCAATATGCACATTAAATGGCATTTTGCATTTCAAGAGCACATTGTGGATGTCTTAACAGTTTTCAAGGACCTTTAGCCACAAAGCTGTAGTCCTACACATGAAAAATAAAATTTAGGGACCAATAATTTGAGTACATATATTTTGTTTCACCTGAATCATGCAATCAAATCAATTATGAAAGATAACATTATGTTAAAGCCAATGTGACTCAGATTTTCCTATTAGAAGGCACCTCGCTAACTCCTGCGCATATCACAATTAGCACTTATTCAGATGAATATGGCTCAGTCCAATACTGCACACAGAGACAGTGGTCTGTACTAGTCTCATATCTGGTCATGTGCTTTCCAGAATACCACAGTCAGTAGCATATATTTAATTTATTACATTTAGAATTCAACAATAAAAAAAGAACCCAAACTGTGACAGAAAACTTCCACTATGTGTACATGTCAGGGATGAATCTAGCCCAGTCAAGCACTTCTGAGAGACCTTTCAGACATGTTTCTATACGGAGCTCTGAAACAGTGGTGAAGAATGGTAATGGATGAAAAAAAAGGCCCTCAACATAGTCACAATTCATTTTCTATACTCCATTCATGATTATCAAACAGTTATCCACAGAGCACTCATGAGGGAAACAAACAGAAATTAACCTATCACAAACACAAAATAATTAAGGCCTAGATTCAATCGGATCAAGCGTTAAGCGGTGACAGCAGAAAGATGTTGTGGCCCTCTCAGACAGATGTTGTGGCTGCTCTTGCAACCATTGTCACAAAGCCACAACCGCCCCACTCGCGTTAGATGTTCAGAAGGAGAAAGTGTAGGTTATACAGGAATAATGACGCTCAACTTGAAAAATCGTTAAACTAAATAATGAGGGTTTCTATCATCATAATCAAGGTGCAGATTACATTACACGTTACACTGTTCCATCGTGTAAACAAGACGGCATGAGATTTCTGTTAATGCGACTCCGTGTAGTCAAATGCAATGTTGGCTTTATCTATAATGCAGGGAGCCACTTGTGGATTTGACAGCTCTAACAGCTCCACCTCATAGACCGTCAAAACAAACGCTATGCGGATGTTCGCTAAAGCAGATCTGATTGAATCGAGCCCCAACTCACAGACCGTCAAAACAAACGCTATGCGGATGTTCGCTAAAGCAGATCTGATTGAATCGAGCCCCAACTCACATGGTAGAGGAATAGATCAACAATGTAAAAAGACGTGCAGACATATAAGACGCAGTATTGAAAGCATTATATATTAACATAAATTATGCATTTCCTTCAACCCCCAAAAATGTGAACTAAAATACATGATCCTAAAACATTATATTAAATTGAGCAGATTAAAAAAAGAGAGATTACATTACGTTTCAGAAAGTCAATATCAGAGACATGAAAATGTGTTAATGGTGTGTTAAGGCAAAATGAACTATCTTCCCTTTACATTTAAGACAGCAATTAAGTAGCAAGATAGTGTACACAGACACTCACGTTGATTTCATTACTGCTTACGAGTAGTCACTGTATTTGAAAAAATATATGTCTTCAAGCCACAGATAATCAAAGTGAACTGTATGAAATCCCAAGTGATGACGACAGGTACACCCAGAGAGGTTCAGTTAATGTGGTCCAGTTTGTGTAAATGCATCTACTGTAGACAAACACACCCAGTAGCCCAATGTTGTAATGGAACATTCACTGATTCAAACTGAAAATAAACTGTCCCATCTTGCTGAGGTGAAATCTAGTAGACTGCTACAGCAACATCAAGAAATACAATGTTACCAATGGTTACCACAGCATTTTCCTACAGAGCAGTTTCAACAGCAAGAGTGAAGAAGTTCACACAAATCTCATCTTTGAACTATGATTCATCTCTGATCTATCGAACCTAAACCAGGTTGAAATCCAAAGACACCAAAAGCTTCAAAATATTGAATTTCATCACTGCACGGGAGCAATCCTGTTTCTTGCTGGGCTGATAGAATACATCACACAGGCACAAGCTTTGTAATATAAAAATGGCTTTTGGAAGTACTGTTAAATGCTCTGGCATTCCACTCAGTCTCACAAATGTATTGGACTATTGATCAAGGTAATAAAATATTCATTAATATTGTATGAACTGTATTACTATCATCAAAAGGTCAGAGAATACTGGCTCAAACAATGAGAATAATTTATCCAGAAGGATAAGAAGGTAATAGAATGCCATAACAATCCAAAAATATTACTTTGGCGTTTGATTGCAGTTCTTATTCAGATTAGTGTTCTTTCAGTAATGTAGTGGTTTAAACAGAAACATGGGAGTATACTGTATGACTAAGATGGCATTTTACTATTTCATACAAATATCAAGATTCATAAACATTTTCTTCAGCATTGAGGGGGCAGTTGTTTCCAATCCCATGGCCCATATTTGATGAAGCAGAATGGCTCAATTACTGTAAACAGGAACTACAGACTGAACGTGAAATGTGGGTCAGAGGCGATTTGACTGGCATGTCTGATTAATGACATGTACTGTATCATCAACTTTAACAAATAGAGAAATTATCAACTCAAACAGTTCACTTCTTGTTCATAGAGGTCTGAGATATTTCCACATAACATTGCATATCTTCCAGCGTCCCCTAATCTTAATCCAGTGATTACAACCCTCTCTATAGAAATCAAGATCTTATATCACTATTTTACATCTATACATTCAGTGAAACAACAAACCGCAAATTGTACTGGGTACTTAAATATAGCATGGATAGAAGACTGGGTGTGAAGAGCATTTATTCTCATCTGTCTTTATGATTGTACCATCAAACTAAGTCTTTCTGTGTAGTCATGGCAATAGACCAAACGTTAAAAGCATTGGGCAGGAGAGTTCATGTACATTAACATTATGGGTAGAAAAAGGAATTTGGCTTAAATTGCCAGCCATTACAACAACACTCGTCCTCAAAAAATGATTCATTTGATCACGAGTCGCTGGTCTTGGCCCACTTCATATAAGAGAACCTCTCTCCTCTCTTCCATCAACACTTGGAGGAATAAAGTGAATGTGTGATTCATATGTGATTAAACACTCCAGACCCAGGCTCGGCTGGTCAGTCTTTTGGTCCGTTGATAAAATAGCACCCTGTGGCAGCAGGGTGCAGGCCAGTCACTATGAAGGGGCCTGGATACGGTCATAGTCCAGGATCAGACCTTTGATGTGAGACAGTTTCTGATGCAGATACTCGCATCGCTTCTTCTCTTCCCGGTAACCAGGAAACTTCTGCAAAGACAAGGCAGAGGTCCGTCAGAGAGCTGGCATTATGGTGACATTGACAAAGTAGAGGGGCGTGTAGCGTATGGGAAAAGATTATCCTCAGAGGTGTAAGGAATTAAGTAAAAATCCTTTAAAGTACTACTTCAGTAGTTTTTTGGGGTGTATCTTTACTTTACTATTCATATTTTGGACTATTTTTACTTCAATACATTCCTAAAGAAAGTAATGTACTGTACTTTTTACTCTATACATTTTCCCTGACACCCAAAAGTACTCATTACATTTTGCTTAGCAGGACAGGAAAATGGTCCAATTGCCACACTTATCAAGATAACATCCCTGGTCCTCCCTACTGCCTCTGATCTGGCAGACTCACTAAACACACATGCTTCATTTGTAAATTATGTCTGAGTGTGCCCCTGGCTATCCGTAAAATAAAATAATAATAAGAAAATAGTGCCATCTGGTTTGCTTAATATAAGGAATTTGAAATTATTTATACTTTTACATTTGATACTTCAGTATATTTTAAGCAATTATATTTATGTTAGAATAATTAATCATATTTAAAACCAAATACTTTTAGCCTTTTACTCAAGTAGTATTTTATTGGGTGACTTACAATTTTACTTGAGTCATTTTCTATTAAGGTATCTTTAGTTTTACTCAAGTATGAGAGTTGGGTACTTTTTCCTGCACTGTTGATCCTAATAACAACATTAATATCACTGGTATGAGTCAAGAGTAGATAAGACAGGCTATAAAAAAATGCAATAATACTCCATGCTCATGCATTACTTACTTTCTTATATTTTCTGTATTTCTGCAGGATTTGGTCCTCCATGAGCTGTAACGAAAGAAAAATACAAGACATTTAGTAAGCCCTTGAAAGTTCATCAAGCCAGGTCTTTAAATGTTTAAACAGAAGTGTTTTGTTTTGTGTATGGAAGTGACGTCAGTTCCTTGCTCATACCTTGTATTCCTGTGTACCGGGGGAGAGAGTGTTGATCTTTGAGCTCAGCTGAACAAACATCTCTGTGATTGTACCGATCCGGTGATGCAGGGCCCTGTACTCATCATACTCCGCACAGAAATCCTCCTTGTACTGTTGCCGTTGCTCTGAGGCTGTGATGATGTTGTACTTTCTGGAAAGAGAGACAGTAACATCTTGTGAGCTGTCATTTCAACAACCACAGGCCCATGGCATCCATCCACTATGGTCTGGTCTAGTCTGGCCAGCTGTGACAGGCAACGTGGAATGGCCACATCAGGAGGTAGAAATAGACAGGTTAGCTGACAACGTCACGAAAACGATGTGCACAATTCAACGGGGCAGAAAGCTGTGTATTGTTGTGATTCTGGTTGGCCAGATGCAGTAGTTAGCAACAATGACAAAAAGCTGCCATGTGGGGAAGCGTAGGTGGCTTGTGTCAGGTCATTGTATCTTGTTATTGATACCATGTCTTGTTTTGAGGTGTTCTGACTGATACCATGCCTATACTAATATGGCTAAAATTTGCTAGCTAGCTAACCAACAACTGTAATGATGTATTTTCATTTAATTTCACCTTTATTTAACCAGGTAGGCCAGTTGAGAACAAGTTCTCAATTACAACTGCGACCTGGCCAAGATAGAGCAAAGCAGTGTGACACAAACAACACAGAGTTATACATGGGATAAACGAAACATACAGTCAATAACACAATAAAAAAAATCTATATACAGCATGTGCAAATGTAGTAAGATTAGGGAGGTAAGGCAATAAATAAGCCATAGTGGAACAATAATTACAATTTAGCAATTAAACACTGGAGTGAAAGACGTGCAGAAGATGAATGTGCAAGTAGAGATACTGGGGTGCAAAGGAGCAAATAACAACATGGGGATGAGGTAGTTGGGTGGGCTATTTACAGATTGGCTATGTACAGGTGCAATGATCTGTAAGCTGCTCTGACAGCTGATGCTTAACGTTAGAGAGGGAGATATGGGTCTCCAGCTTCAGTGATTTTTGCAATTCGTTCCAGTCATTGACAACAGAGAACTGGAAGAAAAGGTGGCCAAAAAGGAATTGGCTTTGGGGGTGACCAGTGAAATATACCTGCTGGAGCGTGTGCTACGGGTGGGTGTTGCTATGGTGGCCAGTGAGCTGAGATAAGGCAGGGCTTTACCTAGCAGAGACTTGTAGATGACCTTGAGCCAGTGGGTTTGGCGACAAATATGAAGCGAGGGCCAGCCAACGAGAGCATACAGGTCGCAGTGGTGGGCAGTATATGGGGCTTTGGTGACAAAATGGATGGCACTGTGATAGACTACATCCAATTTGCTGAGCAGAGTGCTGGAGGCTATTTTGTAAATGACATCGCCGAAGTCAAGGATCGGCATGATAGTCAGTTTTACGAGGGTATGTTTGGCAGCATGACTGAAGGCTGCTTTGTTGCGAAATAGGAAGCTGATTCTAGATTTAATTTTGGAGATGCTTAATTTGAGTCTGGAAGGAGAGTTTACAGTCTAACCAGACACCTAGGTATTTGTAGTTGTCCACATATTCTAAGTCAGAACCGTCCCGAGTAGGGATACTAGACGGGCAGGCGGGTGCGGGCAGCGATCGGTTGAAGAGCATGCATTTAAGAGCAGTTGGAGGCCACGGAAGGAGAGTTGTAAGGCATTGAAGCTCGTCTGGAGGTTTGTTAACACAGTGTCCAAAGTACAGCCAGAAATATACAGAATATACAGTATTTGAGAGAAAACAACTGCTCATTGTTGACATTTATTTACGTTTTCAATAAACATTGGAGATTAAATATAGTTTCCATATAATAATCTAAACCATCCCTGCATGTTTTATGCCACGTAGCAGGTGTAAAATAAACACCTTAAACTAGATCCCTACATAATGATCTTGATTAGAGGAAGAAAAAACTATCAGGGGAGGTTCAACCAAACCAGTAAATGTGGAGGAGTTAAGATGGCGTGTCGCCTTGTTAACGTCCAACGTGGAAGTTGTGCCACAGGCTCTCTTTCCATTTCCCCTGAAAACCAGAACATCCAGGACTCAGAGGCTACTAATCAACCAACCCATCTATATAAACATCTCTCCAGCAGGTGGCACTGCAGATTAGCAGAATGAATGGCCTTTGACTCAGCAATGATTTCACAGAGATGTGTTCTCAAGATGTGGAAATGTAAGACATTAGATCATTTGTTTTCTAAGTCATTCTCTGTGAAGCTCTGTTATTACTGAACATGTGACAGACCATTTAAACGTTCACATTTTCCACTATTTATGTGAATATTTTCAATCTGAATCCAGACCTTTTTGAACAAATCACATTCCTTTCACAACAAAAGTGGTTAAAGTAGTCATACCATTAAAGAAAACATTGAAGCAACAGATGGTAGTAACAGAACCTGAGACTTTGAAAGCACATACTGGCTTCACTTCTGCCATGTTTACAGCTTGAATGGGCTTCAAATAACAGATTAACCTAGCAGCACCACTCAGCAACCCAGGGCGATTCTGGAGGACTTATGAATGAAGCAGTGTGTTTCAACTTACATGAAATAGTCGGGCAGCTCTTCCGGTGAAGTACGAGTGACAGGTGTTTTAGCCCCCTCATGGTCTGGAGATAAACACAAGCAGAGGAAAAAAAAGGTTAATGTAATCTGCCAATGCAAACGTGACAAAGCTCATATCATACTAAGGCTGATGGAGTCGTTTATCAGTGCTGCTGATAAGAGACCTGCTCCAAGGCAGGCGGTGACGCCAGCAGCGCTCCAGATTGGGAGGCAGAGCAGCCTGCTGACTCGATGGACCGTGGGTCACCCAGCTGTTCCACAGTCAATCATGTACACACTAGCCAGGGAAAGGAATGGGGGTTGCTCGTGGAAAGGGGATACCTAGTCAGTTGTACAACTGAATGCCTTCAACTGAAATGTGTCTACCGCATTTAACCCAACCCGTCTGACTCAGAGAGGTGGGGGGGGGGGGCTGCCTTAATCGACATCCACGTCTTCGGTGCTGAAGCTACATACACAGCACCCTTTCCACTGGAAATGTTCTTCAGCTCACTGATTTAGTGTCACTCTGTTGAAAACCTACAGCAATTTACCATGAGCCTTCTAGATAAGTCACTTAACCTATTTGGGATAGCTTCCTTTGAAGTTTCATAATACTTTACCAAATGAGGTAGTAGTTTTACTACTGCAGTAAATATGGGTAATAAAAACAGACATTTTGACTGTGATCTTTGCTATTTTGTATATTCAGAGTGTTTGACAATATTTATGTCTATATGGAAAGTGTTTATTCGTATGTATACAAATACCGGGCAGTCTATGCTGTAATCTTGTTGGCTCAAATAAACGGAGTAGGTGCTTCTTCTAATGATTAAACTGCTCTGATTTCCATGTGTGCATAGGCCAGAAGTAGTGTACATCAGGGATCCCATTAGGAAAACGTGGCGCCAGATATTTGACCGGCAGCGCTTTCATTTACCGGACATTTGAGAGATTTACCGGACCCATGTGCATACGTAACCTGATTAGGGCGGCCACCCACAATGCTTAGAATTTTTTTTATTTTTTATTTATTTATTTATTTCACCTTTATTTAACCAGGTAGGCTAGTTGAGAACAAGTTCTCATTTGCAACTGCGACCTGGCCAAGATAAAGCATAGCAGTGTGAACAGACAACACAGAGTTACACATGGAGTAAACAATTAACAAGTCAATAACACAGTAGAAAAAAAAGAGAGTCTATATACATTGTGTGCAAAAGGCATGAGGAGGTAGGCGAATAATTACAATTTTGCAGATTAACACTGGAGTGATAAATGATCAGATGGTCATGTACAGGTAGAGATATTGGTGTGCAAAAGAGCAGAAAAGTAAATAAATATAAACAGTATGGGGATGAGGTAGGTAAAGTTGGGTGGGCTATTTACCGATAGACTATGTACAGCTGCAGCGATCGGTTAGCTGCTCAGATAGCAGATGTTTGAAGTTGGTGAGGGAGATAAAAGTCTCCAACTTCAGCGATTTTTGCAATTCGTTCCAGTCACAGGCAGCAGAGAACTGGAACGAAAGGCGGCCAAATGAGGTGTTGGCTTTGGGGATGATCAGTGAGATACACCTGCTGGAGCGCGTGCTACGGGTGGGTGTTGCCATCGTGACCAGTGAACTGAGATAAGGCGGAGCTTTACCTAGCATGGACTTGTAGATGACCTGGAGCCAGTGGGTCTGGCGACGAATATGTAGCGAGGGCCAGCCGACTAAAGCATACAGGTCGCAGTGGTGGGTGGTATAAGGTGCTTTAGTAACAAAACGGATGGCACTGTGATAAACTGCATCCAGTTTGCTGAGTAGAGTATTGGAAGCTATTTTGTAGATGACGTCGCGGAAGTCGAGGATCGGTAGGATAGTCAGTTTTACTAGGGTAAGTTTGGCGGCGTGAGTGAAGGAGGCTTTGTTGCGGAATATAAAGCCGATTCTAGATTTGATTTGAGATTGGAGATGTTTGATATGAGTCTGGAAGGAGAGTTTACAGTCTAGCCAGACACCTAGGTACTTATAGATGTCCACATATTCTAGGTCGGAACCATCCAGGGTGGTGATGCTAGTCGGGCGTGCGGGTGCAGGCAGCGAACGGTTGAAAAGCATGCATTTGGTTTTACTAGCGTTTAAGAGCAGTTGGAGGCCACAGAAGGAGTGTTGTATGGCATTGAAGCTAGTTTGGAGGTTAGATAGCACAGTGTTCAAGAATGACAGAAATCACCTTTAGATTATAGTAATTCATATTAACAGAACATGCAAGTCAAGGATGCAACGTTGTGCGATCGAAGTCTGATGTGCACTTTGTAGATGTTAGAATAACTGTCCAAATTTACTTTTCCTCGGACAACAAGACGAGTAACGAGCAGAAAAATCACTAGTCTATGTCGATCTACTATCCCCCATAGTAGAAACGTTGACCTATTCTATTGGTCAGCTTGGTCAGCTTAGAAAAAAATGCCTATTCCAAACAAACTCTGGGACAGCTGTGGGACAATAGGTCCCAA
This sequence comes from Oncorhynchus mykiss, assembly GCF_057628025.1. Taxonomy (NCBI): domain Eukaryota; kingdom Metazoa; phylum Chordata; class Actinopteri; order Salmoniformes; family Salmonidae; genus Oncorhynchus; species Oncorhynchus mykiss. The sequence goes on along the minus strand of NC_143023.1, from coordinate 74,082,946 downwards.
ATTCATACGGCCTAGGCTAAATATGTATATATATTTAAAAGCAATGATTATTTTGCAGTAGATCAGAACGTTTAGCTTTAAATGTTGATGATTGATTATTTCTTCACATTATAAGCGCAGCAATGCGCACGAATGTTCGCTCCATAATACAATTAGCTGTTGTCAAAATGGCACCTCACATGCAAGCCGTTTCATGTGACAGTGATGAAAATATCAAATCAAATGAACCAGCAATGCAGTTTTAAGAAAAAATAATTAAGAAAATAATTACTTGATAATAAAATAAATAAAACTAACACAATAAAGTAACAATAACAAGGCTATATACAGGGGGTACCGGTACTGAGTCAATGTACAGTTTAGTCTAGGTAATTGAGGTAATATGTTCATGTAGGTTGGGGTAGAAATTTAGAAAGAGGGGAGATGCAACAACTAGCATGGGTTGCTAATATGACTAAGATTGTGCCTTTGTCTACTGGAGAATGAAAAAAAGTTGATATAAAATAATTGCCTCCACAGATAGGGTCTGATTGTGGCTAGGCTACTTTGAAGCAAGGTAAGACATCCCTCATCATATGTTTTAAAATGTTCAGGTTTCAAACAATTAAGTATGTTTTCAAAATGCATACTGCCTCCAGCTCATTGCAAGGTGGTTTGTTGTTTGAGATGCTGTCCAGTTAAATGTATTTCCATTGACTGGTATTTCCATCAATGAAAAGGCTAAAAGCATTATTTGCAATAGGATTTATTTTTCTCCCGGACAATTGACCAGCGGCAATTTTATTTATTGGCTTTTAAAAAGAAATGATCAGCTACTACCGGCTATCGGAAACTCTGCTGTAAATATACCCTTGGATATGATTACTGTATCATTATCAACATGTTTGTTTCTGCTATCATTCTAGTCAACAAGGTCTCAGAATTATATGATTTAGTTGAAAATTACATTGGGAATGAGAGGGTGCTTTTCTTACCATTGAAATGTTCCTGGTTCTGCTTCAGGTCGGGACTGTTCTCTATCCAGTCTTGTTTTAAGTGCTCCCGTTCCTTGTCTTTGTGCTTCTTGGACTTCTTCTTTTTGTGCTGGCCGTTGGCTAGCTGCTGGTCAGTGCAGATGGAGGGCTCTGTTTGTGGGGCCTTGGGGCTTGGTACTGCTGGGACCGGCTCGGTCCTCTCCAGCTTGGGAATGCTGGAGGAACCATCCAGTTTGTGCCGTGTGTAGAGACCATTAGGGCTTCCCTGGATGTGATTGTTGGTTCTCTCAAACTCTGTTTTGGTCTGTACACTGGTGTTGCCTGGACCAGATGAGCTACGGGCTCCAATGGGACCAAGGTGTCCATTGGAAAGGGACTGCAGGGGTAAACTGTGGTCTAATAGTCTTTGCTTCTTGGGGGTCTGACAATCAGATAGCTCAGAGGGAAATGGGCGTTTCTATGTGAAGGGGTAGAGAAGAGGTTTTTACCTGTAAGACTTTTTGGCAAAGACTAACCATTAAAACATCCCAACTGGCTCCTGAAAACGGCAGTGACTGAACTGCCTCCAGCACTCACATAAATAAAAAGCAGATGCTGCCACACCAAGAAACGTTCCTCTCATTTCTTCCGTACTCAATCTTATTCTGCAGTATGTCTTGTCAAAAGGCATAACACTGATCCACTAATTTAGGCCTTGAAATTAATCTCTGCATTCTCTTTCATTTCTAATGAATATCAAGAAAATAAACAGTGAGGAAGGGCAGGACGTAGACATTATTTTAGAGTTAGGAAGGTGGGTATTTACCACAGAGGGAGTTTTGACCGGGCTGAGTTGTGACGGAGAATCCCCAGGGGTTTTGTGGAATGAATGGTTTGACTGGAAACTCTTCAACTGGCTACTGCTGCTCAGTGGCTGCAGTTTCCTGCAACATTAGAAGGGGAAGGCATTTTTACTTTGCTATTCCGTCTATATTAGGGAAGATAATTTAAGCTTTAAACTTGACTTTGGACAGACGTATTAGTTTGTAAATAATGGTTCAAACTCCAACTGCAATTGTATGGTCTCCAGTGAAGTGAAAGAGTTGGGGCATGCTAACAGATGAAAACATTACACAACAAAACAGAAAGAACCATTTGGTTACTGTAACTTCAGGATCAAGATACATAAATTACAAGCAAAGTATACCTTAGATGTGGCTGTTTCTATTAATATTTGCAAAAGAACAAATAGAACCACGCTGTCAGACAGAAATTACACTCCAAAATATTTTACAACACACCAGTTTTCTACACTTGACCTCAAAGTGAAACTGACAAGTTTGCCAGCATGTTTCAAAGTGTTAGGCTATCTGTAGATTACATCTGTAAGAGACAAGCACTAAGGCGGAGCAGTGTCCAGTCATCTCAGTGAGGAGAACAATGGTGCCAGATGCAGGCTATGTTAGGCTAAACACTCCTCTCTCCACTGGCAATCTGCTTCCTCCAGCTCCTTCCTCACAGAAATCTCACTGGAATCAGAGTTCCATCATACCTCCCACAGCAGCCACATTACCTTTTTAACTAGATGATCAATGGAATCTGCTGGAAGCACCACTGGCTTTCAGGACATTCCAGACATGAGATCCTCTGACAGACTAGGCTGCCAGCCTGGTTGGATTCTGATACTAATCACATCCAAATTAAGTTTCTCTCTGAGATAAACTATAGAAAAAGGCTCTTCATTATGATTCAAGAACGGAGATATAGTTATGAGCCAAGTCAACAGCACCCGTATCCTGTACATTCAAAAGGCTCTTTCTAACATGTGAGTCAGTATTGTAAACAGAAGGGCAACATCCAGTTGCACAATAAGCAGGCAGGACGTGGACATCCATCCAAAATGATGTCCACTCTCTCATTCTGAAAAGCTCAGCCAGGCTGCTGTCCTCTACATTAATGCTATTTGGCAACACCATGCAGAGAATATTCCCCCCCCCCCCACCCCATTAAGACATTATCTGTGCAGAGATATAGTCATTTAGAGTCTCTCCTTTCAACATGATCACAGCAGCCTGCCACAGTAATCCAGTGGGCCTGCAGTCTTAGTGCCAGCACGTTGTCAAAAAGCATCAGAGCCCCCCGCTACTGAGGAGAGGTAATCATCCAAGTACTGAAGCTTACAATGTTACATTAAAATGAACTACAGACAAGGGGGGCTCTCCACCATGACACCAACATCATGTTGATATAGAGGGAAACATTAAAATATTCACTGGTGAGAATGAGAAGGAGAGTATGATGGTAGAGAAGACAGGTGAGTAGAAGTACAAGCCACACCCACCTGGCCAGGAGCCTATGGATGAGCTGCTTCTCTTCCTCTAGGTAACCGGGCCAATCCTTCTGGACATGACTGTAGAACTCATCCTTCAGAGTAAAGCTGTGGTCTTTGGGATTCAGTTTAGCAACCTGCAAATCAATGACAAACACATTTGAACCGTCTATCTCTAAAGCATTAGTTGCAGTTTTGACCCTGGTTAAAAAAAGGATCAACTGGCAGGCTGTCAAAGTTCAATAATACATTGTTCACTATTAACAAGTAATTCATAGTAAACACAGCACTTACACCAGCACTGTGTTCAGTTAGAGTCACAAATAGAATGGCTCCGTGACAAAGAGAGCGAGAAAGCGGCGAGAGAGAGAGGCTACTTTGCAGTGTCTACATTTGGAACCCCTAGAGGGGTTTAGAATTGCTTATAAATGCACCTGAATCCCAGAGGCACATTTAAAGTTGCTGTGATGTTTTACATGTGTTTCATTTACCTAAATAGATTAGGTTTATTAATTTCAAATGTATTACAATTGGACCACAATATGCAAAAGTTGTGCGTTATTGAGTTTGATCTCTACTCAGTGAAACCAGTGCCTACCATGCACCTGCAGCCTAGTGCCAGAATACAGTTTTAGTGTCGTGTTGTGTTCTAGAGGTCTCACATCGTCCAGTACTGCTCCCAGATCAGCCTTGTCCTTAGGACTGGCCCTCTCCCTCTCCAGCCACAGCAGCAGCTCAGGCTTCCTGTAGGCCTTCAAGGCCAAGACGTGGATGATGCGGTCTCTTAGGGGCCGGAGGGCCACTGGGCTGGGGGCCCCGCTCCTCTTGTTGCTGGGGGAGTGCTTGTTGCTGCTGCTGTCCATGCTTGACGACAGGCCCTGCTTCCTCTGGATCTTCACACATTTACCTGACAGAGAAAAGTAGATACACAGAGATGTTAGTGACATACAAACAATATTATAGACATAAAAGCTACCTTCTTACACATCTAAGCTACTGTTACCAAGCAAAGAGTAGTGGTTTTGTGCTCTTGTCAGTCGGTGAAACTTTCAGCAATTACCACAATTATCACTTGGATGATCTAAAGCGCTCATAGAAAGCCAAGCAGTACACTGGACAAGCGGGATGGGAGGATTATGTTCTAACTGCCTCTGGACAGGTTTCAAATAGACTGAAACTTCTCTGAGCCCAGCAACTCAACATCAGGCCAATCCTCAGGCCAGTTATGCAAAAAAGGCCTGGTATAATGTGTGAGACAAGGGCCAGAGGCAAAACCTGATGTGCTTTGTCTTGACAGATGTATGCAAACACTGCACACAGGAATAGCACCTTGCATCCATAGCAGGAAATAGCATCTGAACAAACATGTTTAGCCAGAACTCAAACAGCCTCATGTACACATACACATTTAAGTGTTGGTGCGCAGCGCCAGGCTTGGAGTTCAGTGAAAGAGTTGCCAGTGAAGTTAACCGGCTCCTGTGCAAGCAGAGGAGCATGGAAAGTTAAACACCTCACTGCTCACTCATACACAAAGGCCTTTTCTTCCTGTTGCAGCACTAATTCTCCTGGCTCCAAGCCAGCAGGACGTGGCGGTGCTTATAGATATATCTCCCAACCCTGATCTCATTAAAAAAGTTTAAGCTCTGCATTGAAGGTTGCTATAGGACGGAAAGCACAGCATCTTCATGGAAGCAGAGTGGTTCTGGTACAACTGGTATCTACTATATTAAGTAAAGCTGGAGCCCAGCTGCACTGTACAGTGCGTGAAAGAGTTGATTTACTCTATGACATATGGACCTAGATGATTTACATACTCTGTAAAATAATGTCTGGCACCATGCACACAATTTGACATTTCTAAAAGTTTACAGTTGTTGCGCAACTGGAATGTAATAATGTTAAAGCTAGAATCTGCAGTTGCTACATCAATTTTTGGACTTCTAAATTAATAATATGTACCCATTGATTCTTGAAGAATATAACTTATAAATGACTTATGAGCTTAGTTCAACTGTTATAGAACTCAAAATAAAAACTTGTTTCACTCCAATGTTTGGAAACAATGTACAGCTGAAGTCGGAAGTTTATATATACTTAGGTTGGAGTCATCGTTTATCAACCACTCCACAAATTTCTAGTTTACAAACTATAGTTTGGCAAGTCGGTTAGGACATTTACTTTGTGCATGACACAAGTCATTTTTCCAACAATTGTTTACAGACAGATTACTTCACTTATAATTCACTGTATCACAATTCCAGTGGGTCAGAAATGTACATACACTAAGTTGGCTGTGCCTTTAAACAGCTTGGAAAATTCCAGAAAATCATGTCATGGCTTTAGAAGCTTCTGATAGGCTAATTAACATAATTTGAGTCAATTGGAGGTGTACCTGTGGATGTATTTCAAGGCCTACCTTCAAACCCAATGCCTCTTTACTTGACATCCTGGGAAAATCTAAAGAAATCAGCCAAATCCTCCTAAAAATAATTGCAGACCTCCACAAGTCTGGTTCATCCTTGGGAGGAATTTCCAAATGCCTGAAGGTACCATGTTCATCTATACAAACAATAGTACGCAAGTATAAACACCATGGGACCACGCAGCCGTCATACCGCTCAGGAAGTAGACGCGTTCTGTCTCCTAGAGATGAACGTACCTTGGTGCGAAAAGTGCAAATCAATCCCAGAACAACAGCAAAGGACCTTGTGAAGATGCTGGAGGAAACAGGTACAAAAGTATCTATAGCCACAGTAAAACGAGTCCTATATCGACATAGCCTGAAAGGCCACTGAGTAAGGAAGAAGCCACTGCTCCAAAACCGCCATAAAAAAGCAAGACTATGGTTTGCAACTGCACATGGGGACAAAGGTCATACTTTTTGGAGAAATGTCCTCTGGTCTGATGAAACAAAAATAGAACCATAATGACCATCGTTATGTTTGGAGGAAAAAGGGGGAGGCTTGCAAGCCGAAGAACACCATCCCAACCGTGAAGCACGGCTGTGACAGCAACATGTTGTGGGGGTTCTTTGCTGCAGGAGGGACTGGTGCACTTCACAAAATAGATGGCATCATGAGGAAAGAAAATTATGTGGATATATTGAAGCAACATCTCAAGACATCAGTCAGGAAGTTAAAGCTTGGTTGCAAATGGGTCTTCCAAATGACCCCAAGCATACTTCCAAAGTTGTGGCAAAATGGCTTAAGGACAACAAAGTCAAGGTATTGGAGTGGCCATCACAAAGCCCTGACCTCAATCCTATAGAAAATTTGTGGGCAGAACTGAAAATGCGTGTGCGAGCAAGGAGGCCTACAAAGCGGACTCAGTTACACCAGCTCTGTCATGAGGAATGGGCCAAAATTCCCCCAACTTACAGTGGGAAGCTTGTGGAAGGTTACCCAAAACGTTTGACCCAAGTTAAACAATTTAAAGGCAATGATACCAAATACTAATTGAGTGTATGTAAACTTCTGTATGTAAATTCCACTGGGAATGTGATGAAAGAAATAAAAGCTTAAATAAATAATTCTCTCTACTATTATTCTGACATTTCACATTCTTAAAATAAAGTGGTGATCCTAACTGACCTAAGACAGGGAATTTGTACTAGGATTAAATGTCAGGAATTGTGAAAAACTGAGTTTAAATGTACTTGGCTAAGGTGTATGTAAACTTAAGACTTCAACTGTAAATGTAAACAAAAACTGTATAGCCTTAAAGCATGGTTAAAATGATCATTTTGATATCATAGATGGTCAGTCCTTGCATCCATAGCTCTGTCTATAAGAGTGGTTTCATTTCTCAACACTCAGTATTTTACCAAAACAGAGGTGGGGGAAATTCTTTGTTATTGTTTTAGCTAAGGATTCTAGCTTTAAAACCATATTGGTTAACAAGTCTTCAAAATTTATATTCTTCAAGACGCCCATATGAAATGCTTTGCATAACAGTTACACAAAACTTCCTGACACTTTCATAATGTGAGAAATGAGGATATCATCAACATATACTATGCACCCCAGTAAGATTAAAGGGTGTAATTTTAATCAACTCTGGGCCTGAGGGTAAATCTCTGCTTTTGCCAAATGCAATGCAGTTTCCAGAGCTTGTCGTAACAGCTACTGTGGTTCAAGACACATACAATTTACAGTCCAATATCTCCCTGTAGTGTAGTGAAATAGCCTGTGTTGCCACATTTTAAACATGCAGTGACTAGACGCTATCAACAATAAATTCTATATGCTTGTCATGTAGTTGGTTATGGGAAGGTTTGCAAAGCGCCATTCTGTCTACTGTATAGCTTTTACACGAAACACTGAACATGCTTGACTAAAACATACTTAACTTATTAGAAATAGGATATGGGTTGGTTCCTTTGTTGCTGAAAAATATTGTGTGAAAAATGCTCTAAAAAAAAATCTAAAGCAGTAACTAGATACAGTAGTTGTAAGGTTCTGTATATATTTTCTTGGTCAAACTTGTTCTGTGTTCTGTTTGGTTGTGTTCTTGAACGTATCCCTGTTTCTTTGTGTTCTTGAACACATTTAATTTTTGTTCATTGTTTTCACCTGTGTTAGTTACTCACCTGGTATCATCAGCTCCTGATTTAGTTCAGTTCATTCTGTTTGTGCCTTTGTGAGGTATTGTTTGTTTTGACTCTATTAAGCCTTTTCCTAGCTTGTTTGTGAGATCCAGTTATAGCCATCAGTCTTAGTTTTGATTCACCTGCTTGTTTGCCTACCTGTGTATGACCATTGCCTGCCTGTGATCACGATTCCTGCCTTCTGTGAAAGGTGTAATAAACACCTGCCGCGCTCTGCGTGTGAATCTACACCTTTTTCGTCCTGAGTATTCATTACAGTAGTCACGTTTGGACACAACCATGTTGATAACATTGAAACCAAAACAGTAGCATTCACCCAAAATGTACGGTTACACCAAAGACTATATAATGGCTCAGCTTGATATTGTATGGGTGTTCCTCATCCCATCTGTCACCAAGGTGTAGTGTATCACAACCATGAGTAAAGTACGTCAGACTGACACCAGACCCAGCAGAGAAGTGATGATGATTGACTGAGCCTATAACAGGCTAAGGAGAAGTTCTTCATGGTTCCATGTTGGGAGTCTATCCAGGACGGTGGGGTTAAGTCCTACTCTAGCAATAAGTGCCATGGGATCTTCAGTGATCACAGAGTTAGGATCTTGGCTTATCATCTTAACTGAAAGAGTGCACACAGTGTGTGGTATTCCTCACTCCTATAGACTCCTATAGAGGGAGGAGCTCTGTAGCATGTTCTACTGCTACCTGGTGTTCTCAGGCCGTCTCCTAACAAGATGACACTAACTGGACTAACCAGACCCAACACTAACTGGACTAACCAGACCTAACCCTTCTAACCCTCAATACTAGCAAACAGGTGTTGGGGGATTCACTATACATCTATCTCCACTGAATATGTTCAACTAAAACACATTCCCTTTATAAGACAGTTTTGTACAGTTACAGTAATGATCAGAGATGACCTTAACATGCTTTTTACAGAATTTCTTCAATCTTTTCACTGGGAAAGTATTCGAGCCATACATTAAAACTAAATGATATGCATTTTCCTGCAAACTATCATTTGTATGTAGAAACATGAGGAGATAGCCATAGAATTACTGTACCACAAAAATACTGCTGGCTGCCACAGGAGGTTTGTGTGCACAGTAGAACATATGACATATAGTTTATGACCCTTTAATTTCAGTTGCCTTTGAATGGGTGCCTTACTGTCCTGTCCACGCTGTGGGAAAGTGAGCCCAGTTGTGTGCCTTAAACCTCATGAAACCAATGTCAATGTTCCCAGGCTGAGGATTCAAGTGGACATCCTCCTTTTCACTTGACTAACTTTAATTTAAAATGCATTATTTGGATTAGAATTCAGTCGTTGTTTTGCACCCATTCAGCAAAGACATTACACTGCAATCTCAACATGACAGCTACCTTTAACAGGATTGTGCAACAGCCCTCAAGGAGCCTATTTCAACAGCATGGCATGTCATGTGTTCTGCCACCTCTGGTCTCTTGGCCCTCCCACCCCTACGGGAAGGCAGCTCAGCCCAGTCCAGTCTAAGCTCTTCTCTGTCCTGGCACCCCAATGGTAGAGCCAGCTTCCCTTGAAGCCAGGACAGCAGAGTCCCTGCCCATCTACCAAAAACATCTGAAACCCTACCTCTTTAAAGAGTATCTGAAATGGATAAGAGCGTCTGCTAAATGACTACAATTTAAAATGATAAAATGTGCAGCTTGCTTCAACAGCGGTAGAACATGGATTGTGCAGTATGTTCTATTTATGTTTTAGACAATATGTGTAAAACTGTAAAACTGTCAGTGTCTGCAAAGAAGAGCTCTATGTGCCTTAAATCCACAAATGCATATTATGTCATAAAGACAGCATAGTTCTACACGTCTGTTCAGGTTATAATACACAGCATCGGTAACATGTCCATTTAGAACCCACCAGAAGACACATAAGTATACCTGTGTCTGCATCCTCCTACATGGCATGTAACTAATGCACATCCCAATGGTCCCACTGGTTCACATGCTGTATAAAGATATCTACAGCACTGCTATGCTGGGCTCTCGAGTGGCGCAGCAGTCTAAAGCACTGCATCTCAGTGCTAGAGGTTCGATACCGGGCTGTATCACACTGCATCTCAGTGCTAGAGGTTTGATACCGGGCTGTATCACACTGCATCTCAGTGCTAGAGGTTCGATACCGGGCTGTATCACACTGCATCTCAGTGCTAGAGGTTCGATACCGGGCTGTATCACACTGCATCTCAGTGCTAGAGGTTCGATACCGGGCTGTATCACAACCAGCCGTGATTGGGAGTCCCATAGGGCGCCGCACAATTGGCCCAGCGTCATCCGGGTTAAGGGAGGGTTTGGCCGGGGTAGGCCCTCATTGTAAAATAAGAATTTGTTCTTAACTGGCTTGCCTAGTTAAATAAAGGTTAAATAAAAAAAGTATGCTCCCACAATAATATCTTTACATAGTGGCACAAACAGGTTTTTGATTCAGATTTTCGTCAGTTCTTAACTACTTATGGTAAATTATGGCCTTTGCTTCAGAGAATCTGCAAACAATAATTCAGTATTTCAGCTGATGAAAACTAATTGAATCGCAGCCACTGTAATTAAACTCTTAGGCAGAACTTCATCCACTCAGCATGAGACTTGTTAGTGCATACTTCTGGCAAACTCAATCACATGAATGGAGCTGGCAGGCAGGTTGGCAGTGTGCCTGAGCAATCTGGTCTAAATGAAGGGAGAAGAAGAAGAAAAAGAGGCCTCCCCTGTCGCATGAATAATTGCAACCCAGTACTTTGATCAACTATGCGATAACTTCCACACCATATGGCAATTATCAGCAGGACAAGATGGTAAAAGGCGATGGATTAGAAGCTTTCAGAGAACATTAAAACACCTCCATTATTTTGCCCTTGATCCCCAAAGGTAAAGGGCTCGGTGTGAAGCTGGTTTGGACGTAGCTCAGCCAGCAGAGGAAAAAGCAGCCTGTGACTGCAGACTTACCACGAGTGGAGCCTGGCTTGATCTCGATGGCCGACCTGCTCATGATGTCCTTCTCCACCTGAGACATGCGCTCCCGGGTCATCTGGTACGAGTCATCAGTGGCACACACAGTGATCTTGTCCTGAATACTGCCCTGGCCCTCCAGGTGCTCCCTGCCCTCCCTGAAGCAAGTAGAAGATCAGGCTCACATAGCAGCAAACAGTCTCACACTACTTCCAAATCAATACAGCATTTCTTGAAAATGTGTTTTGTGTGATTCTGTCTACATATGACATGTGTCTCACTCCCATGACTGGTTCTGTGACTTCTGTCCTCATGCTTGTTCCTCACATCCTATGCTAAGGCATTAAGCTGCAGAACAAGTGAAGTATTGTAAAGCCACAAGACTTTGAGCTGCAGGGCAAACAGAGCGTCACAACTCTACCCCTCCAACTAACCCTACATGGTTCCAAACACTGTGATCTCACTGTCCTCAGACATGTGTAGGTCAAAGGTCTAGAGACAACCAACCTCAACTGTCAAACTTTAGCAACACAGTATGCTAAATAGGTGCTTACAGTAACTCAAAAGACAAAAAAAAAAGCTAAACAGAAAGTACTTAAATCAAAACAGACAGAGTTTATGAGTAGTTCTAAAATAAGACTGAACTGTATTATACATGCAATGGTAAGAAAAATTGTCTGAGGATAAGCTGTAATTTGAAGCGGTCACATTGTGACAAGGGTTACTTAGGTTGGCAATAGGAGAGAGTGTAAGAGAGAGCAGTGTCTCAGAAGTCCTGTGGTCACAATCTGACTGAACTGGTTGTGGTTGACTGTGAAAACAGTGGTGTGTGCTTACCTTGAGACATACTGGTGTGTGCTTACCTTGAGACATACTGGTGTGTGCAGTCGAAGCTGGCCTGAGGTTTGTCCTTGCTATCACTGGACAGGTAGAAGGAGAAGACCCGTAGTGCGTCCGAGGCATCTGGGGACGGGGCGGGGATCTTGATGTACTGTTGTCAGGGGACACAGAGAGATCGTTAGAGCACTGAGGGGACCATGTGTAAAATGATAAATGTTTAGCATATTCAGCTGTGCCATCGGACTGCATATTCTAAACATGCTAAATGAAATGCCTTGCGTTTGTGTCATACAATCCGAAAAGTTTTGGTATCTAACTTATACAGGACTGTAAAGACTGAACTGGATATTAGTCATCAATTAGGTTACACATTTAATTGGATAGCTAAATAGGAAGACTGAGGTTATTGACATTGCATATGATTCAACTGCTGAGGGTGGCAGCCAGGCAGCCTCTGGCTTAATGTGATATCAAATCAAGCCACATCTGAAGCATTTGAAAGTCAACTAGGCATATCATATCACTTCTCAATCTAATTCCAAACATCAACACACATCTTGAAAGCCATGCTGTAGTTCTGCTCTTCGATGGTACACTATATATACAAAGGTGGCTGACCCGTTCAAATAAGTGGATTTGACTATTTAAGCCACACCCATTGCTGACAGGTGTATAAAATTGAGCACACTGCCGTGCAATCTCTATAGACAAACATTGGCAGTAGAATGCCCTTACTGAAGAGCTCAGTGACTTTCAATGTGGCACCGTCATAGAATGCCCCCTTTCCAACAAGTGAGTTCGTCAAGTTTCTCCCTGCTAGAGCTGTCCCAGCCAATTGAAAGTGCTGTTATTGTGAACTGGAAATGACTAGGAGCAACAACGGTTAAGCCGCGAAGTGGTAGGCCACACAAGCTCACAGAACGGGACCGCCGAGTTCTGAAGCGTATAAAAATCGTCTGTCCTTTGTTGCAACACATACTGCTGAGTTCCAATCTGCTTCTGGAAGCATTAACTATTCGTCAGGAGCTTAATTAAATGGGTCTCCATGGCTGAGCAGATGCACACAAGTCTAAGGTCACCATGTGCAATGCCAAGTGTTGGCTGGATTGGTGTAAAGCTCACCGCCATTGGACTCTGGAGCAGTGGAAATGTGTTCTCTGGAGTGATGAATCACGCTTCACAATCTGGCAGTCCGACGGTCAAATCTGGGTTTGGTGGATGCCAAGGAATGCAGAGTGCCAACTATAAAGTTTGGTGGAGGAGAAATAATGGTCTGGGGATGTTTTTCATGGTTCGGGCTAGGCCCCTTAGTTCCAGTGAAGGGAAATCTTAATGCTACAGCATACAATGACATTCTAGATGATTCTGTGCTTCCAACTTTGGGGAAGGCCCTTTCCTGTTCAGCATGACAATGCCCCGGTGCACAAAGCGAGGTTCATGCATAAATGGTTTGTTGAGATCGGAGTGGAAGAACCGAACCTCAACCCCATTGAACACCTTTGGGATGAATTGGAACGCCGACTGCGAGCCAGGCCTAATCGCCCAACATCAGTGCCTGACCTCACTAATGTTCTCATGGCTGAATGGAAGCAAGTCCCCGCAGCAATGTTCCAACAGCTAGCGGAAAGCCTTCCCAGAAGAGTGGAGGCTGTTATAGCCATATTAATGCCCATGATTTTGTAATGAGATGTTTGACGAGCAGGTGTCCATATACATGTAGTGTATTATCGATTACAGTGTTCCTCTGTAGTTGCTAACTGAATGCTGTGTCCATACAGAACAATTCAGTTCCTCAATTTTCAATCGCTGTTCCTAGCCCAATCCTGGTATAGAGAACAGTGTAGACTGTAGTTTCTACAAAAACATTTTTCAGATTCTTTCTATTCATACTATTAAATGGTAAGTCTTAAACAAGTCTTTAAAAAACACGTTCCCTTCTTCTGTCTAAAAGTTATTGTGTGCTTGGTACATCCATATAAAACCATCTTCTCTCCAAACTAACATTCTCTGCTATCCTCAAACAACCCAATATAATATGGAAGCACAGTGCACAAAAACACCAATTATAGATGTATAAATACAGTCTTAAACAGGCAAAATGTAAAATTGTTTTCAAGCCGTAAAACTGACCTAAATAAGCTACTGGCTAAGACAATAACCCAGGCCACGTGGGGACATACTTGGTGACCTCATGTCAGCCATTGGACCGGGGAGGCTGATATCCTGGCATTACCAATAGGAACTCATGACCCTCTACCTGGATAATAGTGGCCAGTGTCATATACAGTACTGTCCAGGGCTCCCCTGGCAACCAACAGAGCTATGGGGCCACCATCAGTTACATTAAATGGCCTAAAAACCTACTTTCACTAAATGGCCAATTCAACAAAGAATGTTATTAACCAAGAGGTATTGTAATGTACTTAAAAACATTGGGCACTGACTGTCCATTTATTCAAGTTGAAATTGACAGTTGTGTTGATGCTGAGCCTGTGCCCTAGGGTCTCTTCTCACTACGAGAGATTGCCCAGAGGTTTCGAGAAAATACCCTCGGGTCGACCTTTAACTGTAATACACCACCTCCGGAGGTTGCGGGTGAGCAGAATTGTCTTCTAAATACACCAACTCCGGAGGTTGCGGGTGAGCAGAATTGTCTTCTAAATACACCACCTCCGGAGGTTGCGGGTGAGCCTTGCTCACCCCCCTCCTCTGAGCATTGCAGAATTGTCTTCTAGAGTCAAATGCTTCTACAGTAAAATTCTTAATAGCAGAGCAATGTTTTTTAAACAGCTGAAATGTATCTGCATTTTCCTTATATTTGAGGCTCGTTTACTCTGAAATTGACACCGTAGCTTTGAGGGAATCTCAGAACACTGTCATTTATTTCAAAGCAAAAGCTAACAAGAATGCAAGTAGCCGAATTTCTCAACTCCAAGATGTACAAGTACAATAAAGTTGAGTGGTGACGAGTGTGGGTGTACTGCACCTCCGACTAGATCGAGTTGCTGTCAGTTGATACTTGTAAAAATGTCCATTATTGAATAATTTCCTTGTACCCATGTTTGTCCTGTGTAAATGCAAGCTTTTCTTTGGGTGCTAAAATCCATAGTTTTTTATAAAAATTGCATTTTATGTGAGCAATCTAGCTATGGTTCAGATAGCTGAATGCTAACGTCAGCCAATGTTAACTAACGAAGCTAACTAGCTAGCTAGTAATATGCAAGGGTGAAAGTAAGGCGGTCTGGTATGGCATCCTGGCAAAATACACCGTACAGGTAAAATATGAGCCTATCTCAATAAATAAAACAAAATGTAAAGAAAACTGTAGGCTATTACACCACTATTTATCATTACTGCATGTCAGAGGCATGACAATTTTGCAAATGGACTTATAAATGGGCGTCATAGCCTACGCTCCAAAATGTGATGTGGTACGAAGAGAACATTTAAATCAGAACATGATTGA
Organism: Oncorhynchus mykiss; assembly: GCF_057628025.1. Taxonomy (NCBI): domain Eukaryota; kingdom Metazoa; phylum Chordata; class Actinopteri; order Salmoniformes; family Salmonidae; genus Oncorhynchus; species Oncorhynchus mykiss. The sequence continues at coordinate 74,067,767 of NC_143023.1, read as the reverse complement.
CATTTTGCCAAGGCAGAGATAAGTGACCGAGACGGGCACGGACAGCAGTGGCTGCATAAATTCTGGCGTAATGACAATTGTCAAATGTCATACATTTTGTTAGGGTGTTTTGTGTAACAGATGTCTTATTCCATTCACCACTGTTTGGAGGCTGGAAATATGTGGATGAACGTGCACGGGTAGCCTAGTAAAGGAGCCATTTGAAGTGACGGTTTGACAAGTGTGCACACACATAGGCGGTCCCGTACCGGGAACAAATTAATTAAACTTTCACCCCTGGTAAAATGCGAGGAGGATGCAATCATTTTGCTTAGCTTGCTAGCTACTTATCGCTGTATAATATTAATGACCCTGTATGATAATGTTACTGTACTTTTATATTTGTATGAGAGGGGTAAACGTACATTTTTGCTTTTCTAAAGTTACTTGATGAAGCAGATGTTGTTGGCTAACGTTAGCTAGCAGCTGTGCCACTTTGGCTGTGATATTGTTTTGCAACTAAATGAATGAGTGGATGGACGAGAAAATAAACCATTTTGGCATCTGCACATGCTTGTGAATTGTTGCATTATTTAAAGAGTGTAATATGGTTTTGTTGCATTAATCAAGAGTGCAATATGGTAGATTAAAAGTTGTTCGCATAGCTGGCTAGCAGGTACTGTGATAATTACGGTAAATTTGAGCTGCGAAGCAAGAACGTCATCCCCTCTCTCAGCATGGGACATTCCATTGCTAATGTAAATTGAGAAGTTTATGTACATATTATGTAAATAGACATTTTTGTCCCGATGCCTCTCTTCCAACTTTCGTCAATCTGAATAAGCAGAGGAAATTTGAGGACAAGATCTAATTAAATTACATTTTATTCATCACATGCTCTTAATCAACAGGTGTAGACTAACAGTGATATGCTTACTTACAGCCCTTCACAACAATGCAGAGATATAGAAAAAAGAGAAATAGAAAAGTAAAACACGTAATAATAAAAGTGATAATAAATACACAGTGAGTAATGATAAATTGGCTATATACACACGGTACCAGTACTGAGTCTATGTGCAGGAGTATGAGGTAATTGAGATAGATATGTACATATAACTAGGAATAAAGTGACTAGGCAACAGGATTGAAAGTAAACAGTAGCAGCAGTGTATGTTACGAGTCAAACAAAGTTTGTGCAAAAAGGGTTAATGCAGATAGTCCAGGTAGCTATTTGGTTAACTAATTAATTAACTTATGGCTTGGGGGTAGAAGCTGTTCAGGGTCCTGTTGGTTCCAGACTTTGTGCATCAGTACCGCTTGCAGTGCAGTAGCAGAGAGAACAGTCTATGACTTGAGAGGCTTGAGTCTTTGACAATTTTTAGGTCCTTCCTCTGACACCGCCTGAAAGGGGCAGAGAGATGGGCCACAGAATGATTACTTCTTTTGACCCAGCATGATTACTGACTGACTGACAATGTGCACAGCCGTACAGTATTCAGAATTCAGAAATGGTTGGCAAATCATCTGAAAGTAAGTCACTTTCACTTCTCTAATGGTGTCAGACTAGCGTGACACGGCTAACAACACAAAGGACCAAAACATAACGTAATATTTTCATCTTATTAGGAGCCATAAGACAAACAGAGGACAGACAGTGGCCTTGAAACAGTATGTTTAGTTATATTTGTGAAGTGATTGATTCCAGGCTGGCTGGCAGAAAGCACAGTGCCTGGGGTAGATGTGGCAGGCAGGACTCTGGCTGCCACAAATGCCTAGTTATGCAGTACAGCAATAAGCTTCTGTAGCTTGTAGCCAATAAACAGTTCCTCTTTCAACCCCCCCCCCCTCCCATCTCTCTCCCCCGAACCCCACAGCGAGCTATGCACCCTACCCCCATCACCGAGCCTCAGCTCTCTTTACAGCACACAACATGCAAGCCACACTGCGGAACACAAAACGCAAGGCAGCCCACAAAGCCATGGACACTTGTGATATCAAACTGACCATTAGTTATGTTGACCTATATCTGTCCAGCCCTTTGTGAAGTGGTGGGGTACGATTCCACTAATGGCTGCTTAAGGTTTCTGCTAATTAACTGCCATCAACCAAAAAAGAGTCAAAGTAAACAGAAGCAACAGAAGAGCCATATCGTCAGGACCTATTACCTCAAGACTTGGTCTTGACCAAAATTACAAGCAACAAGTCATAGAAAGAGAGGCTCCAGAAGTAGGTCAAGGCAGACAGCATTGCAATGGAGAATGACTTGTTTCAAATGGAGACACTGATAAACAAAAGCCTGCCTGCCCCTAGGGAGAGCACAGCTCAGGGTTTACAGTCTTAGCTGTGCAATCCCCGCACCCCCCAGAACCCCAACCCCCATAACGCCAGCACTTCCCTCGGTTTCTATGCCCTTAGTGCGAGGCAAACATTGAGCACCCCCCTCCAGCCAAGCGTCAGAGTTGCCTGTCACCTAATCAATGTTACTCAGGTCAGTCCATTTTGAGAGCGCCCCCATTTTATTCACAGCTTTCTTCTCCATCTTCATAACCATATGTAATTTAACCCATTAGTTCCCAGCTCTGCACTCCTGGGGGAGAAATCATCTCCCCTGGCAGCTTTTAGCCCCGACAGTACCTGGTGTGAAGTTTAAGGGCCCTAAAGCATGAGGCACTCCCGTTAAAAGCTCTGTCTGAGCACACAGGGGCCATCATCAACTGGCTACCTGCCACTTTCTCCTGTCTTCAGATTACATTTCCCAGGACAGTTAATCATGCTAGAGGGTTTCGAATAAACACTTAATAGAAAAGGTACACGAAAAAGCTTAGGCCTACATTTGTGTGCTTTTGTGTATTTAAAAGAAATCGATACAAATGTTCATCACAACAAAACTCTTGAAATATTGATAATTTGTTTTAAACTAAATAAAAAATAATCAATATTTTGTGGGTTCCCCTTTTCCAAACTGATGGAAATCTAACATGACTTTTACCTCGGACCCTTTCTGTTCCAGAACCACCACCCACATTGACAGGTAAGTTTAATATCAGCGTGAGTAACAGAGATGTGTATTTCCATAAAGCAGACTCACACAGGGCAGGCAGGTTGCACCATAAAGCTGTCCTTGCCCTGGGCCCCCAGGCCTCAGGGGCCCCTGTCTTCCCCAGGCAGTGTGAGCCTTCCCTTTCCATCTCTGGTTAAGGCGGGGGAGCCCCACACTCCCGCAGGTCACATGGAAGGACTAAGATCAAACATCTCCTAAGCTACGCTGCAGCTGAGGCCGTATGCCACACTTCAACCAAACATCAACATCAGCGATCAATGCCTCCAACTAACTACTTAGGTCCACATAGGAAACAAATCACTATTTAGCGTTCGCTAACCACAGGAATTAGGCATCACACTTCTGTCTGTACTCTTTATTTTATCTGATCATTCCAAGGGACATTTAAAATAGTAAGCTATGCCACATTACACAACATTTATTTTGTTCAAATCCTGGTACAATACTCTCAAGACAAGGTACAGGACAATTATAACAAATTGTGAGAAAGAATGGATAACATACGCAAATTATTCTAAAAACACCCCAACAGAACAAATGGGAGTCAGTCAGCTTTGTCCAATAGTGTCCATCCTGTGAGCTGAACTTGGCAGTTGGACAGTCATCCCAGCAAAATGGCATCAGATTGACAATCCTCAGCACCTTGTCAGAACAGTTTCTCGATGGGGCGCGGGGGAAGATACAATAACCCCCACTGTGGCCCAGGCACATATGCTGCAGCCTACTCCCGGCTGGCTGGCCGGCCCCGTGTGTTTAGAGATGTCAAATACTTTCAGGCTGTTGTAAGGTGTGAACTGGACTGGAACAGAACAACTTGGTGGGGGCTCTGCTGTTAGAGCAGGACAAAGGGCACCCCTCATTGGTGTCCATGGAAAACTCCTCCTCTGACACACAGACAGCATTAACACTATTCATTATCTCTGATCATGTTGCTCTTCTTCTGCCTTACATTTGGTGGCGGATGAGATCATTATTCTGGTAAAGATATATACTTTCTTTCCTCCTGCTAACCACCCATCTGCCAGGAAAGATGATAAGTATTTATTTGGTGATGTTCTTTTCTTCTCCTTGGGTCTGTAGACATTACCGAGCAGGTAGAGATCCTAGCTCTGGTATTTAGCATGGCAGCACAGTGATGGGAGCAGGTGCCTAGATATATGAACGTGATTTACTCTAGTCTGTGCCTCCTGCCCTTGTCTGTACTGACACTACTGGCCATTGTCTGCACAGTCATGGCTGCTGCTGTGAGCTGCCTGTCTTTTGTTCTTGCATCTTCCCCCACAGAGCTGAGAGCAATGGACCGTCGGCCAGCCTGGATTATTCATGAACAGCAGGGACGTGTGGCGGGCGGCTGGAGAGGGCTAGGACAACAGCACCGTCACAGCGTGACTCCCAGCTCAGCTCGTGCATGAGGGACGGTACTCCACAGTCCTCTCTTTCCCTGTCTCTCTGGTATGTGGTGATCACCAAAGCATCCCAAAGAGAGGACAAACAGAACAGAGAGAACTACTCTGGGAGGAGGGGGGGGTGGATTAGAGCTGGGGACAACAGCATTCCCTCCCTCTGCCACGCTGCATCTCCTCACAAACAGCAATACACACACGCTGGATCCATGTGTACTATGAGGAAACACTGCTAAGACACTCACAATGTTCCACACAGAACTATTGGTCAAAAAGGAAAAGGAAGCTTACAAGTGGTGCTTAAAAAGGAAGGCATTATTCCAATGACACATGCAGACAACGATAGAAGGCAACACAGGCAGACGATGCCACAGGGAAATCTGGGGCACATAATAATTCCGGCTCTCCACAATCCTCCCGCTGTTTACCGTATGATCAATGACTCATAGATGATGAACACAATGCATGAGATCACCTCTCTTTTAAATCATGCTTTTAGTGAGGCTGTCTTTTTGTTCCTGTGCTTCAAGTCAGCCCTACCGTTGATAAAGACTTGGCGATCCACAGAGAGGAGGGTTGGGGGTTTTAAGGGGGTTGTTGAGGGGAGTAGGGGGTGGGCAATTGGCCTGGCTACAGCATCCCCCAAGGTATCGACTCTTATGCCAAGCAAAATGTGCCTTCTCCAAGAGAGGCTGGGCTAATCTGTCAACCTCAGCAAACATATGGTTCAATAACTCACTCCCTCCATTCCTGTACAGTATATCACCCACTCTAAATCTGGTAAACAACGAGGTTGTTATCCTTCTTTAGGTTAAACAATAGCTCAGTCTGTAGTACTCTAGTGATTTGAACCCTAAAGAACACAAGCACTACAGACTTCCGACAGAAACTCTCCCCTCTGACCATTCCACCTCCGTAACCATATTTGTTTACAGAGGCAGTGTTGCTTGTATCCTGTTGTGCTGCATTTTTAAAATGCTGGAAAAATAATGGATGTGGGAAGAGTTGAGGAAAAGTGACCATTGCCGATAGCCGAACAACCAACCAGACAAACAGAAAGATCGGAGGAACAGAGGATTGCTCTTTCTAACATCACATACTGCTTTTCACTCTCGCTGATGTCTGTTTTGTTGCACTGGTGCTTTCAGAGAAGAAGAAAAAAATGATATTTCAAAGTGATGTTATTACCCTCTAGGTAGCTTCTGGGTCAGTGCTTACTGGTGTACAGATGGATTTAGTTCCCACAGGATCTCCTTGGTTTAGCCTATTCCTGTGATGTGATATAAATAGCTGCCATGATGTTCCTATCACTGTTGATGTAATGAAAGGAGAACACTACAACTGTACAAGTATAAAGAAAGGGGGCTGGGTATGTCAATCAATATTCCTAATAGTTTTTTGACATGTGCTAATAAATAAACACATATTGGTTGAGCTAATATGTGAGCAGCACTGCAACATCCTGGATCTATTAGTCATCCTGGAGAGGTGACCACACACTCTCTGAGTTGGTGCCGGGCCAGACAGATCAGTGCTGCTGGGAATCAACATGTTCTCAGTCCAACGACCAAACAATCAAAACATCAGAACTCTGTACCTCCAGTTCCATATCTGTGTTAAGTTACATGCTTAATTACTACACAAAAACATGCAAATATGTGCTTTCTAAAAAGCCCTTGTAACTTGGAATAATATCCTCCTTGAATCCCTACTACAGAGCTCCACGAGCTTTCTCAATATCAGAGCTGCTTGCTAAAGAAAGAGAGCCGGGCTTCCCTGGACTGGGAGATGTCTCATTAGGCTTGTCCCTCAGATACTGTGATCCCAAAATACTGGGGCCAACAGCTTTGCCAGTCAAAACAGTGGGCCTCAGATGCGCAGGGCACACAGAGCCTTTTTCCTAGCTTGACACATCTGGATGAATAGAGCAACGTGTGCCTGAAGGACGACTCCCCCCCCACCTTCTAGTTGTGCCACTGGGAAAGGACCTCTCTCTGACTGCATTCCTCTTATTGTTATTCTAATTAGCTTTCGGGAAAATACCTGACGGGCATGCACACACCGACACACACACACGCCGACACGGAGCTAAAGCTAATTTGCAGTGCGATGGAGAGGCTTAGCGCTCTGGGTGGGGGTAGGGTCGGGGCAGCCGCATGTGAGATGGAGGCCCTGATGTCGCCCAAGGCTTCAGCCAAGGCAGAGGGTGAAACGGCACAATAATCAGGGAGGTAGACGGGAGGGACCTAGCTGAGCCACACACAGTTGTCATTAGATGATCCCTGGGAAGAATGCTCCCTAATGCCTCATCTACTCTCCTCTCAGCACCAGACAGCATTTAGGATCTATTCTCATTGAGGGGGATTAAGGAGAATTTTGAGAGATTGTCGGGAGGTATCGATTCTCAAGAGACATTACTGTAATGTAAACTTCTGTATTTCTCACGTCTCTAACACTACCTTTGGAGGTCGCACACGACACTCACCCGACAGTTTCCCCCCTCTAAAGTAGTGCAGTGTAAACAGAATTGTCTCGTACAACCCAACATGCATACAGCAAAAATACAACTGAAATGTGTAGACATTTTCATTATATTTGAGACTTGTATTAAGTTTTCACCTGTTACTTTCTGAAATTGTCGCCTTAGCTTTAAAAAAGGGAAGCTCAGTGTTTTTCCCCCTTCAATGCTCTGAGCCACCTTCCTGGTAAGAAGAATGCAGAAAGAAGCTAATCAATTCACCAAATCAAAACCAATTTTAGTTGTCACATACACGTGTTTAGCAGATGTTATTGTGGGTGTAGCGAAATGCTCGTCTTCCTAGCTCCAACAGTGCAGTAATATCTAACAAGTAATATCTAACAATTTCACAACAATATACACAAATCTAAAGCAAAGGAATGGAATTAAGAATATATAAACATTTGGATGAGCAATGTCCAGGGAAATGATCAACGTTTTCAGTCACAATTTTGCGTTTACCTCCTATAATGCCTATAATTCCATGATATTGATCAAATGAAGCCTAGTTTGTTATAAGGTAACTTTAATAGGCTGAAGCGGATATTTTCTGTCCGTATGAGAGGAGGAAACATTCATGTTTGATATGCTAACGTTACTAGCTATCTAGCTGCGTGGTCTTGAAAGCTACATTTAATATGTGTACAAACGAGAAAATAAACCCTTTATTTGTCTGCACTGGCTTGTCAATTGTCACATTATTCAAGAGTGTAATATGGTTTAGTTGCATTATTCAAAATTGTAGCTAATCTGTTTTAGAGGAAAAGTTGCTTGTTTTGTTAAATAATTTGCAAGCTTACTGGCTAGACAGTGGCTACTGGCTAAGTTACTGTGATAGTGATATTTACGGTAAATTTAGAGCTGCCAAGGAAGAATGTCACGTTGCCAGCCACAACAAAAGGTAAGGCAAGGATGGCATGTAAATTGAAATGTTTACATACATATTATGTCAAGTGTAATCTCTTTACAAAGGTATTTTTTATTATTATTTCACCTTTATTTAACCAGGTAGGCCAGTTGAGAACAAGTTCTCATTTACAACTGCAACCTGGCCAAGATAAAGCAAAGCAGAGTGACACAAACAACACAGAGTTACACATGGAGTAAACAGACGTACAATCAATAACGCAATAGAAAGATCTATATACAGTGTGTACACATGCAGCAAGATTAGGGAGGTAAGGCAATAAATAGGCCATAGTGGCGAAGTAATTACAATTTAGCAATTAACACTGGAGTGATAGATGTGCAGAAAATGGATGTGCAAGTAGAGATACTGGGGTGCAAAAGAGCAAAAAAATAAATAACAATATGGGGATGAGTTAGTTGGGTGGGCTATTTACAGATGGGCTGTGTACAGGTGCAATGATCAGTAAGCAGCTCTGACAGCTGATGCTTAAAGTTAGTGAGGGAGATATGAGTCTCCAGATTCAGTGATTTTTGCAATTTGTTCCAGTCATTGGCAGCAGAGAACTGGAAGGAAAGGTGGCCTAAGGAGGAGTTGGCTTTGGGGATGACGAGAGAAATATACATTCTGGAGCGCGTGCTATGGGTGGGTGCTGCTATGGTGACCAGTGAGCTGAGACAAGGAGGGGCTTTACCTAGCAAAGACTTATAGATGACCTTGAGCCAGTGGGTTTGGCGACAAATATGAAGCGAGGGCCAGCCAACGAGAGAGCATACAGGTCGCAGTGGTGGGTAGTATATGGGGCTTTGGTGACAAAACGGATGGCACTGTGATAGACTACATCCAATTTTCTTTGTAGAATGTTGGAGTCTATTTTGTAAATGACATCGCCGAAGTCAAGGATCGGTAGGATACTCAGTTTTACAAGGGTATGTTTGGCAGCATGAGTGAAGGATGCTTTGTTGCGAAACAGGGAGCCGATTCTAGATAAAATTTTGGATTGGAGATGCTTAATGTGAGTCTGGAAGGAGAGTTTACAGTCTAACCAGACACCACCTCAGTTCCTGCCATCCAGAACATCTATACCAGGCGGTGTCAGAGGAAGGCCCTTAAAATTGCCAAAGACTCCAGCCACCCTAGTGATCATGTCCTCTTTGCTACCGCACGGCAAGTGGTACTGGAGCGCCAAGTCTAGGTCAAAGAGGCTTCTAAACAGCTTCTACCCCCAAGCCATAAAACCCCTGAACATTTAATCAAATGGCTACCCAGACTACTTACATTGCCTCCTCCCCTCTTTTACGCAGCTGTACTCTCTGTTATTATATAGGCATAGTCACTTTAATACCTCTACCTACATGTACATATTACCTCAATTAACCGGTGCCCCAGCATATTGACTCTGTACCGGTACCCCCTGTATATAGCCTCCACATTGACTCTATACCGGTACCCCCTGCATATAGCCTCCACATTGACTCTGTACCGGTACCCCCTGTATATAGCCTCCACATTGACTCTGTACCGGTACCCCCTGTATATAGCCTCCACATTGACTCTGTACCGGTACCCCCTGTATAGCCTCCACATTGACTCTGTACCAGTACCCCCTGTATATAGCCTCCACATTGACTCTGTACCGATACCCCCTGTATATAGCCTCCACATTGACTCTGTACCGGTACCCCCTGTATATAGCCTCCACATTGACTCTGTACCGGTACCCCCTGTATATAGCCTCCACATTGACTCTGTACCGGTACCCCCTGTATATAGCCTCCACATTGACTCTGTACCAGTACCCCCTGTATAAAGCCTCCACATTGACTCTGTACCAGTACCCCCTGTATATAGCCTCCACATTGACTCTGTACCAGTACCCCCTGTATATAGCCTCCACATTGACTCTGTACCGATACCCCCTGTATATAGCCTCCACATTGACTCTGTACCAGTACCCCCTGTATATAGCCTCCACATTGACTCTGTACCAGTACCCCCTGTATATAGCCTCCACATTGACTCTGTACCAGTACCCCCTGTATATAGCCTCCACATTGACTCTGTACCGGTACCCCCTGTATATAGCCTCCACATTGACTCTGTACCGGTACCCCCTGTATATAGCCACCACATTGACTCTGTACCGGTACCCCCTGTATATAGCCTCCACATTGACTCTGTACCAGTACCCCCTGTATAAAGCCTCCACATTGACTCTGTACCAGTACCCCCTGTATATAGCCTCCACATTGACTCTGTACCAGTACCCCCTGTATATAGCCTCCACATTGACTCTGTACCAGTACCCCCTGTACCAGTACCCCCTGTATATAGCCTCCACATTGACTCTGTACTGATACCCCCTGTATTTAGCCTCCACATTGACTCTGTACCGATACCCCCTGTATATAGCCTCCACATTGACTCTGTACCGGTACCCCCTGTATATAGCCTCCACATTGACTCTGTACCGGTACCCCCTGTATATAGCCTCCACATTGACTCTGTACCGGTACCCCCTGTATAGCCTCCACATTGACTCTGTACCAGTACCCCCTGTATATAGCCTCCACATTGACTCTGTACCGATACCCCCTGTATATAGCCTCCACATTGACTCTGTACCGGCACCCCCTGTATATAGCCTCCACATTGACTCTGTACCGGTACCCCCTGTATATAGCCTCCACATTGACTCTGTACCGGTACCCCCTGTATATAGCCTCCACATTGACTCTGTACCAGTACCCCCTGTATAAAGCCTCCACATTGACTCTGTACCAGTACCCCCTGTATATAGCCTCCACATTGACTCTGTACCAGTACCCCCTGTATATAGCCTCCACATTGACTCTGTACCGATACCCCCTGTATATAGCCTCCACATTGACTCTGTACCAGTACCCCCTGTATATAGCCTCCACATTGACTCTGTACCAGTACCCCCTGTATATAGCCTCCACATTGACTCTGTACCAGTACCCCCTGTATATAGCCTCCACATTGACTCTGTACCAGTACCCCCTGTATAAAGCCTCCACATTGACTCTGTACCAGTACCCCCTGTATATAGCCTCCACATTGACTCTGTACCAGTACCCCCTGTATATAGCCTCCACATTGACTCTGTACCAGTACCCCCTGTACCAGTACCCCCTGTATATAGCCTCCACATTGACTCTGTACTGATACCCCCTGTATTTAGCCTCCACATTGACTCTGTACCGATACCCCCTGTATATAGCCTCCACATTGACTCTGTACCGGTACCCCCTGTATATAGCCTCCACATTGACTCTGTACCGGTACCCCCTGTATATAGCCTCCACATTGACTCTGTACCGGTACCCCCTGTATATAGCCTCCACATTGACTCTGTACCGGTACCCCCTGTATATAGCCTCCACATTGACTCTGTACCGGTACCCCCTGTATATAGCCTCCACATTGACTCTGTACCAGTACCCCCTGTATAAAGCCTCCACATTGACTCTGTACCAGTACCCCCTGTATATAGCCTCCACATTGACTCTGTACCAGTACCTCCTGTATAAAGCCTCCACATTGACTCTGTACCGGTACCCCCTGTATATAGCCTCCACATTGACTCTGTACCGATACCCCCTGTACCGGTACCCCCTGTATATAGCCTCCACATTGACTCTGTACCGGTACCCCCTGTATATAGCCTCCACATTGACTCTGTACCAGTACCCCCTGTATTAAGCCTCGCTATTGTTATTTTACTGCTGCCCTTTAATTATTTGTTACTTTTATTTCTTATTTTTGGGGGTCTTTAAAAAAAACTGCATTGTTGGTTAAGGGCTTGTAACTAAGCATTGTCTGTTGTATTCGGCGCATGTGACAAATAAAATTTGATTTGATTTTTGATTTGATCATTTGAGTGTCACTCGGATTTCCGTTTACTACGTTACATCTAGTCTATTGGACCAGCAGGGCACATCTGAGAGAACAATGCCGTCTATCACTGGTCACAAGCATCAACCTCTCATCACATACCTACCCACTCCTCATCCACATCTCTTTTGGGCTGTGGGTGATGTCACCAGCTCAAGAGTACAGGAAAATGATATCACTCAACACTGTTTTTAAAATGTTAAGAGCTGCTGTAGATATGATGGGTAAGGACACTGTTTACCGTGACTGTACTGTTAGGAACCTTAGAGCCCATTGGTCCCCCTCTGTCTGGTATACCCCAGTCTGCCACATTCACCACCATCCTCCCCCCATTAACAGCTTAATCTGCTCTCCCTCCAACGGCAGATAGCTCATTAATGCCCAACCGGCCAGCACAGGGGGCCGCTGTCAGAGGGGGAGGGAGCCTATGCTTGAATTCCGCCAAAGCAATTTGAATATATAATGTGCCAACAAAGATATAATCACAAAATCCTATTCAGTGATTAAAGCATACTTTAATTGCACACACTTAAAAAAGCTAAACAGAAGGACTGATGTCGCCTATCCGTATTCATCGCTTCGATTTTGCATATGTTCAATTACAACACTCGCTGGCTTGCATATGCCTTACATATGTTTCTGTTTACTTAAGCTACATTCTGTATCAGAGTACTTGATTATTTTCTGATGAAGCGCCATAAAGAACAGTGCAGACAGAGGGAGAACAACTCCACGGCTGCCATAGCATCCCCCTTTCCTCGTCTCGGCTCTTTCATGTCTACACAGAGACAACAGGCGTGGAGACATGGGGCTCCCTCGGGTTCACCAACTCCCCAACCTCCTCCCCCTCTCCAAACAAAGCCTTTTCAGTTGCCAGCCTGACCCAGTAACCTGGCTAGCAGCCTGGGGGTATAGTGTACCCTCTCTTAGGGTCTGTGTGAGCACACAGGCCAGCATTTGTGTACAGAGCAAAGTCACTTTGGTCAATGCAGGGATTAGAGCAGCTCCTTTTAGACAGGGCCGACCGATTGTGTAGTAAATGTGCAGTAGGCTAGCAAGCAGCGCTGGGGAGGGTGCTTTAGTGCCCCGGCTAATCTGGTTGGACACAGGCATCTTTCTTTACTGCTGCTTCACAGGAATGTCTTCTCCCTTTCACTGCCAAGTGTTTCTGTAGATTATGTGCTAGGTCTGACTACACTCAGCATCAAGGATAACATGACACATAGCTACAATTAAACAAACTTGGTTTGCAGTATTTATGCATTAGCATATTATCACATATTTTCCCCTGTAGTCAGATAAAAATCACAAACATGGTCCTGGAATACTGTGAGAATACCAGCTATATGCTTCCAGTTTTCAGAATAACTGGCAGTACTGTAGTTGTGTAAATAAAGACTCTGTATAAACATTGCTGTAGCATGTCTGATTGAATCCCGTTCTAAATGGAACATGGAAAGCTGAAGCATAACAACCCTAAACTCACACATGCCACAAATGCAAAGGAGGTCACATTAAATACTGATAGTCCCTTTGCAAGGCAGTCAAGCTATTATTGTATTTATAACAACAAATGTGAGAACAGCTCCATTCTACTGTATATCTCTGTAAGGCAACAATAACCACCAGCTGAAGAATAGAACAATAGAACAACATGTGCAATCTAATCAGGCAGGCCTTCAGGGTTTAGTCAGTGGATGCATGCAACTGAACTGCCCTCTTGTTTCAAGACATGTTTTTGAATCTCATAAAAAAATGCAGTGGAGGAACTGTTACGAATGTGCTGCCTGTACAGCAAATCAGAACTAATTCAAGCATTTCATTTCTGAAGCATTAGAAAGGAGGTGAAAACACATTCATCTCACCCCCTGGCTCCCCTTGAAGCAAATTGCTGGCTGATTTGGTAAGGATCCCTGGGGAGAGACAAAAAGAGGAAAGTGGTTATCATGTAATATAACAGACTCAAGCATTGCAGGTAAATACAATACGATTGAACCTAAAATACATCAGGTAAAATTAAATATTGAAATTAAATATTGTTATTTAATAATAAATATGACAAATCTGGTCAAGCTCTGCTAGTAGATATATTTGCTGCGATTACACTCTCAATACCGGCAATTTCTCCCACAGCAATAATTACTTATTCATCAAGATAAGAATGTATTAAAACAGTGCTACTTCGTTCAGTGGGGCAAATTATACCATTAGCTAACCATCACAATAATTATAGTTTCCCATCCCTTATTTGCCCCCAATGACCGAAGTACAACCTCTTCAATGTTAATTCAATAATAAAACAACCCAGAGATCAATGTTGCTTCACCACTAATCTGCACTGGAATGTCTCTGATTAATCAATCTAGAGCACAGAAAACTGGTTTCACTCAACCAGTTCTCATAGTCAATTGGAAATTGGGGAGGGAGGAAAGGCGATAGAGAGCAAGTGAGAGAAAGAGAGAGAGAGAGGGGAGAGAGTGAGAGAGGGGAGATACAGAGCAAGTGAGAGAGAACAAGGGAGTGAGAGGGAGGGGAAAGATAGCAAGAGAGGGGAGAGCGAGAGAGGGAAGATACAGAGCAAGTGAGAGAGAACAAGAGAGTGAGAGAGAGGGGAGAGAGTGAGAGAGAGAGAGAGTGGGAGGGGAGATAGAGAGAATCAAGGAAAAAGCCTCATCACAAAGCCTTTAGAGTAGAATCCCTAATCATTTTCTCAGCTGATTTCTCATCAAAATGACTCTACCTTTGTTTACAAGTGAGATACATTTTATCAGCCCTCCGTACTGTGACCTGCACAAACATGCCCTCCATGTACAACGCTGTCCTCCATGTACAACGCTGTCCTCCAAATACAACGCTGCCCTCCAAATAAGCCTTTATGTAACTGTAAACACACTGCATGTTTCAAGTGTTCCTGAACAGTCAAGAAGGATCAGAACCTGTATATGACTAGTATGTGACATGGGAGAGAACAAAAACTGTCATCTCTGAGGTACTCCTAGCGATGATACAGGGTCAAGAGATAAGAGCCATTATCTGAAAGGTACAGCTGCAGCCATGGTCAACAGGCCTGTTTATCTATTGTAGACGGTTTTGGGAGAGGTCATCATGCTGCTCTCTTTCCCTCTGGTCATTGCTCAATAGGCCTACAGCTCGTGTTGTATTTTAAAAGGGAGGCTTATTAGGAATCCATTTGTTTTATGGGTCAGTTGCATGATGAACATTACGGGCTGGCACTTCATTTACTGATACAGAGCGAAACCCACAGAAACTGATAATGACCTGACTTAACAACCTTGTGAAGAAGCATGATGAACTAAATCCCACACTGTAGTTATACATGAGCTATACATATTTGGTTAAAAACTTGACTTATAAAAAAGCCTATTGAAAAGAGAGCAGACCCCTGTATACACTTCGTATCTGATTACATTCATGTCACTACAGCAGATGTGAGAGTTGCCATGCATTTTCATTGGGAAATGCAACCCATAGTTTAACACCACCTGATGGACCGATGACCTCTGGAATTGGACGGGCTTCTAAATGTTTAAAGGGCAAAACAATGCACAAGAGCACAGCAACAAAACTTCCCTGCCGCCCGCCACCCAACAAACAACAACGGACTCGGGGGTTGGGGTGAAATTGACAGGGCCCCATCCAACTGCTGTCCAGATTTACAGCAATTGACTGTAGAGGTATCCAAGTTGTCCCTACTTTTCATAGTTACTACACAACTGCCTGTTGTAGGCTAAGTAAAATACTTAGTACTACTTAAGTAGTTTTTTGGGGGGGTATCTGTAAAGAAAATATGTACTTTTTACTTAATACATTTTCCCTGACACCCACAACTACTCATTATATTTCAAATGCTCAGGCAGGAGAGCAATAGGGTCCAATTCATACACGTATCAATATAACACATTGTCACCCTTACTGCCTCTGATCTGGCAGGCTCACTAAACACAAATGCTGCGTTTGTAAATTGTGTCTGGGTGTTGGAGTGTGCCCCTGGCTGTCCGAAAATTCTATAAAATAAAGAAAAGTGTGCCATCTGGTTTGCTTAATATAAGGAATTTGATTGACAGCATTTACTTTTACTCAAGTATGACAATGTAGTACTTTTTCCACCACTGTACTTAAGTACATTTAAAACCAGATACTTTGACTTTTATTTGAGTAACTTCTATTTAGGTATCTTTATTTTTACTCAAGTATGACAGTTGACTACTTTTTCTACCACTGACAACAGGCATCAAATTAATTTTTAATCTCCAAAAAAACACATAGGCTAGGCTACAGTTACTTAGAAATGCTTACTGCATATTATCCATGTCACATAGGCATACGGTTATTAGGCTACACATTTTTCAAACTGATAAACTGCAACATTATCAGAAACCATAACAGCTTATGTAGGCTATTGTACTTTTAAAGTAACACGATTGGTGGATAGATTTACAATTTACAATGAATGCTGAGTCCCATTATTCGCAGATAGGTTAAAGCGCTGATGAGAGCATAAATATGGTATTGCGCTATTTATTTTCAAATTCTAAGCATTATTTCTTTGTGTTTCTAAATGACGAATAGATGTTTGGACTATTAAGTCACATAAAATATGTTACTTCGAAACATCAATGATCACAGAGGCCATGCACCACACGAATGAAAGTTAAATTGCTTTGAAAATGTCCTCCGATTGCTTTAAAACAACCTCAAATTGTGTATTGGGTGCTGTGGCATAACTTCTATGGTCCCATATAATCAAACAACCATAGACTACTAAAACTGTAAACTATGCCATCGATGAATAAACCATACATAGCCTAGTGTTCGCAGTGTACAACAAGCACAATAAACGATAGGCTACTAGGTCGCTGACACTTTCAGTACTTGATGGAACTTTTTACCCAGTGGTCTACCTCTTTTCATTGCGATTAGACTATAGTCGGAGTATCCAATTAAACAAACACCCAAGCAAGAGCAAATTAAATCGGATGGGACTTACCTTAAGATTTTGGTAGGCTTCAAGCGTTCGAATGGCGGTATCAGTTAGCTTGACGTGATACAGAGTTTTATTTTGAACGTTTTTGTTGATTTTTGCACAGGAGAGCCCATACCGATGCTCCTGTCTCAGCGCTGCCATGTCTACAACTGAGGTAAATTGGCGACATTCTCTGTGAAACGTCACTTGGACCGAGGCGGAGTTAACATTGCATGCGTCGCCGTGGTCACGTCACACACGCACACACACACACACACACACACACACACACACACTTCATGAACATGTCTTTGCTATTATAATATCAAAACAAAAACATGCAATGTCATACTGTAGGTTAATTTAGAAGAATGTTTGCATAGGCTATCTTTTCTTCGTACTGAACGAGAAGGAAAAGGAGGAAAAGCTCTCTGTTAAATTATACCCCCATCTAGAGAGCCTTTCTCTAATAGACTGAAAGCAATTTGAGGTAGACCAATCACAGAAAAAATGCTGAATATATAGTATAGGCCTACTGGCTCTATGTCACCAAAATCTTTTGAAAGATTGCTTGTGTGACACATAAATGCTATGTTTTGGTATGCTTCTATTGTAAATAATAATGAATCATAATCATTGTTATTACTATATTTCATGTGATGATTATTATAATATCATCTCCCTATTGGGTAATAAAAAACAAATGTGTTTATAACCTAGGATCCAATTTATTCTTACAGCCCTGAAGTCATAATAATCGCCACATTGAAAACCATGGAAATATGAAATCTAGAAAAAAATATTTAAAAAACTATTTTATTCTGAACTAGATTAAAAATACAAAAATATACTCTGTTGATCTGGAGGGCCAATCCCGTGCTCGCAGACAGATGATGTGAAACGGACAGTGATGAGAAACGAGGGAATTTGGGTTAATTAAAAGGCATAATCCTTAACAGTCAAGATGCTTGGGCCTTGGATTAATAAGGAGCTCTCTCACAGTCACAAATGGAGTCTTTAATTGCATATGGCTGTCTGAGGTTCTCTATGACTATCTGAACCAGACTATATCAACAACACTTATCACAGCAAATATATAGTGTACAGTGCAGTATGCTGTCTATTGACAATAATGTAAGAGAAAATACTGAATTCAGACTACCAAAATCACACAAACTACCAAAATACATAGTATGCACACATTATTTTATCATTTTAATTTATTTGAATACAGCAGAAAGTAGATACTTGGCATTGGAATTGGCATTCTTTAGTGCATTTAGTTTAACTCAGATAACAATTTCCCCATTGAGCGGTCAATTAAATCATTCATCTAACATTATTTTGAGATTTTCCATCCAGATAGTTTGCATATTTTTTAAATCAGTCCATACAGAATTGGTACAACATGACATCCAGCTAAAAGTGTAAACCTGTCTATCTCAATACCCATTTCAGGTAAATAACCATAGCAAGCTGGAGTCTTTTATCTCCCTCACTAACTTTAAGCATCAGCTGTCAGAGCAGCTTACAGATCATTGCACCTGTACACAGCCCATCTGTAAATAGCCCACCCCATCCCCATTTTGATATTTATTTTTTGCTCCTTTGCACCCCAGTATCTCTACTTGCACGTTCACCTTCTGCACATCTATCACTCCAGTGTTTAATTGCTAAATTGTAATTATTTCGCCACTATGGCCTATTTGTTGCCTTTCCTCCCTAATCTTACTACATTTGCACACACTATATATATATTTTTCTATTGTGTTATTGACTGTACATTTGTTTATCCCATGTGTAACTCTGTGTTGTTGTTTGTGTCGCACTGCTTTGCTTTATATTGGCCAGGTCGCAGTTGTAAATGAGAAATTATTCACTGAATGGCTCATTTTACCTTCAGTCAAATTGGGAAAGTGGTCTTAAGTTTAGGCATGACAGTCTGAATATTTTTGTTTCACTTTTCCTCTTGCGACATGACCAGAAACAGCAATGACACACTCAAAAAAGCAGCTTTTAATAACTTTATACAATTCCTGCAATCTCTCAGTAACTTTATCCGAATGAATAAAACAAATATGTTATATTATGTTGACACAGTGCCAGGGGATATCTAACAGACACTCCAAATTATGCACACAACAAACATTTGTGTCATTGTTTAAAAAAAAAAAACTGTTTTCATTTAAATTGTGAGTGCGTTTTGAATTGAGGGCTGTGTATACTGATATTGGTTGAAGGCTGCCATGCCATGAGTTATTAAGATAATACACTCTAGTCACTAAAGGACCGAGCCCAGTCTTGTCCTGAAAGTGTTGTTTACTGGTTCCTCTTCCACAGAAGGTATGTGGCAACCCTAGAAAAACCTGTTCTGTTTGTAGAAATATACTATCCCCAGATCCTATAGTAATATCTAGATTGTGCCACTCAAATGTTCCTGTTTGATTGATTTTCCCTTCAAACGTATTAGACGATTAAATCAGTGAAAGAAAGTGCGTACATTGTTGCTGATAAGTATATTAAGGGAAATCCACTCAACTCAATAAAAAAGCACCCATCGTCTCACACAGGTCATCAGGGCCATTCTAGGTCTCCCCTCTTAACACTTGTCTACTTAAAAAGGGAAAATAAGATATTGTGCCACATAGTAAAACAAAACTGAACCCAAGACGGCAGTCCCTGAGATCTTATTGGTGGAAAGCATTTATGGAAACGGCATGATGGAGCAGCACGATGAAGTCATTAAGAAGCTTACAGACTTTCAAGAAGATTAGATTTTACTCTTCTAATCCTACAGATTACAGCCGCGCAAGCCTGCTGACCGAATGTGCTTCATTTGTTGTACAATTTCTTTCCATTGATAATTTCTTGTTGCTCCTAACTCTCTGGAATATGTAGGCTAACAAGGAGTAGCAGGATTGATAGGAGGTTGAGGTGAGACTGTGTATAGTGCTAGTTGGTAAAGCAAAGTCCTGGAAAACAATTGATGCAACCGGGATTTGGGGCTGGTTATGGATGTTTTTAAATTGGATTTAACAGGAATGTGGATTTTGGTTTTCATAAAAACTACAGACCGTTGCTAATGGATGAAGGCACCTCTCAGCCGTAACTAGACCGAACGACTGCTTCCACACTACAGAATCAACCGGCCAGGCAGGCATCGTGGGGATAGATAGGCTGGAGGAAGATCATCTCTCTTGGGAGGCCTTTACAGATGGTGTCCATTGCTCCCTGTAGTGAGATGGAGACAGAGCCCTGCCCTGGAGAGCAAGAGAAGCGGGTTGTGGAGACCAATGAGCCAGAGTTGAAGGAGGCCTACACAGGTCCTGGTGACAAGGACAGTCAGAAAGAGAAGGAACTGTCCCATGGGCCTCAGCAGGAAGATACGGAGCCCCATGGGGAGGGAGACCCCAGGACAGAATGCCAGGGTGGAGGTAATGCTGGCACTACATTAAACACCCTCTCTGTCCCAGAGAAGACAGAGACCCCCTGTGTGGAAGAGAGGAAGCTGAAGAAGACCCCCAGTTTTGCAAAAACAGTGAGGTTCTGCGAGACACAGTCTGTGGAGGACAGGGAGAGCTCAGAGGAGAGTCTCTTCCCAGACCATGAGATGGTGCAGTGGATCTCCTCCAGCTTTGAGGAGCTGTTCCTGGCTGAAGACTGGGAGGACATCACAGGTACTCATTCAATACAGTCATCATCATAAAACGTTTAAGCAATTATGTTGGAATATTGAAATGCTTTGTTGAAGCAATATTGCACTCATGGCAAACTTTGTTGTTCTATTGTAAACACATTTGTTTGTCAATTGTTGTGGCACTGCCTGTAATTTGCATGCAAACAAATTCGACATAATTTTTTTTGAGTTATGTTTCTTCGTGGTCATGGCAATTTAATTAATGAAATTAAGTTTCATTTAAAATGTATTACATGACATTATGCCCTTTCCTATTTTTTTTTTCTTCTCCAAGTGCTTCTTTGATCAACAACAAGCAGATTAACCCTCTGCCACCTCTTTCACCCTCCTCCTTCTCTCTGTCCGTCCCTTGATCCTTCCTTCTCCCAGATGACCGCCTGTTGAGGAAGAAGGTGCTGGCGCCTGGCCCCCAGAAAGCTGAGCACCCAGCCTGGGGTCAGGAGGTCACAGTCAAAATGCAGGGAGTGCTGGAGGATCGGAGTGTGGTGGAGAAAGACCGTAAACTGGTGTTCGTCATCGGAGAGGGAGATGTCAACCAGGTGGGATCTAAAGACATTCTGATTGACAGGACAGGTTCCAACACACCTATCCTGCACCCTGTCACACACAACTGCATTTTCTAAGCATAACACAGGGTTGGACTTATCCTTCAGAGAATGTACATGTGATAGCTATAGGTCTCAGTGTAGCCATAACACAACAGAACTAGAAATTGTCCATTGGTATTCTATATTTCTATAGTGTTTAAATGTATGCGAGGTAAATGAATAACTCTTCATATGTGTGCAAATAAACCATTAACAGTGAGGGAGCTGTGGGTAACACAATGCTTTTTGACACACAGGCCCTGGAGGAGTGTGCTATGGCCATGCAACAGGACGAGATCACATTACTGCTGGCAGATTCACAGTACACCTATGGACTTCTGGGAAGGTAAATACCGCTGGGAGTATCATGATCAAGAGCACCACTTTAGGGAAAAGACACAATCACAACAATCGTATGTACAGTTCAAGTCCAAGTTTGGACACACCTACTCATTCCAGGGTTTTTCTTAATTCTTTTATATTTTCTACATTGTAGAATAATAGTGTAGACATCAAAACAATGAAATAACACATATAGAATCATGTAATAAGCAAAAAAGTGTTAAACAAATCAAAATATATTTTATTTTTGAGATTCTTCAAAGTAGCCAGCCTTTGCCTTGATGACAGCTTTGCACACTCTTAGCATTCTCTCAACCAGCTTCATGAGGTAGTCACCTGGAATTAATTTCAATTAACAGCTGTGCTTTGTTAAAAGTTCATTTGTTCAATTTCTTTCCTTCTTAATGGTAAAAGACCAAGTCCATATTACAGCAAGAACAGCTCAAATATATATATTTAACCTTTATTTAACTAGGCAAGACAGTTAAGAACAACTTCTTATTTACAATGACTGCCTACTCCAGCCAAACTCAAATGATGCTGGGCCAATTGTGCACTGCCCTATATGACTCCCAATCACGGACAGATGTGATACAGCCTGGATTTGAACCAGGGACTGTGCAAAGGTCCCTGAATCCCTGGATTTGAACCAGGGACCTCTATGCACTGAGATGCAGTGCCTTAGACCACTGCGCCACATGGGAGCCCAAATAAGCAAAAAGAAACGACAGTCCGTCATAACTTTAAGACATGAAGGACAGTCAATCCGGAACATTTCAAGAACTTTGAAAGTTTCTTCAAAGTGCAGTCGCAAAAACCATCAAGCTCTATGATGAAACTGGCACTCATGAGGACCGCCACATGAAAGGAAGACACAGAGTTACCTTCCACATCTCAACATCAACTGTTCAGAGGAGACTGAGTGAATCAAGCCTTCATGGTCGAATTGCTGCAAGGAAACCACTACTAAAGGACACCAATAAGAAGAGACTTGCTTGAGCCAAGAAACACGAGCAATGGACATTAGACCAGTGGAAATCTGTCCTTTGGTCTGCGATTTTTGGTTCCAATCGCTGTGTCTTTGTTCAGACGCAGAGTAGGTGAATGGATGATCTCTGCATGTCTGGTTCCCACCGTGAAGCATGGATGAGGTGTGATGGTGTGGGGGTGCTTTGCTAATGACACTGTCTGTGATTTATTTATAATTCAAGGCACACTTATTATGGCTAACACAGCATTCTGCAGCGATACATCATCCCATCTGGTTTGCGCTTAGTGGGACTATCATTTGTTGTAAAACTCAAACATAGACTTGGCCATCCATCACCCCTCATTTTAATAAGGAATGTAACATATATTATCACACTAAGGGGCAGTCCTAGTGTACCTGCTGATCAGAGGGCAGCCTGACTAATGAACCATTAACGGGAGCAGATGGCTTCCTCCACACACCCTTCACACTCGGCCAGAGGCCTCTACCCTCCCTCACGCTCTATGGGATGACACCACTAAAATTACAGCCAATGGCTTGGGTTTACAACCCACACCCCATTAATAAGCCATTGCATGTATAGAACGTAACACATTGACACCTGTGGAGCCGAAACAAACTCATATCATACTTCACATCCAGTACTTACTTCAACACTGTAACCTGATCATTATTTTCCAAATTACCGCTTGAGTTGTAAAAGAAAACTAACTGAACGAAATGGCATAAATTCAGTTATTTGCTGGCAAATGTCATGCTACCTTCATAAAAAGTGTAAAACAATTTTGTTCATCCACAGCCATATAACTGCGTGTTTCTAACAGGTAAACAAAATAGGATAAAGCTAATGAACAGTGTGCCACGCAACATGTGTAATCTCCCACATAGATTACCCAATCATCAGGTTGTTTAGGATCTTCCTCTTGATATTTACATACAACTGAATGTAGCTAATTGAGATGAGACAAACAATTTGTGGACAAAGCAGTTTAAAGATAAAACAGCTGTCCTATATGTAAAGATTTGTTGTTTGCACTCTACTTTCCAGAATATAGCCGTTTCTGAGGATCCATGGGCAAGGGTTCCCTTAGACTGTGTCATGCCTCTGTGTGGTTTGTATTTCTTGCCAGAGCCTGATGCAGTGTAAAGCGTGCATCGCAAGTCTTCCGCTCTGTTACGCGTGGTCCTATGCTATGTGTGAGGTCTTGTTTGTATTGAGTTTGTGGAGCTCTAGAGGTCCAGAGTAGTTGTTAAATTCTATTTTAGAAAAATAAGGGTGAGAGGAAGGTGATCCTCTGAGGTGAATCTCTCCCTCTGTCTCTGAGGTGAGTCCCCTGGTATGTCTGTCTGTCCCTGAGGTGCGTCCCCTGGTCTGCCTGTCCCTGAGGTGAGTCCCTTGGTCTGTCTGTTTCTGAGGTGAATCTCTCCCTCTGTCCCTGAGGTGTGTCCCCTGGTCTGCCTGTCCCTGAGGTGAGTCCCCTTGTCTGTCTGTCCCTGAGGCGAGTCCCCTGGTCTGTCTGTCCCTGAGGTGAGTCCCCTGGTCTGTCTGTCCCTGAGGTGAGTCCCCTGGTCTGTCTGTCCCTGAGGTGAGTCCCCTGGTCTGTCTGTTCCTGACGTGAGTCCCCTGTTCTGTCTGTTCCTGACGTGAGTCCCCTGGTCTGTCTGTCCCTGAGGTGAGTCCCCTGGTCTGTCTGTTTCTGAGGCGATTCCCTGGTCTGTGAGTAGACAGAGAGAGATAGAGAAGCAGGTAGACAGGCAGGCTGGAGCTCTGTTAATGATTGTTTTGATGCAGCTGATTAGGACTGTGTACTGTGGAGTCAAATTTAGCCCTTCCCCTGAGGTAGTCCTCCTGGGCCCCGTGCCAGCTCCTAAAAGGGTGGTGACTAAGCTGTTTGAGTAAATTCTCCCTGCTGTGATGTCCATCAATGAAATACAGCTAGTCGTGTCTCAGAGGCTTGAAGCTTGAATGAGATCTTTTTAGAATATGTAACAGAGAGTTACATAAATGAATGAAACAAGCCATATTGCTTTTTGCCATGATGTGATTCAAAGTTGAAGGATGGTAAAATAATTGAAACTAAAATGTCAAGATAAAAGCTACTTTAAAAATAATACCATGCAGTGTATTCTATTTGCAGAAGAAATGTGACAGTTCCAGTGTGTAAAAAGCGTAAAATGACAGAGACGAAGAGGGAGAATGTCATTACTCTCTACCCATTCTCTGATGGATACATTGATTGAACCCTGTCGGTCGCCTGTTGCAGACAGCGGCAATGTCTTTGTTGAGAGCACTTCACAGCTATTTGTCTGAATCAGACAGCCTGATTCACTGGTAGGGATGCACCTGGCGTATTGTGTGGGTGCTGCTGCCTGCTGCACCTGATCCTAAAAGACTTGATGGATTACTACAGTGATGGTTTTACAGTATGTTAGGATATGGCCAAGGAAATCCCTGGAACAGTCTTCATGAGCAGCAATTTACCTGCTTCCATACGACAGATAGGCTGGCGAGAGGTTTATGGGGTAAATCGAGTGGAAAGCACACTGACATTTGTGCTGCCAGATCTGGCAGGAATGAGCCATGGAACATAGCAATAAAGGATTGACTCCATCATCACAGCCGTCTCTGACACAAGTATCTTATGTCAAAAGCATCCTGAAACAGGGTCAGAGCATTTCCGGAGAGATACAGACTAGACTCTGTCATTTGCCACATCATAATCATAAACCCATGGAGAGCAACATCTGTGGATCTGCACTCAGGACAAAGACCAACACCGTTAAAATGTCCTGGGGGCACGAGGAGTCTGCCCCCCTCAGCTCCTTACAGACCCAAAGTCAACAACACAAACATGTGCACTGACAGCTGTTGTGATTGCATTAGGTTTATTCAGGATAAAGATCATCTTTGCAAATATTAGGAAAGGTAATCAATTCCAGTTGTAGTCCTCAGTTGACACCCTTTTTATTTGACATTTGTTCAAAACACTGAATTCATATCTTTGATTCATTTTGTAATAGAAAAAGGGCTACACACTATAGCAGGATTGCAAAGGGAAGTTGCATGAGAAAGTTCTGTTCAACAGAACAGCATTTTTGGCAGAGGTTTGTTTTCTTGGCAGAGATGAAAGCCATGTTAATGATGCATGATGGAGAGAGCAGTTTTTATTTACTATGATACGGGGACATGTCAAACAGTCTAACGAACACACCTAACAGGGCTTTGTAGAGTCAACCCAAGGTCTATCCACTATTTGATGTGCTGTGTAATAGTCAAAGGGTGAGGAATACTATCCATTTAACTCATGCAGAAGGATTACCACATTCCAAACATGTGAGACCGGCAGAGAAAAATTGGATACACAATGGCTATCAGATGGCAGTCATGCTCAGATTTCTGCATGGAGCAAAGCAAACAAGTTTGTCCAAAGAAAGAGGTGAGGAATATCTCCTGCATTGATCTCAGGTGTACTGGGCCTGCTGGCCACTGGACCCTGGGGATGAAAATTGCAATGACCAGCCAGTACTGGTGGGGCTGGAGCTTGTCTTCAGTTTATTGGTGTCCTCTTCATCTAAAGGTTGAATGTTTACCCCCACACACACACACACACACACACACACACACACACACACACACACACACACACACACATACACATACACACATACATACATATGGATAGGGTGGCAGCCAGGCAGCCTCTGGCTTAATGTGATATCAAATGAAGCCACATCTGAAGCATTTGAAAGTCAACTAGGCATATCATATCACTTCTCAATCTAATTCTAAACATCAACACACATCTTGAAATCCATGCTGTAGTTCTGCTCTTTGATGGTCCACTATATATACAAAAGTATGTGGACACCCGTTCAAATAAGTGGATTTGACTATTTAAGCCACACCCGTTGCTGACAGGTGTATACAAATCGAGCACACAGCCATGCATCTCCATAGACAAACATTGGCAGCAGAATGGCCTTACTGAAGAGCTCAGTGACTTTACTTGTGGCACCGTCATAGAATGCCCCCTTTCTAACAAGTCAGTTCGTCAAATATCTGCCCTGATAGTGCTGCCCCGGTCAACTGTAAGTGCTGTTATTGTGAAGTGGAAGCATCTAGGAGCAACAATGGCTCAGCTGTGAAGTGGTAGGCCACACAAGCTCACAGAACGGGACTGCCGAGTGCTGAAGCGCATAACGTGCAAAAATTGTCTTCCCTCATTTGCAACACTCACTACCGAGTTCCAAACGGCCTCTGGAAGCAACGTCAGCAAAAGAACTGCATGTCGGGAGCTTCATGAAATGGGTTTCCATGGCCGAGCAGCCGCACACAAGCCTAAGATCACCATGTGCAATCCCAAGCGTCGGCTGAAGTAGTGTAAAACTTGCCGCCATTGGACTCTGGAGCAGTGGAAACGCGTTTTCTGGAGTGATAACTCACACTTCACCATCTGGCAGACCGACGGACAAATGCATAGTGCTAACTGTAAAGTTTGGTGTATGAGGAATATAATGGTCTGGGGATGTTTTTCATGGTTCGTGCTAGGCCCCTTAGTTCCAGTGAAGGGAAATCGTAATGCTACAGCATACAATGACATTCTAGACGATGCTGTGCTTCCGACTGATGTTTCGTATTGCGTCAGATAACAATATTGACGAATACGCTGATTCGGTGTGCGTGCTCATTAGAACGTGCGTTGAAGATGTCGTTCCCATAGCAACGATTAAAATATTCCCTAACCAGAAACCGTGGATTGATGGCAGCATTCGCGTGAAACTGAAAGCGCGAACCACTGCTTTTAATCAGGGCAAGGTGTCTGGTAACATGACCGAATACAAACAGTGCAGCTATTCCCTCCGCAAGGCTATCAAACAAGCTAAGCGTCAGTACAGAGACAAAGTAGAATCTCAATTCAACGGCTCAGACACAAGAGGCATGTGGCAGGGTCTACAGTCAAATCACGGACTACAGGAAGAAATCCAGCCCAGTCACGGACCAGGATGTCTTGCTCCCAGGCAGACTAAATAACTTTTTTGCCCGCTTTGAGGACAATACAGTGCCACTGACACGGCCTGCAACGAAAACATGCGGTCTCTCCTTCACTGCAGCCGAGGTGAGTAAGACATTTAAACGTGTTAACCCTCGCAAGGCTGCAGGCCCAGACAGCATCCCCAGCCGCGCCCTCAGAGCATGCGCAGACCAGCTGGCCGGTGTGTTTACGGACATATTCAATCAATCCCTATACCAGTCTGCTGTTCCCACATGCTTCAAGAGGGCCACCATTGTTCCTGTTCCCAAGAAAGCTAAGGTAACTGAGCTAAACGACTACTACTACTCTCCAGAGGGTAGTGAAGTCTGCACAACGCATCACCGGGGGCAAACTACCTGCCCTCCAGGACACCTACACCACCCGATGTTACAGGAAGGCCATAAAGATCATCAAGGACATCAACCACCCGAGCCACTGCCTGTTCACCCCGCTATCATCCAGAAGGCGAGGTCAGTACAGGTGCATCAAAGCTGGGACCGAGAGACTGAAAAACAGCTTCTATCTCAAGGCCATCAGACTGTTAAACAGCCACCACTAACATTGAGTGGCTGCTGCCAACACACTGACATTGACACTGACTCAACTCCAGCCACTTTAATAATGGGAATTGATGGGAAATGATGTAAATATATCACTAGCCACTTTAAACAATGCTACCTTATATAATGTTACTTACCCTACATTATTAATCTCATATGCATACGTATATACTGTACTCTACTGTATATCATCGACTGCATCCTTATGTAATACATGTATCACTAGCCACTTTAACTATGCCACTTTGTTTACATACTCATCTCATATGTATATATATATGTATATACTATACTGTACAAGGCCATCAGACTGTTAAACAGCCACCACTAACATTGAGTGGCTGCTGGCAACACACTGACTCAACTCCAGCCACTTTAATAATGGGAATTGATGGGAAATGATGTAAAATATATCACTAGCCACTTTAAACAATGCTACCTAATATAATGTTACATACCCTACATTATTCATCTCATATGTATACGTATATACTGTACTCTATATCATCTACTGTATCTTGCCTATGCTGCCCTGTACCATCACTCATTCATATATCCTTATGCACATATTCTTTATCCCCTTACACTGTGTATAAGACAGTAGTTTTGGAATTGTTAGTTAGATTACTTGTTGGTTACTACTGCATTGTCGGAACTAGAAGCACAAGCATTTCGCTACACTCGCATCTGCTAAACATGTGTATGTGACAAATACAATTTGATTTGATTTGATTTGACTTTGTGGCAACAGTTTTGGGGAAAGCCCTTTCCTGTTTCAGCATGACAAAGAGGTCCTACAGAAATGGTTTGTTGAGATCGGAGTGGAAGAACTTGACTGGCCTGCACAGAACCCTGGCCTCAACCCCATCGAACATCTTTGGGATGAAATTGGAACGCTGACTGCGAGCCAGGCCTACTTGCACACCATCAGTGCCCTTTCCTTACTAATGCTCTTGAGACTGAATGGAAGCAAGTCCCTGCAGCAATGTTTCAACATCTAGTGGAAAGCCTTCCCAGAAGAGTGGAGGCTGTTATAGCAGTAAAGGAGTAGTAAACCAACTTCATGTTAAAGCCCATGATTTTGGAATGAGATGTTCTACGAGCAGGTGTCCACATACTGTACATAAGGTCATGGAGTGTACCTTGAGGCATGGTTAATAGCATTGATTGGTCCATTAGCTGTTTAAAGTGACTCCCATAGTGAGCACAATGGTTTGATAGTGTCTCGTACGGTCAAAAAAAAATCTGTTTTTAAATCAGATTAGAAGTTTTGGTCAGTTTCTTTATTTACCCAGAACACACAGGAAATGTGTGATGATCAGGTAGCACCTTTTCACCTTCCTGGGAATGTACTTAAGAGTGACTTGGTAAACACTTCTCAGGACTCAAGTCTTTCCCCATCTCCTCTGAGACACACCCATATCCAGCGGGGAATGTAGCTGCTTAACGTAACAGTGGCATTCTTAGAAGAAAAGAGAGCATGCAGACAAAGTGAGCCACAAACCAGACCACCACCATGTGATAGGTTGTGAACTATGGGTTCTGATAAATGACTTGTCTGATGAGTGAGGGTATATGTGGGTGTTTGCTATTCTCAATGAAAATGTATCATTTGCAATGACATGACACATAAGACAAATATACCCCCACACACGCACGTACGCACGCACACACACTGAACACTCACACATGCACTTTGTGTGAAAGTCTATTTGCAACAGGGATATGAATCAACACATCCAGCCCTGGTAACTCCCAATCTTTTCCAAGCTTTGAGAAAGACCAGAACAACAACAGAAAAGAACTGGCTGCAACTTGTTCTCTGGCATTAATAACAAGAGACTCAGCCATCCAATTGTGTTTGGTCCAAAGATATGAATGGTAGTAGTATTTTAAATCCATAGCCACCAGTACGTACAGTCAGTAATAGTCACTTTGGAAAGTGAAACTCTTGTTTTGGTAAAACATGAACCACCTACGAAACTACTTCTTACATCTGGTACTTACACTGTAATAGGGCATTTCCACGTAGAAAGACCCATGAACACTAACATGTGATGATCATATTATGAGTACATCAAATTTGATGTCAAATGAGCTAAGAGTCTATACATTTTTTTAAATTAAGGCATACAGTGCATTGGGAAAGTATTCAGACCCCTTGACTTTTTCCAAATGTTGTTATGTTACGGCCTTATTCTAAAATGGATTAAATGAATGAATCTCCACACAATACCCCACAATGACAAAGCAAAAACAGTTTAGAAATTCTAGCAATTTTATTAAAACCAAAAAACCCAAATACCTTATTTACATAAGTATTCAGACCCTTAGCTATGAGACTCGAAATTGAGCTCAGGTGCATCCTGTTTAAATCGATCATCCTTGATGTTTCCACAACTTGATTGGAGTCCACCTGTGGTAAATTCAATTAATTGGCATTATTTGGAAAGGCACACACCTAAGGTCCCGCAGTTGACAGTGCATGTCAGAGCAAAAACCCAGCCATGAGGTCAAAGGAATTGTCAGTAGTGAGCCGAGACAGGATTGTGTCGAAGCACAGATAAAATTCTGCAACATTGAAGGTCCCCAAGAACACAGTGGCCTCCATCATTCTTAAATGGAAGAAGTTTGGAACCACCAAGACACTCCCTAGAGCTGGCCGCCAGACCAAACTAAGCAATCGGTGGAGAAGGGCCTTGGTCAGGGAGGTGACCAAGAACCCGATGGTCACTCTGACAGAGCTCCAGAGTTCCTCTGTGTAGTCAGTAGCTAGGTTTCCATCCAATTGGCAACAGATTAAAACATATATTTAAAAAAATATGCATAAAGAAAACATGCACATTTTCCCACCATTTGATGTGTTCCCACCAAACGGACTTGTTGCAGATAAAAGCCAGTGTGTGATGACGTAGTGCACACAAAATGTACTTTTTCACTCAAGTTTTCATATACCAAATAAAAATCTGTTTCCATCACATTTTCAACTACTGGTACTGATAGTTTTGTCACAAAAACTGTTGGTTAAATAACAAATGTGCCTACTCTGGTCTTGCCACGTGAGCTCTAGCCAACAGCTCGCAGATACAGTGAGGGTAGTCTGTGCATATTGGCTAGTCTACATGATAAGATTATGATAAGAGTGAGAATATATGTATTTGTCAAACGGCAGTCAAGCATCGATCATCATCGATAATCATGTCACCAGAATATTTATTGCATAAAGGAGCATAAAGATCAGTGCACTTTCACCACCCTGTAATAAACTACATGGTTTCCCGAATTGTAGTGGGATTTGGACCTCACACCATATCATCCCATCACAGCATCACAGTTGTTCCCATCACAGCTGTCATGATTTTTCTTTTTATATGATGACTTTAAAAACTGTGGATGGAAACGTGGTTAGTTTGTAGAATAATACCAAAACATGCAAAGGAGGATATTACATTTTTTTTGTTTACATCGTTCTGTTACCGGGTGATAATCCACTTCACTTACTGTAGTTTAATAACCAAAACAGATTTTTTCAAACTCAAGGTGTCTTCCTTCAGACTTCTTTGAATCTTCATTCGGGTTAAGATATTTAACAGAGTTTTTGCAAAACAGGATCACATAAAAAAAGTGAGGGAGATTTTACCGTCATTTCCAAAACTTTACATCTGCACTGTTCTTTGAGTAAATGTGTTTATGTTACATTTTCAGTGGAAATTGTTCAAGGTAGTCCTTGTGCATAGAGATGAATGGTTTGTGTAACTTTGCAATCAATTGTGTTTGTTTGGCACATACAGTACCAGTCAAAAGTTTGGACACACCTACTCATTCAAGGGTTTTTCTTAATTTTTACTATTTTCTACATTGTAGAATAATAGTGAAGACATCGAAACTGTGAAATAACACATATGGAATCATATAGTAAGCAAAAAAGTGTTAAACAAATCAACATATATTTTATATTTGAGAATCTGCGAAGTAGCCACCTTTTGCCTTGATGACAGCTTTGCACACTCTTGGCATTCTCTCAACCAGCTTCATGAGGTAGTCACCTGGAATGCATTAAAATTAACAGGTTTGCCTAATTAAAAGTTAATTTGTGGAATTTCTTTCCTTCTTAATGTGTTTGAGCCAATCAGTTGTGTTGTGACAAGGTAGGGGTGGTATAAAAAAAGATAGCCCTATTAGGTAAAATACAAAGTCCATATTATGGCAAGAACAGATCAAATAATTAAATAGAAATGACAGTACATCACTACTTTAAGACATGAAGTTAAGTCAATCTGGAAAACCTCAAGAACTTTGAAAGTTTCTTCAAGTGCAGTCACAAAAACCATCAAGTGCTATGATGGAACTGTCTTTCATTAGGACCGCCAAAGGAAAGGAAGACCCAGAGTTACTTCTGCTGCAGAGGATAAGTTCATTAGAGAGTTACCAGCCTCAGAAATTGCAGCCCAAATAAATGCTTCACAGAGTTCAAGTAACAGACCCATCTCAAAATCAACTGTTCAGAGGAGACTGAGTGAATCAGGCATTCATGGTCGAATTGCTGCAACAAAAAAAAACACAACTAAAGGACACCAATAAGAAGAAGAGACTTGCTTGGACCAAGAAACACGAGTAATGGACATTAGACCGGTGGAAATCTGTCCTTTGGTCTGATGTGTCAAAATGTGAGATTTTTGGTTCCAACCTCCGTGTCTTTTTGAGACACAGAGTAGGTGAACGGATGATGTCTGCATGTGTAGTTCCCACCGTGAAGCATGGAGAGGGGGTGTGATGGTGTGAGGGTGCTTTGCTGGTTACACTGTCTGATTATTTAGAATTCAAGGTACACTTAACACAGCATTCTGCAGCGATACGCCATCCCATCTGGTTTGCGCTTAGTGAGACAATTGTTTGTTTTTCAACAAGACAATGACCCAATACACACCTCCAGGCTGTGTAAGGGCTATTTGGCCAAGAAGGAGAGTGATGGAGTGCTGCATCAGATGACCTGGCCTCCACAATCACCCAACCTACACCCAATTGAGATGGTTTGGGATGAGTTGGACTGCAGAGTGAAGGAAAATCCACCAACAAGTGCTAGGCATTTGTGGGATCTTCTTCAAGACTGTTGGAAAAGCATTCCAGGTGAAGCTGGTTGAGAGAATGCCAAGAAATGTGCAAAGCTGTTATCAAGGCAAAGGGTGGCTACTTTGCATAATCTCAAATGTAAAATATATTTTAATTTGTTTAACACTTTTTTGGTTACTACATGATTCCATATGTGTTATTTCATAATTTTGATGTCTTCACTATTATTCTACAATGTAGAAAATAGTAAAAATAAAGAAAAACCCTTGAATGAGTAGGTGTGTCCAAACTTTTGACTGGTACTGTATTTAAAGTGATAAATTCAAGTCTCTCAGTGTCATTCTGTCACTGTGAAATTGCCCAATAGTAACCTTTCATTCGAAAAACAATACTCTGAGTGCTTGTGTTTTTTCATGTACAGTATGTGTGTGTGTGTGTGCGTGCGTGCGTGAGTGTGTGCGCATGTGTTGGTATCTTATGCTTATCTCTTATCAACCCAGTCTCATTGTAAAATGATACAGTCCAGAAAATGTACTTCTGCTTTATGTTTGGAACACTGGTAAGAGGATATTTATTGGAAATCTTTCACAGAAAGAGTTTGCTTGTGAAAGTTCCTGCATGCGTGCGTATGCGTGTTCATGTGCATGTGTGTGTGTGTGTTGGTGTCTGGCTGAAAGGCCCACCAGATGAAATAAGCTGCTGTGACGCATCATCCCAGATATGTGTAAGCAGGACTGAACACTGAGGGGAACATGTGATCGAGGTGTGGCTCTCTGAACCCAAGGTAGAGTGTGACTCCCTCCCCATCGTGACATCAACAACTACCTTACCAGGGTCAAAATCAAGGTTTGACTCTTCCTGAGCCATCGTGGATGACTAAGAATAATGTCTCATAAACCAGTTTTACAACAGAATCAAACATGCTCCGAAGGGTTTAGCAGGCTAAACCATGGTCAGTGGGGGCAAAAAGATAAGGAGTAGGGATTCATCATTTTCTGCTGAAAAATTCCTTGTATGAGGTGTTGTCATTCATTGACAGTTTGGAAATATTGTATTTCCTTCAATTTAACTCTTTTGTGTGTGTGTGTGTGTGTGTGTGTGTGTGTGTGTGTGTGTGTGTGTGTATAGTCACGTGATTGAGAAGTTAGAATTTTTGGACTGTGTTTGTAGCTTTCCTGGCACGCTAGTAGCAGGCTGACAAGAGGCCACACCCAGCTCTCACCCAGCAGGAGCAGTCCGTCTAGCACTGACAACTACAGCACACACAAGGTTAGATCTGCTGATTTTCAGGTCAGCAGCAAGAGTAAAATATAAACAGGTTTAGGGAGATGACTATTAGAATGAATAAACTATACAGTTTGAAGGTGTGCTTGTAATTCTTTAGTTTTATTCAAGACTAGTAGTTTGGTTGGCCTGTATGTATTGAAACAACAACTGTCTTCTCTCAGGATGTGTGTGACGTGTGCTTGTGCTCATCCAGCCTGGCCTCAACAGCAGCCGCTCACTGAATGTTTATCTTTTGGACTTCTTGCTAGCAGCAAACCCCACACTTATCTCTCCCATCGACACACCCCTCATTGTAATATGATACTGCCTTGGAACTGCTCTACTTCTGCTTTTAATTTTTTTGTATCTGTGGTGAGAGGATATTTACTGGGGGGTGGACTCCCTCAATGTAGTTAAGGTTCTGTGAGAAGAGTTTAATGTAGTTAGCGAGGGTTCTAAGTTTAGCTATTTGTAATCTACTGACCAATAATTATTCAATTTTGCCTGCATAAACACAATTTAATTGCTACTCCTATAATTGCACCTTGATGTTTTGATGATTTCTTTAGACCATGCATTTTCAGCCACAAATGTTTTGATAGTATGTCACATGAATCATTCACAGTACCACTAAAGACATGCTCCGGTACTTTGGCGACTAAGAAAGTATTTTTTAAACCTCCCGCTTTGGGCTGGATGTGTCAATGTGTTGTTCCTACATGCATAATCTATTAGCAGAATTACTGTCTTACCTCAATTAGCCACAAAATCCTTAATTTGAAAGCGACTTTTCTTGAAGCTGTGCCGTGCAATTTTGACCTTCATTTCCTCCCATGTGGGCCAGCCCCCTAGTAATTAGTGTTCTAGCCAATGAGATTCAGCCCCTCGCATTTCAGTGACAGCTAGCAAGAGACATGCCAGGCGTTATCCAATGAGGTTGCAGGGCAGGCCCAACAGCTCATGTGGACACAGCAGAGAGAGAGAGAGAGCAACAAAGAGAGCA
This sequence comes from Oncorhynchus mykiss, assembly GCF_057628025.1. Lineage (NCBI taxonomy): Eukaryota > Metazoa > Chordata > Actinopteri > Salmoniformes > Salmonidae > Oncorhynchus > Oncorhynchus mykiss. Next base: position 74,032,445 of record NC_143023.1, on the reverse strand, counting down.
ATGACGTGGTGCACATATCTGTACATATATGACATAGTACTCAATTTCCGGGGACCACTTTCGGCTTGTGAGTGCTACTTTCAGAACTACTGGCTTAAAAGTATACAAAAGTAGCTGAGAATCTCTTTAAAAGAATTGCTTGTTCCATTGTAATGCAAACATAATCTGCTATTAAGCTGTTTTACATTGTGAAAGTATACAGTTTGTTCCAAAGAAGATATTTATTATGTGTGGATGGGTGCCAGATCAAAGAGATAGACATTATGCTCTCCTGCTGACAGACTCTCTGTTCAACACCCTTATATCTTCACAGTCTAAAAGCCAGTCAGGAAGGTAGTCCACGATATCAAAATGAGATGTTTGAACTGGGGCATAAAGAGAAGAAAAGACAATCGACCATTGTAAAACTCACCCCAGCACATTGGCTTGACACAGCCATGTCGAGGCGCATCAATGAGAACGTGACATGCATACCCTCAGAGGACCCCACGTGAGGTAGCACTCCAGCTCTAATCAGGCCTAGCTACATGCTCCTCCTCGCCGCTGTGTGCCATTCTCTCCCCACCACATCCTCCATGCCTGCTGTGCACAGCGCATAGCCAATACGGGAAGGAGATTACTGGTGTATGGCAGAGAATAGAGGAGCCCATGAGGCTCCAGGATGAAATCTGCCACATCCACAGGAAGCTGATGTCTTCTCCAGGCACAGATGAATATGTGTCAGGACCCCAGATACAGCTCTGGGCTCTGGGGTGTACACGTATGATTTGAAACATGAGGGCGTTATTGTAGCTTCATCTATTCCCTTCCCTGGTTACTCATGAACTGTTTGCTCAATAGCAAAAAATACTCTTGCACAAATGTGAAGTAAGAAGAATAAGTCAGAGTGCGATACACACAGACTAGCTAGCCCTGAAGTGCTACTTGAAAAGTCATTGAGATATTTGTCTGTTTTGATTAAGGCCAAGACACCTCAAGCGTGTAACAAGAGTACATGTATGCTCTCCCGTTCCTCTGTGTTCATAGCTGGTTTCCATCCACCTTGTTATTCTTCATACACAGAAAGTGTTTAACAGACTTGGTTACTGGGACTCTTTCACTCCAGGGCCACCCTGCTTCTCTCCTAATTTGGGGTCCACACAGGTCAACTCCTATCATACTAATAATTTAAGGCACGGCCATCAACCCCTCCAGAACACTCCCTTCTCATAATCTGACCTAAGTCAGACCCTTTTATGTTAACAGACACGTAGTTGCTGGGCAACTCAAACACAACCACTACATGAATTTTCTGATTGTAGCACCATTATAATGAAAGCAGATGGGAAAGTGTGTGACCAGCAGTTGTTAGCATGAAAGAGCAACACAGAAAAACATGCAAACACACAAAGAGACAGACGTAGTAGGAGCTCTGGTCGAGTCCTGGCCCTCTGGTTTGTGTTTAGGAGCTTTGGCGTGTTGACTGCATCACACACTAGAGTCTATATGCAGGGAATGACCCGGTGATGTGAGCTGTCTGTGTTTCTCTGGCAGTATGGTGCTACAGTGTGGAGCGGGAGGCCCAGAGGCAGGGAGCCAGGGAGGCAGACTCGTGGCAGAGCAGGCAGTACAATGGGGGGCCCCCTCCGTCAGTGAGGACGTGGAGTGGGGGTGACTCATCATTTGAGACGTCAGCGCTTCGTCATCAGCTGTCTGCATCAGCACAGCAGTCCATCACTGAAGCTCGGTGCTCATACTAACAATATGTCTTCAAAGGGCTTAATTAATCACCAACAGGCTCCCTCAGACTGAATTAACTTGAACAAGTCTTATTATAACACTAAACCCAGGGGTATTAGCGTTTTGCGATTAGTTCAGTGATTAATAAAATTCATATTTAAAAAAAATATGTGTTTGTATTTTGTGAAATACCTGAGTGAATATGGTAAAGCATATAATTACCCTCTTTTGTATGCTCAGATAAATGGCTACACATTCCTCCTAATTGCCTGTGGCTGTCTGCATCTGATGAGTGTAACCCAAGGCCATTGCCGTCAGCTCTGGTCAAGTCAAGTAAAGTCCTTCCTCCTCAGACGTGGTTCTGTGTCTAATGAGTGGGGCTCTGGGTCTCATCCTTCCTCATGGCGATGATTTGAGGGAGAGAGTGTGAAGGGTCATGCTAATAGCACCGCTATATTAAGCCCCCCCCCCAGATGTGTAGAGCTCTGCCATGACAACCTGAGACACAACTGCCTAATTAGTAAGAAAGTGTGCTGAACTGGGCCCCGTATCCGCAGAGAGACTGGGCCTGGTGGGGGGAGAAAGACAGAGGGAGCATCATCATGGTTTAAGATGAGCTCATGCACACTTAACTAGCATTCTGAACTCTGGAGTTCAATGACAAGTTATATCAGTTTATCCAAATAAATGTTTCTGCCACTGTTTGTAATGCTATTTCATCTACTATGGCTTGATTTACAAAGCAAAAGATCAACAAAGGCATGATACCTTTTCTAATGTCAACCATTTCAACTGTAAATCAGTCCGTCACGGCAGGTAAGCACCCTGGTGTGAGATGCGTGATGACCACTTGCTATGTGATGTGTACAATCCACTGGGTGATATTCTAGACATGGTGACATTTCTTTGATCACCATTTTTTCTCCGGTCCTTATCTTGTTTTCAATACATGCACCAGTAGCGACTCAGACTTTGACAGAAAGGAAATTAATTTTTTGATGAATATCTATTTTCATGACATTTATTTCATTCTCAGAATGTCACACATAAATGACTAAGCTGCACGTGGTCAAAAACATTTCTGTCATCAGCATTTACAGAAATCTATTAGGAGGGGATGGAATATTAAGTGTATGTCTGTCTCCCAGGCATAGCTAAAAGGTGTGGCAGTAGTGTGAGGGAGGCAATCTGAAACCTTGTTGGATGAGGATGATTTATTTAATTCATTAATATAATGTTCTGCAGTTCCTTTTTCACTCACTACACTCTCTCAGATACATACACAGTAAATCAAGGAGAGTTGAAATTATAGAGTAAAACATTTAAATTAAATTGATTCTCCTGGAGTTATTTAAGCCCTCAACATGGTGATACGCTGCCTGGAGTTAGTGTTGATAACTGGAGTTGATTGGGAACGAGTACTTTTAACTCCATTAAGAGTAACCAGAGACAGGGAGTTAAAACTTTGGTGTATCCACAGATTTGGGAGGGGCGTGATTGTCATATTTCCCAGCATGCTCTGTTGCTGTTCGAATCCCTGAGCCGACCTGAAAATAGTGTTGAGCTTAACCCCATAGGAGAGTAAACATTACTTGAAATAATTAGCTCTAGAATACTGAACAACACTGCAGAGAGATAAAAAAACAGAGTAACAGAGTAATTTTCAATTAATACGCAAAGTTAAATATTAACACTACATTTAGCTTATGCAACTCTGAAAAAATAACTGCCTGAGTATGTTTTACTCTTTTTAGACTGGGACCAAATGTTGGCAGTTACATTTTCTTCAATTAGAGTTAAATTTACTCTGGTGCCAGTCTAAGAGGAAAACCTAAGTACGTAGTTGAACTAACCTACACTTCCTGTGAATAGATAGCTGTTTGACCATTTTTTTAAAACACCCATCACATGTTCAGTACTTCCTTGAATCCTGCAATCTTGAGAGTTGCGAGTAGGCCTAACTCAATCTGTTTAAAATAGCACATTTGAACCGAAATAACAATGGAAAGGTAATTATTGAGTTTCAAAGATGTTGTTTCAGTTGTGTGACTCTGGTGTTGTGCAATGACCAAAAACACTTTGAAGTTTTCAAATTCAAATTTGCACTAAAATGGTCTATACATGTGAAGTTAGACACAGTGTCTGTGCAAAAAGAGAGCAGATCTGTCATTGCTTTTAACTGTGGCTTAGCCATTTACTTCACTAAGGAATCCACAGAGCCAAAGGTTCCCTTGGGCTGATAGAATAATTCCTCCCTTTCTGCACACAAACTAACATATCTGCCTCTCCGAAAGTCATCAAATCTAGTCCTAATCATGTAGCCAAATCTATTGAAAAAAGTATCAACCAAAAATGACAATTTAATATCCCTGAAATTGGATAATAGACTGAATTCCCCTCCAGAATACTAGGTATACTTTCCAGACTACCTTCACTGAACAGCCCATAACAAGGTTTACATTTGTGTGTTCCCATCAGTATAAATAACAGTGAAATAACAGGAAGTGCTGTTAACCTGTAGTCACACCTTCCTTCACGACATATCAGTGACAGTCCAGTGATTATATATTATATGGTCGATGCCAAATGTGTTGAAATGTTTATTCTGTTATGGAGCAGTTGTTACACTTGTACTTGTGGATCAACTTTAAAATGTTTTATGTATCATTGGCTCATATTTCATGTAGAACATGCAGCCTAAAAAAAGCCATAAATTGTTCAGTGATAAACATGTCAACAACAATATCACAACTTCATAGTGTGGGTGATAATCATGAGTTGAAAACAACTGATATGAGTCTGCTTCACAGTGGCGTAGCACAGATTCGCTGGGCCCCACCGTAAGTTTCGAGCAAGGCCCCATTTATGGGACAGAGAGAAAAATATGCAATATTACAGTTCATCTCATGCTATTTTACACATTGTGACATAAGGCTGAGAAAAAAATGAGTTGTTTTAGATCTCAGGGATTCTTGATAGATGGGACAAAACTTTCTTTCACAAATATTTGTCTTAACATGAACATTTTAAATACACTGCTCAAAAAATAAAGGGAACACTAAAATAACACATCCTAGATCTGAATGAATGAAATATTCTTATTAAATACTTTTTTCTTTACATAGTTGAATGTGCTGATAACAAAATCACACAAAAATCATCAATGGAAATCAATTTTATCAACCCATGGAGGACTGGATTTGGAGTGACACTCAAAATTAAAGTGGAAAACCACACTACAGGCTAATCCAACTTTGATGTAAAGTCCTTAAAACAAGTCAAAATGAGGCTCAGTAGTGTGTGTGGCCTCCACGTGCCTGTATGACCTCCCTACAACGCCTGGGCATGCTCTGGTGAGGTGGCGGATGGTCTCCTGAGGGATCTCCTCCCAGACCTGGACTAAAGCATCCGCCAACTCCTGGACAGTCTGTGGTGGATGGAGCGAGACATGATGTCCCAGATGTGCTCAATTCGATTCAGGTCTGGGGAATGGGCGGGCATCAATGCCATAGCATCAATGCCTTCCTCTTGCAGGAACTGCTGACAAACTACAGCCACATGAGGTCTAGCATTGTCTTGCATTAGGAGGAACCCAGGGCCAACCGCACCAGCATATGGTCTCACAAGGGGTCTGAGGATCTCATCTCGATACCTAATGGCAGTCAGGCTACCTCTGGCGAGCACATGGAGGGCTGTGCGGCCCCCCAAAGAAATGCCACCCAACACCATGACTGACCCACCGCTAAACCGGTCATGCTGGAGGATGTTGCAGGCCGCAGAACGTTCTCCACGGCGTCTCTAGACTCTGTCACGTCTGTCACGTGCTCAGTGTGAACCTGCTTTCATCTGTGAAGAGCACAGGGCGCCATTGAAGAACTTGCCAATCTTGGTGTTCTCTGGCAAATGCCAAACGTCCTGCACGGTGTTGGGCTGTAAGCACAACCCCCACCTGTGGACGTCGGGCCCTCTTACCACCCTCATGGAGTCTGTTTCTGACCATTTGAGCAGACACATGCACATTTGTGGCCTGCTGGAGGTAATTTTGCAGGGCTCTGGCAGTGGTCCTCCTGCTCCTCCTTGCACAAAGGCGGAGGTAGTGGTCCTGCTGCTGGGTTGTTGCCCTCCTACGGCCTCCTCAACGTCTCCTGATGTACTGGCCTGTCTCCTGGTAGCGCCTCCATGCTCTGGACACTACTCTGACAGACACAGCAAACCTTCTTTCCACAGCTCGCATTGATGTGCCATCCTGGATGAGCTGCACTACCTGAGCCACTTGTGTGGGTTGTAGACTCCGTCTCATGCTACCACTAGAGTGAAAGCACTGCCAGCATTCAAAAGTGACCAAAACATCAGCCAGGAAGCATAGGAACGTGGAAGTGGTCTGTGGTCACCACCTGCAGAACCACTCCTTTATTGGGGGTGTCTTGCTAATTGCCTATAATTTCCACCTGTTGTCTATTCCATTTGCACAACAGCATGTGAAATGTATTGTCAATCAGTGTTGCTTCCTAAGTGGACAGTTCAATTTCACAGAAGTGTGATTGACTTGGAGTTACATTGTGTTGTTTAAGTGTTCCCTTTATTTTTTTGAGCAGTGCATATATTTTGATAGACCAAAGTATCAGCCATCACACCATAGAAAGGAGCTGAGATGTATTTGAGATCTTATAATTAAGCAATAAAGCCCGACGAGGTGTTGTGTATTGCCAAACTACCACGGCCAAAGGCTGTTCTCATTTCAGTTTTTCTTCATACAATGCAACTAACTGGATCTGTCAACTCCATCAGGCAACATAAAAGGCATTTCATTTGAACAATTATTGTTCAACAAGTGTTTAAAGGCCTTGATTTTTTAATTCTAACAGTAGATTATTCAAATATATTTTTGTTTTACAGCACTATTAAATCCTCCAGGGCTAATTTAATTAGCATTTTGGCATGTTTTTCTAGATTTACAACATTAACATTATCCCTTGGGTCTAGCACAGCAAATATTTAAATTGTTTAAGCATATGTTGCAGAACAGTGATTCAAATAATTTTTGACAGTATTAACAAGCCACTGGTGGAGTTGACACACAACAGATACTCAAAACAGACATATTTTTTATTTTCTAAAAATAAAAGTTCAATACAAACATTTGTAAAATATGGAAAATTATTCATTTAAAAATCCCCAAATTGTCACGTTCTGACCTTAGTTCTTTTTGTTATGTCGTTGTTTTAGTATGGTCAGTGAGTTGGGTGGGTTGTCTATGTTCTTTTTTCTATAATTTGGGATTTCTGTGTTTGGCCTGGTATGGTTCTCAATCAGAGGCAGCTGTCAATCGTTGTCCCTGATTGAGAACCATACTTAGGTAGCCTGGTTTCACTATTGAGTTGTGGGTGATTATTTTCCGTGTTCCACACGGGACTGTTTCGTTTGTTTAATTTATTCACGTTGTTATTTTGTACTTTTCAGTGTTCTATCAAAAGTAAGCAATATGAACACGTACCACGCTGCGCATTGGTCCTCCGAGGCTGCCTGGAAGTTACTCCAGCTTTGGCAAAACTCCCACAGTGTGGCAGACTATGTGGTGGATTTCCGCACGCTGGCAGCTGAGAGTGCCTGGAACCCGGAAGCACTTTTCGTCATGTTCCTGCACGGAGTATCGGAGGAAGTAAAGGATGAGCTTGCAGCCCGAGAACTACCGATGGATCTCATCGCCCTGACCATTCGGATCGATGGGCGATTACGGGAGCGAAAGAATGAGAGGAGGTTCGATTTCACTCGCCCACCCAAGGCTTCCACCTCGCCTCCTAGGCATCCCGGAAGTCCCCGATGGCTCTGTTGCTGAGAGAACCCAAGGCTACCCGAGTTCCCCAGAGAGTCTCCAAAGTCTGCCGATTCACCTCTTGCCAAGCCGATGCAACTAGGCAGAGCTAGGCTGTCCCCAGACGAATGGCTATACAGGCTTCACACTAAGAGTTGCCTGTATTGCGGGACTTCTGGTCATTTGTTGTCTGCCTGTCCACTAAAAGACCAGGCTCACCGGTAGGAGCAAGTACTCTGGTGGGCCATGCGGATAACTTTTACTCTACCCTTACCTGCACCCCTTTTCATGCCCTCTTGCTATGGGGGAACCAGTCCAAATCTCTCCGGGTACTCATTGACTCTGGGGCCAATGAGAGCTTTATGGACGCTACCCTGGTGTCCTAGCTGGGCATCACCACTCAGCCCCTCTCCATTCCCATGGACGTTAGAGTGCTGGACGGGCGCTCTATAGGCTGGGTCACCCACAACACCACTCCCATCAACCTACGTATGTCAGGACGCCCTAGCTGCATGGTTTGTCCGTCCTTCTGCCTCCCCCGCCGGCGCATGGTTCTTCTTTGTGGAGAAGAAGGACAAAACCCTGCGCCCGTGCAATGAATCCGGGCCTTAACAACATCACGGAGAAGAAACGCTACCCACTACCACTCATCTCCTCTGCCTTCGAGCCACTCCAGGGGGCCACCATGTTCTCCAAGCTGAACCTACGGAACGCCTACCACCTGATGCGGATATGGGAAAGGGACAAGTGGAAGACTGGCTTCAACACGGCCTGCAGTCACTATGAGTATCTGGTCATGCCATTTAGCCTTACCAACGCCACAGCTGTGTTCCAGGCTCTAGTTAATGATGTTCTCTGCGACATGTTGAACTGGTTTGTATTCGACTACCTCGACAACATCCTCGTTTTCTCCCACTCCACCCAAGAACACGTGCTCCACGTCCGACAGGTTCTCCAACGCCTCCTGGAGAACCAGCTTTTTGTGAAAGCAGAGAAGTGCGAATTTCATTGCTCCGCCATCCCCTTCCTGGGTTACATCATCGCTAAAGGGAGTGTACAGATCCAGGGAAGGTGAGACCGATGGTGGATTGGCCCCAGTCTACGTCCAGAGTGCAACTGCAATGTTTCCTGGGATTTGTCAACTTTTATATCCACTTTATCCAGGGTTACAGCACCCTGGCTTCCCCCGTCTGCACTCACCTCTCCCAAGGTTCTGTTCACGTGGTCCCAAGCTGTGGTTTTCCTGGTAGCCTGTTGGCTGTTTTTTTCCTGGTAGCCTGTTGGTTTTCGTGGTTGTAAATTGAACTGTACGTATTCAAAACGTGTTTATGGTAGGTTGGCATTTCTTGATTGATTATGTGGGTCAAATTTGATTCACGGAAGTGTATTATTCCATATCACAACGTACTGCTGAACTCTTCAGTGGCATGGTTTGCCATGTTTGAAGCGGGCCTATAGACCTATTTTTTTGGCAAGACAGCTGTAATAGTTTGTAGGCTATGTTTTGTTTATTTAGATCTCTATTAATCTTTTCTTTACTATTAATGTAACTAGCCTAAATATAGATTGTGTCATGCCTTTATCGATCTGATATTTTGGTACCGCTGTTTTTTCTGTTCTCGTTCATTTGTTTGCATTTGCAGTTGTGTCGGTATTCTAAGCCAAACTGCTATTCAGTATTTTTGTTTGCATGCATGAATACTGTAACTAGGCTACTAGGCTTTCAGCATTTAGTTTGCATTATTTTGGTAAAACCGATGTGTAAACTGAGCAGTATGGCTGTATTCACATAGGCTGTTTAAAATAGGTGAATTACCCTATCAATCTTGTAGCCTATATTCATTACTGAAACGGACTTTACTGGGTAGGGAGCTCTTCATTCTTCTGATACAGCCCAGCGGAGAAAGGCTGCAGATTTCTCGCCAACCTGTCACTTCTAAAGCATTTAATGATCTCGGAGTCTCGGCATTTGAACTTAATGTTTATTATGGTATATTGTGATATCAATATAGTTCCAATGCAAGAACCCCAATAAATTGTGCTGATTTTAACTGCCCCCTTATACCTGGAGTACACTACACGACTTTCAAAATCCTAACATCGCTGATCCTCTCACATTTAATGACCGTCTTTCATGTAGTTTTTTTGTCTTGCCAATGTAGTGCTGCGCACACGAAATGATCTGGCACAGACGGGGTGTCACACACTACAAGATTCTGATGTGATGATGTGATTAGATTGTTAACATAGCTAAAATGACCTGTGGCTCAAAGCAGCCTCATACAAGTTCAGTCAGACATTCAATCGTGCCATACAGAGTTGAAATTTCTAGCCAACATTTTGAATTGAAAAACATTACTCGTGAACTTCAGAGCTGTAATGATTTGACACTTTGGCTTTGGTTAAAGGCAAGTACAGACGCATACTAGTAGTCATCGCTCTTACTCGAGAGTCTACTCATTCTGGGTCAAGCGAAACAACATCATCATCTCACTGGCTTCTTCTCTGGCGAGCTCTCATTGGCTATTGCTGATCACCATTCTCCAAAACTTGTCGTAACACATCTCACACTACAAGAGCATTGCAGATTTTGTGCCGATAGAATCAAACATGTTTGAAAATATTGGGGCGTCTGGGACTGCTCAAAGACAGGATCGGTAGCCCTCAGATTTTGCCTTTGGCTCTGTCACATTAAACGAGCATCGGTGATGGCCATGTGCCCCGAGTAGGCAACGACATGGGGATTTTGTCTCCGATCTCAATAACTTGTCTGGGACAGCTAAATTGTGGCCAGAATCGTGGTGTGTACACCCAGCTTAGTCACTTCATCCTGGCGCCGGGTCTGTGGCTTATGACGTGTAAATATGCCATCTGCGGGACCCGACCTCCACATATAAAAAGGGTGATCATCACATTGCATCACACAACTTCATTTAATTCTGCGGTTTGAAACGCACCCTCAAATCAGTCTTGTCTCAAAATAGTCCCCTTTAGTCACAGTGTTGACCCATGTCTCTCTAAACCCCAGACAGAGGAGTCATAATATCGCTGTGGTTTTAGCAATCTGCCTCCACCAGCTCTTCTCAGATGCCCCGGCACACAAAAATGCCTATAAAAAGCTACTGTAAGCACTGCAGCTAGCCCCAGGCCTGAGATTGGATTCATTTTAACAGGCTGAGGAGGCCTGCTGCAGATTATATGAGGACTTTTGAAGAGCTCACCCCCAGGCGGTGGGCAGGACCTACCCTTGATCCCTGCTGTTTCCTCCCTCATTGGATTTTGTGGAAGTGGGAATAAAATTACACAATATAGTAAAAACACACAGAGGCAGCAGCCCAGTTAGGGGTACATAGTTGACAGAATAAACGTTGGCTAGTCCTTGTATCGTAGACAGTAGCAGAGGACTGTTTTGCAGTAAATGAACCGCTGAGGCAGAAAAACAGCTGTGACGTTTCACTGAGGGCAGGATTAGAGATAAGCACCTTTGTGTGGTTGTTTTGGTGTTATGTCCAGAGCTGCACAAGTCTCTCTAAAATGTAAAACAGAAGCAAATTAATGTCTGGTGACCAATCCAAATGAGGTGTTTTTTACAACATTAGTGTGCCTCATAAATCCTCCACTGAGTATTATTAGAACACATCTATTTTTATTAACAGCATACTATTGTAGGTTATCTACATAGCAACCACGGTGAGGCAATTTCTGGGTATTTCCATCATTTAAAAACGTCATTTAAAAGTGCCTGACGTCAAATGGACTTCTGTTTTCCCCCACAGATCTTTTTCCTTTATTCAGACTGATAAGGTGTCTGCCTGACAGATAACATAATGGGTCAGCTACATTAAGAGCTATAAACATTACATTGAATTAATTACATTTGCATTGCAGCTCTCTGTGAGTCAAACGGATCAGTCATGGATGCATGCATCCCATAGAGATGACACGGGGAGAGAGGAAATCAAAACAAAGCCTTCATAAGTGAAGAACATTATCCAAACAAACACTATGGCATGGCAGGGGTTACACACATTCTAGTGACGTGACTACTGTATATGAAAACATTACTCTGCCTTGATTATCAGTACATGTCACTTATACTACTGCACGTGTTTTAAGAAAACATGCTGAGTGTTTACTGTAAATGTTACCTATCCTTACACGCTTTGATGGAGAGAGAAAATGCCTGAACAGCCCCAGGCCAGATGAGCCTGTCAATGTGACTCCCTCAACCCTTCTCTGTCTCAGCACCACTAGCAGACTTGCTGCTTCAGCTAAATATTTTGCCGACATCTCTTATAATTTCTACCCCACCCTCACTCAGGTCAGTCAGTGTCGGTTCAGATGTTGACCGGCAGAATAGGGTCAGTCCTAAAGGTTAACTCTACCCGACGAGTTAAACTCTTCTAGGGCTTAAGTTACTGTGTTCTTCTTTGCTGCTTGGCTCTTTATGACCCCATCACATCTCAAGGCTTGCCAACTCCAATCAGCCTGTAGAAAGGTTATATAGGCTATATACCCTAGTTTCTCTGAACTCTGCCAATAACAACCCCTAACAAACTCTCACCTACACATATACTCTTGTTGTGGCTAACTGTGTGTGGGTGGCTTACTTTGCTGGGCTTTGGACTTCAAAACAATTTCAGTATATGTGTGAGGGGGATCTAATGGCATCTTTAGGCTACAACAGCGATCGGTTGTGTGCAAGGCTCTGCTAAGCCTAGCCTCAAAGGAGTGTGTAGAGTTGCCTTCACCCCAGTAGGTTCCAGGTTCAGATTTCATTAGGAGGCCAGAGCCTGGGTTAGTTCAGATGAGTTTTTTTCACTGACCAGCCTGTGTTTCCTGTCTTGTACTAATCAGGCCCCGGGGGATCATTCACTGAGCCGGCTACGGGGCAAATCACTAGTGCCCTGTGTGACACTGTTAACCCAGTGGAGATTTAACAATGTTGGGATCTCAAATGACAAGTCTCTGGCACTGCCTGTTTGTTTGATGATAGTAGGTGCAGTTCACAGCCATTCATATTTTGGGGTGATAAAAAATTAGGTTGATGGAACTTTAGCTCTCTGTAGGCTACACAATAGGTAGTGCCTTGTAGCTACGTGCACAATGTACAGATCTGCTATAATTCTACACCACTGAGTAAATGGTAGTGATCACACCTTTAAGAGGAAAACCTTTGGCAACTGTGTTTAATTATATTTTGTTCCAAAGGTCAATCCTGCACGAGGATGATAACCCTTTTTCTGAGAAACCTCTTTGAAACAGCATATGGCTTCAATTTCAGACCCAAATACCTTACAACGGATGCAAGTGTGCATGCATGTGTGTAGGTTACAGTGTGTGAGTAGTGCATGCCTGTATTTGGATACATGTGTTAGGGATGTCATCTGAGTTTGCATCCTCATTGTGAGGCTGATGAGAGGCAGCTACCTGCATTGATAAAACGTGACTCATCCTCCAGCAAAGTGGTTGTATTAGCTGTCCCTCTCCGGAAACCATGAAATGCAGTCACCTACTCCAGGATCACTATGGCAGGGGAGGTATTATTTATTATTTCCAATGACTCACAGTTCAGACTCAATTAAATTCACTCTCCTTGTGCCTTTGTGTGATCCTGTAAAACCCTCCATGACCTGATATGGCTTACTTCCTCTCCAAATGTCAGCAGAGAAATAACAAGGCTGTGCTGTGGCTGAGACTGGCCTGCTGATCATGGTGTTGTGATTGGATTGTTTGGATTGGATTGTTTAAAGGCTATTCATCTTGTGATCCCACCAAGATAAAACAGATGTCTCCCTTAATGCACTGTGTAAGCTTCATTACCAGTTTAGATACCAAGTGTTATACTTATCTATACACAGGACTGACAGGCTGCTGCAGTAGCTAGTTAGCTACATTCTTTACACCCAGTGTAATAAGAAGTAACTGGAAAGTTAAAGTAACAATGTAGCTTTCTCCTGACATGACTGACAGGGCTCATTGATTTTAGGCCTATGATACACTTTATTTTATATTTTTGTTCACTTTTCACCCCCATTTCTCTCCCCTATTTCGTGATATCCAATTGGTAGTTACAATCTTGTCCCATTGCCCGTACGGACTCGGGAGAGGCAAAGGTCGAGAGCCACGACCTTGACACACTGCTCGCTTAACCCAGAAGCCAGCTGCACCAATGTGTCGGAGGAAACACCGTACAGCTGGTGACTGAAGTCAGAGTGCATGTGCCCTGGCCCGCCACAAGGAGTCGCTAGAGAGCGATGGGACAAGGACATCCCGGCCAGCCAAACCCTCCCCTAACCTGGACGACGCTGGGCCAATTGTGAGCCGCCTCATGGGTCTCCCGGTCACGGCCGGCTGCGACACAGCCTGTAGTGACGCCTCTAGCACTGTGATGCAGTGTCTTAGACCACTGCGCCACTTGGGAGACCCTGTGATGCAATTTTGATAGCAGTACAAAAGATAGTTCCTAGCTTCCCTACGAAACAAAATGAAAATGGAAAGGAAACAGTTGCTGTGAAATTCTCTGAAACAAAGATGCACAAAGGCCACAGTAACAAAGGGGACATGTTGTTAAACAGGCCAATTTTTCTCTGAGGAATTCCCCAGTAAACTATCCTCTATTACAATTTACACACAACCACCTTTAGCAAGTTTGTCTCAACCAGTGAAATTACCCTAACTGGACCCCTTTGGCACAGTGACCTTCTTGTCTTAGCCTCCAGCCAGCCAGTTTGAGTAGCTGTTTGTTTTTCAATAAAGGTGGTGTATTGAACGGCTTGTACTGTAGGCTAGCCTTTGGACTATTGTGAAATGGAGTGAGTTAAGAGCAGAAAGGGAAAACTACACGGCAAATAGAATCAAATCACTGTTCGAGTTTGTCTATTTATACATTCTCAGTGATTGTCATATATCCTGGTCAATGGATTTTCATGGAATGTGTGACCAGGATGAGAAGAAAATCCCATATGAAGGTGGAATGTGTGACCAGGATGAGAAGAAAATCCCATATGAAGGTGGAATGTGTGACCAGGATGAGAAGAAAATCCCATATGAAGGTGGAATGTGTGACCAGGATGAGAAGAAAATCCCATATGAAGGTGGAATGTGTGACCAGGATGAGAAGAAAATCCCATATGAAGGTGGAATGTGTGACCAGGATGAGAAGAAAATCCCATATGAAGGTGGAATGTGTGACCAGGATGAGAAGAAAATCCCATATGAAGGTGGAATGCAATGAGATGAGTTGTTGTGCTCTTTTAAAATAAATCAACTATTCACATTTGCATTAAATAAATATAATGCCTGTGAGGACTTGTCAAGAAAGGTGGTGGACAGATTGATGGCAGATCATGAAAGGATACTTCCTCTGTAGTACGCAACAAAAAGGACAAACAACAATACAGTATATCCAACCTATCAAAGCCATTTGGGATTTATTACAGTTTCCAGTAATAGCCCAATTAACTTTGAATGTTTCAAAACCACAGGCAGAACATAAACACATTCACTTTGTGAATACATTCCATCTCACATCTGTGCTTATGGACACTTGCCCAAGACACCGAAAGGGAGATTAACTCTTCGAAGGGTCCTGTCTGATAAATATTGCATGGACCTAGGCTCTGTGGGTTCACCTACAGTAAGCATGGCTGTGATCAAATTCAGCTATACATCTACATATACTAAATCTGAATATTCTACGAGCAGTAGCGGTCAGTACCGTTCAAGATGAGGGAGGACAATTATTTTCTATTACAGCATATTGGATGACTGTCATTCATATTCCATTCACCCAGTTCAATGTAACATTGATAGGTTTAGGCTACTACATGACTGTCACGCCCTGACCATAGTTTACTTTGTATTTTCTATGTTTTGATTGGTCAGGGTGTGATCTGAGTGGGCATTCTATGTTTCATGTCTTGTTTGTCTATTTCTATGTTCAGCCTGATATGGTTCTCAGTCAGAGGCAGGTGTTCATCATTGTCTCTGATTGGGAACCATATTTAGGTAGCCTGGGGTTCACTGTGTGTTGGTGGGTGATTGTTCCTGTCTATGTGTTTTCACCAGATAGGCTGTTTAGGTTTTCGTTACGTTTATTGTTTTTGTAGTGTTTGTGTTTAGTGTGTTAATTCATTAAACATGAATCGCAATCTACACGCTGCATTTTGGTCCGACTCTCCTTCTCACGAAGAAAACCGTTACAGAATCACCCACCACCAACGGACCAAGCAGCGTGTCAACAGGCAGGAGCAGCGCGAGGAGACGCGCAATAAGGACTTCTGGACATGGGAGGAAATCCTCGACGGGAGAGGACCCTGGGCTAAACCAGGGGAGTGTAGCCGCCCAAAGGTGCAGCAGGAGAAGAAGCAGCAGGAGCAGCTGCAGTGGGAGAGGCTGCACCACCTGGAGAAATGGACATGGGAGGAAGAACTGGACGGTAAAGGACCCTGGGCTCAGCCTGGAGAATATCGCCGCCCCAAGGAGGAACTGGAGGCGGCGAAAGCTGAGAGGCGCAGATATGAGGAGGCAGCACGACGTAGCGGATGGAAGCCTGAGAGGCAGCCCCAAAAATTTCTTGGGGGGGGGCTAACAGGGAGTATGGCTACGCCAGGTAGGAGACCTGGGCAGACTCCCTGTGCTTACCGGGGGGCTAGAGAGACCGGACAGGCACCGTGTTATGCAGTGGTGCGCACGGTGTCTCCAGTGCGGGTGCATAGCCCGGTGCGGTATATTCCAGCTCCGCGTGTCTGCCGGGCTAGATTGAGCGTCGAGCCTAATGCCATGAAGCCGGCTCTACGCAGCTGGTCCCCAGTGCGTCTCCTTGGGCCGGTTTACATGGCACCAGCCTTGCGCTCGGTTTCTCCGGTTCGCCTGCATAGTCCAGTGCGGGCAATTCCACCTCGCCGCACTGGCAGGGCGACCGTGAGCATTCAACCAGGTAAGGTTGGGCAGGCTCGGTGCTCAAGAGCTCCAGTGCGCCTGCACGGTCCGGTTTTTCCAGTACCACCTCCACACCCCAGCCCTCCGGTAGCAGCTCCCCGCACCAGGCTTCCTGTGCGTGTCCTCGGCCCAGTACCACCAGTGCCAGCACCACGCATCAGGCCTACAGTGCGCCTCGCCTGTCCAGCGCTGCCAGAGCCTCCCTTCTCTTCAGCGCTGTCGGAGTCTCCTGCCTGTTTAGCGCTGTTAGAGCCTGCCTTCTCTACAGCGCTGCCGGAGTCTCCCGCCTGTTCAGAACTGCCAGTTAGCATAGAGCTGCCAGTTAGCATAGAGCTGCCAGTTAGCATAGAGCTGCCAGTTAGCATAGAGCTGCCAGTTAGCATAGAGCTGCCAGTTAGCTTAGAGCTGCCAGTTAGCAAGGAGCTGCCAGTCTGCAAGGAGCTGCCAGTCTGCATGGAGCTGCCAGTCTGCAAGGAGCCGCCAGAGCTACCAGTCTGCAGGATGCCGCCAAAGCTGCCAGTCTGCAAGGAGCCGCCAGAGCTGCCAGTCTGCAAGGAGCCGCCAGAGCTGCCAGTTAGCATGGAGCAGCCAGGGCCGCCAGTCAGCATGGAGCAGCCAGGGCCGCCAGTCAGCATGGAGCAGCCAGGGCCGCCAGTCAGCATGGAGCAGCCAGTCAGCATGGAGCAGCCAGTCAGCATGGAGCAGCCAGTCAGCATGGAGCAGCCAGAGCTGCCAGTCAGCATGGAGCAGCCAGTCAGCATGGAGCAGCCAGAGCTACCAGTCATCATGGAGCAGCCAGAGCAGTCTGCCAGCATGGAGCAGCCAGAGCTGTCAGTCAGCATGGAGCAGCCAGAGCAGCCAGTCTGTGTCGACCAGTCTCTTCCAGATCTGCCAGTCGTCCAGACTCTTCCAGATCTGCCAGTCGTCCAGACTCTTCCAGATCTGCCAGTCGTCCAGACTCTTCCAGATCTGCCAGTCGTCCAGACTCTTCCAGATCTGCCAGTCGACCAGACTCTTCCAGATCTGCCCGTCGTCCAGACTCTTCCAGATCTGCCAGTCGACCAGACTCTTCCAGATCTGCCAGTCGACCAGACTCTTCCAGATCTGCCAGTCGACCAGACTCTTCCAGATCTGCCAGTCGTCCAGATTCTCCCAGATCTGCCAGTCGTCCAGATTCTCCCAGATCTGCCAGTCGTCCAGATTCTCCCAGATCTGCCAGTCGTCCAGATTCTCCCAGATCTGCCAGTCGTCCAGATTCTCCCAGATCTGCCAGTCGTCCAGATTCTCCCAGATCTGCCAGTCGTCCAGATTCTCCCAGATCTGCCAGTCGTCCAGATTCTCCCAGATCTGCCAGTCGTCCAGATTCTCCCAGATCCGCCAGTCAGCCAGGATCTTCCAGAACCGCCAGCCAGCCAGGATCTGCCGGATCTAACCACCTGCCTGAGCTTCTTCTCAGTGCTGAGCTTCTTCTCAGTGCTGAGCTTCCTCTCAGGGCTGAGCTACCCATCTGTCCCGAGTTACCTCTGTCCCGAGCTGTCCCTCTGTCCCATGTTATCATTGTGGTGGGTAACCTATTTAGGGACGTTTAGGAGGGGGATTAAAACTGTCATGGAGTGGGGTCCACGTCCAGCGCCAGAGCCGCCACCGCGGACAGATGCCCACCCAGACCCTCCCCTATAGGTTCAGGTTTTGCGGCCGGAGTCCGCACCTTGGGGGGGGGGTACTGTCACGCCCTGACCATAGTTTACTTTGTATTTTCTATGTTTTGATTGGTCAGGGTGTGATCTGAGTGGGCATTCTATGTTTCATGTCTTGTTTGTCTATTTCTATGTTCAGCCTGATATGGTTCTCAGTCAGAGGCAGGTGTTCATCATTGTCTCTGATTGGGAACCATATTTAGGTAGCCTGGGGTTCACTGTGTGTTGGTGGGTGATTGTTCCTGTCTATGTGTTTTCACCAGATAGGCTGTTTAGGTTTTCGTTACGTTTATTGTTTTTGTAGTGTTTGTGTTTAGTGTGTTAATTCATTAAACATGAATCGCAATCTACACGCTGCATTTTGGTCCGACTCTCCTTCTCACGAAGAAAACCGTTACAATGACACACACATTTTCCCTATACGCATCATGAGATTGCTACAACCTGGCATATGAATGAACGTTTAAAATGTACAGTAGGTGCACACAGGTCGAGAGACCACTTTGAGGTGACAGACAGTGACATTCAATACCGCCTCGGACTGTTACCTGCGTGTAGCTGATATTGGGTGTAATCATTAGTCCAACAGTTGCAAAAGAGAGTTTCTATTGGACAAATGCAGGTATATTTATCCACGTTTTTGTTCCCTTTGCTTCCGTTTAAGAATTATAAAAAAAACAGAATAGGTGGAAGGAATACACCCCTGATCACGCGTGAACACAGTTCACTTTCATAGCAGCCACGTTGTATTCTGTCTTGTGCCTATGCACTCTCCTCCTCTCACCTCTTCCCTTCGCTTGTGGACTTCAATACACAACACATCAGCTGTATATGACCAGGCGAAAAAAACTTTCCAAACCAAACCGCTAGACACAACCTACATCATTCTCATCATATTAGCGAAAGTAACGTCATAGTTAGCATAACTTATAGAACTAATGAGTTAGTAAACCCATTACAATCAAGCAGTAAGGTTACAGTGTGCAGTCAGTAAGCAGTTACACTGGCGGCCCCGGTGGCAATAAATTAGTCAACTGAAAAAGCTTACCTTGACTTGGAAGAGATCCAGTGTTGTGTTGGAAAATCATAGACAGCTAGCTAGCATAGCATCCCTCTGTTTGAGCAGGGTGTTTCAGTAGGCTAAACTAGCTAGCTGCATTTGCTAGCTAAGTAAGTGAAAAAAATGGCACTCTCTCTCTCTATTTCTCGCTTGCTTCTTCATTTTGAAAGAAAGAACAGTTTTGATCAAATTTCTTTCTTTTTCTCTCTTATGGTCAGCTACTCACCACATTTTAGGCACTGCAGTGCTATCTAGCTGTAGTTTATGCATTCAGTACTAGATTCATTCTCTGATCCTTTTATTGGGTGGCAACATGTCAGTTCATGCTGCAAAAGCTCTGATAGGTTGGATGACGTCCTCTGGAAGTTGTCATAATTACTGTGTAAGTTTATGGAAGGGGTTGAGAAACATGAGCCAATGTACCCAGAGGAGGATGGAAACTAGCTGTCCTCCGGCTATACCATGGTGCTACCCTACAGAGTGCTGTTGAGGCTACAGTAGACCTTCTTTGCAAAATAGTGTGTTTTAATCAATTAGTTGGTGACGTGATTATATTTAGTATAGTTTTATCTATTAATGTTTTACAATTTTTATTTTTATGAAATTCAATGAGGAGGATGGTCCTCCACTTCCTCCTCTGAGGAGCCTCCACCATCTACGAGCTAGTCACATTGAAAAGGGTCAGCATCACTAATGGTGGAGTCTGAAATCTACACAAAGCTAGTGTAACGGTTTTCGTCTGGTGAAGGAGAAGAGGACCAAGGTGCAGCGTGTTAAGTGTTCTTCTTAATAAACAAAATAAACTGAACACTGTAATGACAAAAATAATAAAGAGCGAGAACGAAAACAAAACAGTTCTGTAAGGAATACGCACAAAACAGAAAACAATCACCCACAACCAAAATGGGGAAAACAGGCTGCCTAAGTATGATTCTCAATCAGAGACAACGATCAACAGCTGCCTCTGATTGAGAACCATACCAGGCCAAACACAGAAATACAACATAGACAAAAGAACATAGACTACCCACCCCAACTCACGCCCTGACCAAACTAACACAAAGACATAATAAAGGAACTAAGGTCAGAACGTGACAGCTAGTTCTTTTTTTGTCTACTCATCCAAAGCCCCTACTTCCTCCAGTCCCAAGCAAAGGGATCCATCTCATGTTTCCAAGGCCATACTGTAGCTCATCTGCTACATGCTCCTGCATCACATAACACAGGATGATGTCCCTTGGGTGGAGAGGTGAAAAGGTAACCCGATTCCACCTCCTGATACAGCCACACAGTGACTGGAGCTATACTAATTCTGTTAGACAGACATACATTGTGTAATTGACACAACCTGTTTGAATAATTCATGATCTGACACACCACAGTGCTATCCCCTTGCAACAATGACAACTGGACTTATCAGTATCAGGCTTAGTTTTAGACCAATACTTTTTAGAACTGCATTTTCGAATATGATCCCCTACTTTTTTTATTTCAGTTTTTGTAAAGTGAAGTGAGTTTTATTCATTTATTTTGGCATACAGTATGACCTTGACATACTTAGGAAGCTAATGAATCAGAATGGCACCTGATACTTATGTATTTAGATTGAATTCTGGACAATAATGAGAGGGGGTTTACCACTTGTACTATAATTAAGCAAGGGATGTGCACTGTACCTTCTAGATGTTCACATATGGTATGGGACTTGTGGAGCTTTCCACCAAAATAAGTTCCACTAAGTTCAACCTACTGCTCCCTCTGCTAAACATCACCAAATTAAGAGAGCCCATGTCATGCATGTGTGCACACATCGGAATCAGAGCCGTTACCCAGTTAATGATTATACTCTATTGTGTGCTATGGGGTCAAAGGGACCATATGATCAGCTGGAGAACCAAATGAACCTTCCTTCTGAGTGAATCTTGAGTAAGCTGAAGCAATCAGTAACTCACTGTTGTAACGCACAGGTGGACCAGATTACATTTCTTGCCTGTTTTGAGGGATTGGAATACCCTCACAAGTTCACAAACCCAAGTACTCATGCTGACTTACATATTAGACTTTAATTCAAA
This sequence comes from Oncorhynchus mykiss, assembly GCF_057628025.1. Classification (NCBI taxonomy): domain Eukaryota; kingdom Metazoa; phylum Chordata; class Actinopteri; order Salmoniformes; family Salmonidae; genus Oncorhynchus; species Oncorhynchus mykiss. Next base: position 74,011,142 of record NC_143023.1, on the reverse strand, counting down.
ACGTTGTCCATTAAAGGTGACAAACTGGAGCATATTCAGTGTGCGCACCGCTCTCTTCTTTTTCAAGTATCCTTTATTAGCCAAACACCTTAGTTGTTTAAGGATGTGCGCATGACTATTAACTTTTCAACAAGACAAGACACATTTTAACAGTACCAGTTCCCTATTGACCAGATAGCAGTAATTGGGTGTCTACTAATATATATTGCAGGTGAAGTCACCGATCAATACGCAGTCCAATCAATTAAGATGTAACCAAAACAATGTAAAACTTAGTTGTGATATTGGCAAATGAAGGCACGTGGAGAATGACTTCAGAACAGATGTTTTTGTGATGTTTGCAAGTCAACATACGAGCTATTACACGCACTGACCCAGCATATTTACACACAAGGATGTGTGACAATCAAAGATATTTAGACAATGCCCATTGTCTGAGACTCTCCACATTGCTCCAGTCTGAGTGTGATTGAAGGTTTGTTTATGTGTGTGTATTTGTTTTTTGTCAGGGAGCCTGATATTCCAGCCTGGGCCCCCTTACTCTACCAGCTACAACTCCTGAACATCAGAGAGAAGCCCGACCCCCTGATTCTCCCCATGTCTGACCGTATACGCATCGGCAACCAGAAACGAGAGCGGGGGAACTTCCACTTCCAGAGGGAGGAGTACAGCATGGCTACCAGGGCCTACTGGATGGCTCTGGATGTCCTTACTACACACACTAAAGGTAATCCCTACCTTCATCACGTGCATCCTGCTACATACACACGCACTAAAGGTAATCCCTACCTTCATCACGTGCATCCTGCTACATACACACGCACTAAAGGTAATCCCTACCTTCATCACGTGCATCCTGCTACATACACACGCACTAAAGGTAATCCCTACCTTCATCACGTGCATCCTGCTACATAAACATGCACACGCGCACACACGCACAGCAGTAAACAGACTGTTTATAACTAGCACACTTCAGAAAAATACAGCTTCCACATTTCCAGCACCCAATTGCATGATAGTCTCCTCATGGCTTACTGCTAGTCCATCTCAGCACTAATCATACTATCGTAATGCAGAGGCACATCCACCAGAGGTGACTGTCAGGAGAAATGTTATTGTTAATTCTTATGGTAATCAAACCTAATAAACTTTCATGTTAATTCAAGGTCCTTAATCATTTTAATTGCTGGAAAGGCAGGGTGGACCCAAGAGAGACATTTGACAGAAATGACTCAGTGAGGAGAAGCGCATGGGCTGCCTCTAAATGTATCAATGATGATGGGCCAATGGTTACATTTTCCTCAGCACTTAATAAGCAATGAATATATTCCATGCAACAAGACTGTGAATTTGCCAGATGAGATAACGCTAAAGAATATTCAGAAATTCAATAGATGGCATATAACTCCATCATTGAATATCTGCATTAGAATTATCACTGCATATCCCAACAGATATATACACGTTTCTCTTGGGAGTACCACAGATAGTCATTGCACTACGCTGTATTGGCATAAGGCATTGTGTTTTTGTAAAGCAAAGGATCAAATGCTGGGATGGTTTCTGTCAGATAAATAAATACAACATATAAATAAAACTTGCATCAAAACACTCTGTTTTATGTCTCTAGTCACCATTCACACTTGAATACACAATGGCATAACCACACTCCTGGAATCTGAGCGAGATGAATCAACCTTGTCTGTCTCTAGAATATCCTGTAAATCCTTGAATAGCTGCTCCATCCCCCTAATCTAGATCCTAACATAGCTCTGCTAACAACAATCCCTCAAATATCTTAAACTAATGGCAGGCCGTCATTGTACATAAGAATTTGTTCTTTATTGACTTGCCTTGTTAAATAAATGTTAAATAAAAAGTAAAAAAGAATAATGAAATGTCAAAGGCATAAAAAATGAGCATATGGATTTGAAAATGCTGGTATAGCCTATGCTCCAAAATGCGATATGGTTTGACAAGAAAACAGAATTTTTTCCAAGGCAGAGATAAGTGGCCAACACCAAGATGCAGACAGCAGTGGACACATGAATTCTGGCGTAATGACAATCGCCAAAACTCATTACAGTTTATGGTGTTTGTGTAACAGATATATCTTTCCATTCACCACTGTTCGGAGACTGAAAATATGTTAAAATTGTCAAAAAGAAACAAAAATAGCTTATTTGCAAATAACAATTTCTCTAGCAAGAATTGTGCTAGAACTGTCTGTCTCAGTGGGGAGGGGAACATTGAAAACTAGCTGTTATTGGCAGAGAGGTTTGAAACTCTTATTGGTCTATAAACTAATTTACCAGGCAAGCCAAAACTACATCCCACCATAACAGGTTGAAATTTCAAACAGCTCTTAGCGAGAGTGGGGTGAGGTGAGCAATCCGTCAAGGCAACTATAGTATTATTTCTAACAAAGATACCTACCTATATTTCAGGATGTTGTATATCCCTGGAAATAATCAGAATTTGTGTAAACATGCATTTTAAAACATAGCTTGTCCAAAGAAAGTGATCTCTTGGCATAACTTACTCCATTTTATCATTCTAAGGGACTTTAACACAGACTTAGCACCTAACAAATACTTTGTACTTTTTTGTTTACACTTAACATAGGCCAGGCCCTGGTGTTGCCTTGCATTACACCTGGGAAGAAAACACTTACATTTCATCAACTTGCCATTGGCTCATCCATTGGCTCCCGAGTGGCGCGCTGCATCTCAGTGCTAGAGGCGTCACTACAGACACCCTGGTTTGAATCCAGACTGTATCACAACCGGCCGTGATTGGGAATTCCACTGGGTGGCGCACAATTAGCCCAGCATTATCTTGGTTTGGCCGGTGTAGGCCATCATTGTAAATAAGAATTAGTTCTTAACTGACTTGCCTAGTTAAATAAAGGTTAAATAAAAAAAAATAAAAAAAATAACTTACAGTGCTTTGCAAAAGTATTCATCCCCCTTGGCGTTTTAACTATTTTGTTGCATTACAACCTGTAATTTAAATTGATTTTGGGGGGGATTTAATGTAATGGACATACACAAAATAGTTTAAATTGGTAAAGTGAAATGGAAGAAATAACTTGTTTAAAAAAATTCTAACATATAAAAAAACAGAAAAGTTGTGCGTGCAAATGTATTCACCCCCTTTGTTATGAAGCCCCTAAACAAGATCTGGTGCAACCAATTACCTTCAGAGGTCACATAATCAGTTAAATAAAGTCCACCTGTGTGCAATATAAGTGTCACATGACCGTATATATACACCTGTTCTGAAAGGCCCCAGAGTCTGCAACACCGCTAAGCAAGGGCCGCCACCAAGCAAGCTGCACCATGAAGATCAAGGATCTCTCCAAACAGGTCAGGGACAAACTTTTGAACATCCCACGGAACACCATTAAATCCATTACTCAAAAATGGAAAGAATATGGCACCACAACAAACCTGCAAAGAGAGGGCTGCCCACCAAAAATCATAGACCAGGCAAGGAGGGAATTAATCAGAGCGGTAACAAAGAGACCAAAGATAACCCTGAAGGAGCTGCAAAGTATCTGTCCATGGGATCACTTTAAGCTGGGCTTTATGGAAGAGTGTCCAGAAAAAAGTAATTGCTTTAAAGACAAAAAATAAGCAAACACATTTGGTGTTCGCCAAAAGACAAGTGGGAGACTCCCCAAACATATGGAAGAAGGTACTCTGGTCAGATGAGACTAAAATTGAGCTTTTTGTCCATCAAGGAAAAAACTATTTCTGGTGAAAACCCAACACCTCTCATCACCCAGAGAATACCATCCCCACAGTGAAGCATGGTGGTGGCAGCATCATGCTGTGGGGATGTTTTTTTTTTGAGGGGAAACCTCAAGAACCTTCCAGAGATTCCAGCAGGACAATGACCCTAAACATACTGCTAAAGCATCACTCTAATGGTTTTAAGGGGATTAATTTAAATATCTTGGAATGGCTTAGTCAAAGCCCAGACCTCAATCCAATTGAGAATCTGTGGTATGACTTAAAGATTGTTGTACACCTGCGGAACCCATCCAACTTGAAGGAGCTGGAGCAGTTTTGCCTTGAAGAATGGGCAAAAATCCCAGTGGCTAGATGTGCCAAGCTTATAGAGACATACCCCAAGAGACGTGAAGCTGTAATTGCTGCAAAAGGTGGCTCTACAAAGTATTGATTTTGGGGGGGATGAATAGTTATACACACTCAAGTTTTCTGTTTGTTTCACAATAAAAAAATATTTTGCATCTTCAAAGTGGTAGGCATGTTGTGTAAATCAAATGATATGAACTCCCCAAAAATCCATTTTAATTCTAGGTTGTAAGGCAACAAAATAGGAAAAATGCCAAGGGGGGTGAATACTTTCGCAAGCCACTGACAGTGAGTTGGCCATTGGCTCAACTTACCCCAAGCCAACATTTTTGATTATATTAGCCCACAAGGATGCACTTTCATGCTAGGTTTAGAGAACCCCAATTATTTATAGAACAATCTTAAAAATATCTACTTTGGTTTAGATACAAGCATCATGAAACACAAATCTCTTAAATCTCATAACACAACAAATGAATTTGACTTGGTCAAAATGTTATTTGCTTACCACTTGTTATTTGCTTACCAACCTTGCTTACCACCAAGGTTTCTCAGACTCTAAGAAAGGGTAACCTCGTCCTAAATATTAGGTCCAATTATTATTATTTTTGTATTATTAATTAATTGTGTGTATAATTTCCTAGAAACAATGGGTTGTTCAACTTACCCTCTCCCATAAACTAAAAGTATTGTTCACAGTATTATTCCAAACTCATAGTGTAGGCATATACACTGAGTACACAAAACACTAACCCTTGTGTGGTGTTCGGGTCTGTGGGACCCATTTTCAAATGTTTACTGAAAGAAAAATGATACAATTAATAATTTATTAAACCGGAGCGTCATTGGCCTCAATGAAAACACATTTGTGCACCACCCTACATTTGTGCACCACCTTACAGATTTATATTACATACAGTATGTGCTGTTCGAGTCCACTGAGCCCGAGGGTAATACAAGTGTGGAAAATTGTGTGTGTAGGTGAAAACAAGTACAAATTAAACAACAAGGTTTGCTGTGTACCTTCTGTCTTCCTCCTCCCTGGGCCTACTGAGTCAACATAGCGCCAATAACCGGTCTGTCTCCCTGCCTGTCTGCCTGTCTCCCGCTTTTCTCGCACTCTTTACCCTTTGTAGTGTGTGAAACTACACAATGTCTTGTGGGAACCTGCACAATGTTATTACGATACATTATTTCAATACATTATTTTGATAGGTTGTAAAAATGAAAATGCTGTATTTTCCTACACTCTACCCCAGCCTGGTGCAAATTGGGGGAAGGACCCAACAAATAAATAGCTTTGCATGTGTGGCTCCTTACCACAATCAATCAGTAAGGCAGAAATAATCAATGCTTAGAAATAATTTTTGCAGCTAGAGAAGCTAGTGTGGAAGGAGCGTCTTCCACTTTGGAAGATGAAGAATTTTCCGAATATGTGGATCATGTCTCTGTCAATTCAGAGTCTGACAGTGAGTTGGAAGAAGAGAACATTGAACATCAGCCAGCCTCAGGACCAGCCCGTCAGCAATTAGCTCAACAGCAGCCCGCAGGAGGAGAAAATATGAATGTCAATTTTTTTAAAAATTGGGGCCTCCCGGGGGGCGTACTGCAGCGCCAGCTGTGCCACCAGAGACTCTGGGTTCACGCCCAGGCTCTGTCGTAACCGGCCGTGACCGGGAGGTCCGTGGGGCGATGCACAATTGGCCTAGCGTCGTCCGGGTTAGGGAGGGCTTGGCCGGTAGGGATGTCCTTGTCTCATTGCACACCAGCGACTCCTGTGACAGTGCGCGCTAACCAAGGTTGCCAGGTGCACGTTGTTTCCTCCAACACATTGGTGCGGCTGGCTTCCGGGTTGGATGCGCGCTGTGTTAAGAAGCAGTGCGGCTTGGTTGGGTTGTGTATTGGAGGAAGCATGACTTTCAACCTTCGTCTCTCCCGAGCCCGTACGGGAGTTGTAGCAATGAGACAAGATAGTAGCTACTAAAAAACAATTGGATACCACGAAATTGGGGAGAAAAAGGGGTAAAAAAAATAAATAATTATTGTGAAATTGAAAGGTGGCTGGCTGAGGTAGAATGTTGAAATTGCCCAAGGAATGAGCCACCCACATGGCTGCCAATATAACAAGGATGCAACCAGGGCTGACGCGGATGGCGGTTACAGATGTGCAGGACATAAAGTCTTCTTTTGAACTGTTCAACCCAGACACCATCCAGAAAATCATTCTGGACTGCACTAATTTAGAGAGAGATGGAGGAAATGGACCAAACTCATTTATATCCATACTTTGGGGTTCTTATCCTTGCTGGTGTTTTCAGATCCAATGGGGAATCCATAGAATCCTTGTGGGATGCAGGAACTGGCAGAGAACTTTTCCATGCAGCAAAACTTCCACATAATTTCCATTATTCTCCACAGAGAGACAAGCTAGCTGCAATCAGGTCAGTGTGGGACAAGTTTTACAACCCTGGCCCAACATTATTATTGATGAGCAGCTTATGTCATTTAGAGGCCGCTGCCCCTTCAGGCAGTACATACCATCTAAAATATGGAATCAAGATCTGGGCTGCCTGTGATGCTGTTTCATCATATAGGTGGAACTTGCAAGCGTATACGGGGAAGCCAGATGGAGGAGCGCCTGAAAAGAACCAAGGGATGCAGGTTGTCCTGGATGTGACACAGGGACTCTGTGTCCACAACATCACATGCAATAACTTTTTTACTTTGCACAAACTGGGACAGGAGCTCATCAAGAGGAAGCTGACTATGGTAAGAACAGTACTAAAAAACAAGCTATAGCTCCCAACTCAGCTTGAATACACGGAACAGGTCTATGAATTCCTCAGAGTTTGTGTTCACTGCCTACACACATGCCTAGTGTCCTATATGCCAAAGGAAGGGGAAAATGTGGTACTCATGAGTATGCTGCATAGGGATGGGAGAATCTGTGGCCAGGAACATAAAAAAATAGAAATCATGACGGATCACAATGCCACAAAAGGAGGGGTGGAAAATTTAGAAAAGAGGGACGCTCCAGAGGAGACAGCTCTTTCTCGAGGAGCTGGGCAAGGCATTGGTAAGACCTCAAATCCAGAAGAGGCAACATATCCCAAGGATCCCAGCTTCTGCAGCCATTGTGAGGAGGATTCAGGAGGATGCTAGTGCCCCATCCGCCCGACCCACAGAACCAACAACTCCAATACCGGAAGTGTGAGCGATGTTCTTCCCTGTGTGTGTCCGACTCTCCTACCTTGGCCTGCTATAACTATATATGTGAGTGAGTGAGATGTTAGTAAATTCCTGAACTAAGTGTTTTCATCATTCTAGATTGCAGCTGGTAGCAACAAGAAGAAGCGTTGTGTTGTGTGTGGACCCAAGAAGGACAGGAAGACACAGTACACATTATGTATGCATCAAGTGCAATAAATACATTTGCAACACACAGTAAACCTCTGTCCCTCATGTGGTGTGTAGACCGGCCTTAAAATGTTTATTAATCATTTCCATAAAATACTGTATTTAAATGTATCCTTCCAATTTGTTCACTTCAATGCATTAAACATCAATAGTGATGAAAACCTTGTTTCATTTATATTTGTTCAAGATAAACATTATTTATTCCACCATTGTCTTGATTATAATTTAATGTTGTTTTCAAAAATCACATTTTATGAAAACAAACGAATAGCGCTTTAATTGATAAATGTGATCTAGCAGGTAAATGGCAAATATTAACCATGTATGCTGTCTATATTGCTTGTAATTGATATGTCAACATCTAAGTTTTAAGTATTTTTACATTAATTGTTATGGCTGTATTGTTTTAAAACCCTTATAATTTCTTGGGTCCATCAGACCCACGAACATTGGGTGAATAACAAAAACATGAACACCACACAAGGTTGAAGAACATGACATAGACTGACCAGGTGAATCCAGGTGAAAGCTATGATCCCTTATTGATGTCACTTGTTAAATCCACTTCAAATCAATGTAGATGAAGGGGAGGAGACAGGTTAAAGAAGGATTATGGTAGTAGGTGTCAAGTGCACCGGTTTGTGTCAAGAACTGCAACGCTGCTGGGTTTTTCACACTCAACAGTTTCCTGTGTCTATCAAGAATGGTATACCACCCAAACGACATCCAGCCAACTTGACACAACTGTGGGAGGTATTGGAGTCAACATGGGCCAGCAATTTGCATACCGCCCCAACAGATCCACAGATGACGCAATCTCTATTGCACTCAAAAACTGCCCTTTCCCACCTGGACAAAAGGAACACCTACGTGAGAATGTTGTTCATTGACTACAGTAATACTAGTAAAAATTCCCTGTCTTAGGTCAGTTAGGATCACCACTTTATTTTAAGAATGTGAAATGTCAGAATAATAGTAGAGAGAATGATTTATTTAAGCTTTTATTTATTTTATCACATTCCCAGTGGTTCAGAAGTTTACATACTCTCAATTAGTATTTGGTAGTATTGCCTTTAAATTGTTTAACTTGGGTCAAATGTTTCGTGTAGCCTTCCACAAGCTTCCCACAAGAAGTTGGGGGAATGTTTGCCCATTCCTCATGACAAAACTAGTGTAACTGAGTCAGGTTTGTAGGCCTTCTTGCTTGCACACACGTTTTCAGTTCTGCCCACAAATTTTCTATAGAATTGAGGTCCGGTCTTGTGATGGCCACTCCAATACCTTTACTTTGTTGTCCTTAAGCCATTTTGGCACAACTTTGGAAGTATGCTTGGGGTCATTGTCCATTTGGAAGACCCATTTGCAACCAAGCTTTAACTTCCTGACTGATGTCTTGAGATGTTGCTTCAATGTATCCACATAATTTTCTTTCCTCATGATGCCATCTATTTTGTGAAGTGCACCAGTCCCTCCTGCAGCAAAGCACCCCACATTGCATGATGCTGCCACCCCTGTGCTTCACGGTTGGGATGGTGTTCTTCGGCTTGCAAGCGTCCCCTTTTCCCTCCAAACATAACGATGGTCATTATGGCCAAACAGTTCTATTTTTGTTTCATCAGACCAGAGGACATTTCTACAAAAAGTACAATCTTTGTCCCCATGTGCAGTTGCAAACCGTAGTGTGGCGTTTTTATGGAGTTTTTTGAGCAGTGGTTTCTTCCTTGCTGAGCGGACTTTCAGGTTGTGTCGACATAAGACTCGTTTTACTATGAAGATATAGATATCTTTGTACCCGTTTCCTCCAGCATCTTCACAGGATCCTTTGCTGTTGTTCTGGGATTGATTTGCACTTTTCGCACCAAAGTACGTTCATCTCTAGGAGACAGAACACGTCTCCTTCCTGAGCGGTATGACGGCTGCGTGGTCCCATGGTGTTTATACTTGCGTACTATTGTACAGATGAACGCGGTACCTTCAGGCGTTTGGAAATTGCTCCCAAGGATGAACCAGACTTGTGGAGGTCTACATTGTTTTTTCTGAGGTCTTGGTTGATTTCTTTTGATTTTCTTATGATGTCAAGCAAAGAGGCACTGAGTTTGAAGGTAGGCCTTGAAATACATCCACAGGTACACCTCCAATTGACTCAAATGAAGTAAATTAGCCTATCAGAAGCTGGAATTTTCCAAGCTGTTTAAAGGCACAGTCAACTTAGTGTGTTAACTTCTGACCCACTGGAATTGTGATACAGTGAATTATTTTTGAAATAATCTGTCTGTAAACAATTGTTGGAAAAATGACTTGTGTCATGCACAAAGTAAATGTCCTAACCAACGTGCCAAACCATAGTTTGTTAACAAGAAATATGTGGAGTGGTTGAAAAATGAGTTAATGACTCCAACCTAAGTGTATTTAATCTTTTGACTAAAACTGTAGCCTTGTTATTGTTATTTTATTGTAGCTGTTTTATTTTTTACTTTAGTTTATCTGGTAAATATTTTTTCTTCACTCTTATTTTTCTTAAAACTGCATTGTTGGTTAAGGGCTTGTAAGTATGCATTTCAAGTAAGGTTGTTGTATTCGTCGCATGTGACAAATTAAATTAGAATTGATTTGATCCCTGTGGTACGCTTTCTCAAACATTTCACTACACCCACAATAATATCTGCTAAATATGTGTATGTGACCAATGACATTTTATTTGATACCTTGTAGAGTTCATGCCCAACGAATTGAGGCTGTTCTGAGGGCAAAAAGGGGGGTTGCAACTCAATACTAAGGTATTCCTGTTTGGTATACTTGGTGTATATAAAATACAGGACCATCACGTTTTTGACTGCACTAGGCCTTTAACCGTGGATTTTTATAACTGTGGCAAACAAACATACAGATGTCCTTAGTACATCAAATACCCAGTCTCTCCTCCGTTCAGTTCCTTTGTAAGTATATAATTCTCCCTGAAACCTAGAAAGACTGGGGCTCCCATTACATATACATAACAATAGCCCAGGTGTGAGAGGCTGTGTGGCCTGTTTCCCCTAGATGGTGGAAGTGCTGTGCTGGTGGAGGGGGAGGAGGTGCAGGACTACCGGGTGAAGTGTCTCAACAACCTGGCAGCGGCTCAGCTGAAACTGGAGCAGTACGACGACGCACTACACACCAGCCGGGATGTTTTGTCCCTGGACCCACAAAATGTCAAAGCCCTCTTCAGAACAGGAAAGGTGAGGGACACACTAACATCACATTACCTCACCTTCAATCCACTGTCATTAGTCTACAGTGCCTGGGTGCATTAATAATTCTGTTACATAACCCTATTCAGATATTTTAGATGAGTGTAAAGATTTACTGCAAATCAACATGTACAACTGAAACATGTACAGTATACTACTGAAGGATGATGTTGATTTAGCTGTTCAGAGATTTTGCAATCTGTTTGCAGCTTCTGTCAGACAAGAGCGAATACGGGGAGGCCATGGAGATACTGAAGAAGGCTCTGAAACTGGAGCCGTCCACCAAGGTGAGATAGACAGACTATCTAAATGAGCACATCTCTAGGTTCTCACCACCTCCACCTCTCCCTAGCCTGCTAGTGAAATCCAACCCCCCCACAAACAGATCAAGGATCCATGTCCACTACAGGTCCCTGAAATTATTTCCCAATCAAAAAGACACTGTCTCAGCTGACACTAGTCAAGAGATGTGATGGAAATAAAATGATACAGTACAATACTCAACAAGTTCTTAAATCATGTCTGGAGTAGTGTGTGACTCACAGTTCACCCTTAGTTAACAGCGTTATTGGGCTATAGTATGTACTATAGCCCAATACTGCCAAAGTCAAAGTAATGCCAAAAAAGAAGCTGTTGGGCATCGGTTTGTGTTGTATTTTACAGCACTTTAAGTAGTGAACTTGAATTGGAAACTACATTCCCAGTTGTCACTCTACTTTGTCACACAGCATGTTTACTTGACAAGAGCTAAGAATCTGAGAATATGCAGACCCAGTCATGGAAAATTCCCCCAAAACGTATAATGGGTGTGTGCTTCAAAAACAATTATGGTAGATTTTGCCTCTGTATTGGTTTAGACTAGAACATGTGGAATTAAATGTTTTTCCATGACCAGAAAAAACTGCAGACTGAAAACTCACCTCAGATTTTGCGCATGGGCACAATATCGTTTAGCAAAGAAAAGTCAACCAAAGGTACTAGAGCCCAGACACTTTGCAAAGATCATTGTGTAGTGTTAGTTCTATAGCCACAGTGAAGACCTGTTCTGTCTTGCTCCTATTGCTGTCTGCAAAATTCTCTACTCAGCCACAAAGATTAGAGCTGTCCGGAAACACTGATGTCACACTAATAAAGCAAATCAACATTTTCATTAATTTAACACCTTTAAGTCCTCCATTAGGATTAAAGTTGCAATGAGGGCCTACAGTTAGTTAATAATATCATTATGCCCCCCCCCCAAAAAAACTCAGTGTTACTTTTTTGTATATAGAAATGTTTGCCCTTGTCGGAATAATTCTGAGTGTTGTGTGTTTGTTTTTTGTTTTTAAACCATGCTCTGAATGTGCTTTTCTGTGGCCATCGCCCTATTTGGCTTGACCTGAAGTGTGCACTGGTGGTGGTGAGACACTGTTGTCTAGACACAACTAAAATATCTGCTGCCTTGGTAATTACACCCTTGCCTTGATGGTGGATAAAGCAATCTTTACCCCCAGAGACCTCATTTAGCTGAGTAGGTAAGGAATTGAAAAGCAGAAACATTCGGAATCCAAATGACATATAAAAGCCTTTTTGCACTATCGACACTGCCTTCCAGAAATATTCCATTATTGTCAATCAATCATCTTGATAAGAAAGAACATCAATATTTTGTTTGACCAGAGCTTTGTCATCAAATCTCATTATTAATTTAAGTCCTATAAAAAAAATCGAACCAGTACTGTAATTTCAGTATCACTAGAATGAACAATGACGATTAGGCTACCGAGACCCTACTAAATAAAAAGAAATGTGAAACTAAGTACACTACAAAACACAAGACAACTTTGAGCCATTGCTATCGTTTCAGGAAATCCAACAAACATTTTCTGTACCACACAGACAATTCTTTGGCTATCTGCAAGTAAGACATTTTATTGAATCTAAGATAGTGTTCCCCCCAGAACCCAATATGAACCCGTTGACAATCTCTTGTAGAAAGCTGAAAGACCTAAGCACTTTATGTCCTACTTTTATGCTGCTATACACACAAATGTTGCAAGTAGCTCAAGTAGCCTGACTAAGGTATGAGAAACAGAGCTGGGAAAAGGCTCAGAAATCCAAAACTGTACAAAGGCTATGCTCAAGGCAAGCCGACTGTTCACCTGCAACAAGATGCAAGAGACGCAATATACGAATATGCAAAGGGTATGCAGAATTCTCTGATACCTGCTGTAAGTGTAGGCATGAAAATGACACCCATGTCCACATGGGAAGATTTCTGGGAAAATGTAGAAATGGAGCTGGATGGCATGTTCAGATGTCCTATAAGAATGGACTCATGGCTATTTGTACTGGGTGTCGTCGGAAACAGGTCCTCACTTACCTTAGCACAGCTCAATCTCCTTAACTCTTTATGGCGGCAGGGTAGCCTAGTGGTTAGAGCGTTGGACTAGTAACCGAAAGGTTCAAATCCCCCGAGCCGACAAATCTGTCGTTCTGCCCCTGAACAGGCAGTTAACCCACTAGGCCGTCATTGAAAATAAGAATTTGTTCTTAACTGACTTGCCTAGTTAAATAAAGGTAAAAAAAAAAAAAATGGCCCACAGATGCATTCTCCTTAACTGGATTAAAGACCAGCCACCCACAATAAATCAGTGGTACTGTGAGATCTTTAAAGTGCTGCCACAGGAGAAAATGTGTGCTATATTTAGGAACAAGGAAGGACACCCTATATATATATTATGTGACCCTTTTAACTATCTCTTCACCCTAATCTCGCAGATACCCTGAGAAGTGTTAATATAAAAAAGGCTGTGAGTCAGGTCTTCTGTTGATACAACTGAACTCTTTGATATACTACAGCCACACACAACAGTCAAATGAATAAAGGCATGTAATGAAAGATGACTCCAGGTTGAATGAAAAGAAAGATTGTTAAGGGTAATGGAAGATTGTAAGAGAGCAGAGAACTGAAAGTGAATGTTTAAATCTTGTTTTTTTGTGTGTCTGTTTTTGTTTACTGTCACTGTTTTATGTTACCTTATATCTACATATATACCATTTGTTTGTGATGTTGACCTGAAACAAGGAAAAATAAATAATAAAAATATGTATTTAAAAAGACAACTTTGGTGAGGGCTTAACAAGAAACTGCCATATATTTGTTGTATAATATTAGTTGACAATTACATTTTATGCTAGAAAGAAACTAAATGTGAGTGTCAAGAATGTCAACATTAGGGGATTAATTCAAATTGATCAAGTCCAACTATAACTTGAGCCTGAGATTGTTGCATTAAATATGATCTATGCTACCATCTACTGGTCAACTCCTATACTACAACCTCATTCTGAATGACAATCCACCTAGCATAGTTCACTGCTAAAATGCTAAATTGTATTGTATAAGATTGTCCTTTATGAGTACACACCTGTGAATTGTGTTTCACATTGAGGTTAAAGGTAAGTGACTACAGTCTGTCTCTTTCCCTTCCCAGGCCATCCATGTTGAGCTGTCAAAGCTAGTGAAAAGGCAATCAGGAGGCAAAAACACCCAGAAGTGGCAAGCCAAACCTGCCCAGCTCCTTGGAGACAATATTGCCCCATTTCTGACTCCTAACAAGAAGCCACCTGTAAGCCACTGAGAACTTTCCCTGAGTGAAATGTTTCAGTTGAATTCAGTTCACAAGTAGGAAAAAAACATGACTGTTTTTTGACATTGCGTCACTTGGTGTTTCAGGGAATTTCATGGAAGTTCCTGCTTGGTGCTCTGGTGGTGACCTTGGGCAGTTTAGTGACGTCAGTGGTTCTGACTGCAAGAAACTGACGTCTTCTGCAAAGGAACTGTCCAGCACATGAATAGTAAAGTGACTTGTGTCTGCTGTGAATAATAAATAAAACACTGCACTATGGATTAAACCTGTATCAACATTCACTGACATACTGTAGCAGCACCAACATTTGCACCACAGATTGTGTTTATTTGAGTGTAACAGAGTAAACTAATGGCGCTTCTTCCGAAGAATGTATGCAATGTCTTTTTTTTAACAAAACAGCTTTGTGATAGAATCCATTTAAGTATAAAACTCAGACTGGAATAGTCACATGGTCAATGTCTTGAATGAATGAGGGGCTTCTGTAATAACAGGATATATGTGTCCCAATAAACGGTATCTATGTCAATGGAAAATCTAATAAATAAAAGTGTACTGTCTGTTGATACAGAAACAACATCAGTTAAACTGCAAACTTTAATAGCTATATTCCAGTCATTACTTATGAAGGAGAAATAATAAAGAGAAATTATAGATAAAACGTATCGGTTCTCATCGGCCATTACACAGCAAGTTGGAAATCACAAAACAGTGAGTGGTTTGGAAGGAATCAGTGACCGTGGCTAACACTGCAAGCATTGCAAAGCAATCACTATTCTGCTATTCAGTGGAGTGGATGTGTGGTCCCAAATCTGGGATTAAGGGGTTAATGATGAACATTAAAAATTGTCCATGCTGTCAATGATGCATGACTTGTGCAGCGCTCAAAACAACTGTTAACTCGGAACTGCGAAAACTTGACTTCAGTGAGTTCAAGTCAACTGGGTAAATTGGGAATAAATTAGCTCCGACTGGGAAAATACATTTAACAGTCAACCTCGGAATTGTAAATCCGGCCTCTTTCTAGAACTACGACCTGAAGATTAATGATGTCATCATGATTCAACCTTGTTTTTTTCCGAGTTCCCATGAATCCAAAGAATGCCAGATTTTGATGACAACATTTGCCCACGAAGGACTGCCGCGCCACCTTCCTGTTCAAGTGAGCACAGCACAACAAGGTGAGTCCAAAATGTATTGTATGCCGCTGCATAAATTATGTAATATGCCAGGGAGATATGTATACTGTAGCTAAGAAAGTAATACTAAGTGTATATTGTGTAGTAAGATGTTAGTATCCCATGTGCCTCACCTGAAAAATTTGGTATATTTATCTCTTAATTTCATCTACTATTCTGACTTGGTGGTGCAAATGTAACCTATAACCTGTTTTAGAGAAATGTAATCATTGAATATTGTAAGAGCTTCATTGTCTGCTTAAATGCCCCCTTTATTTAACCAACGGTTCTGACTTGGTGTACAGGTAAGAATGTTCTGAATTCTGCCGCTGTACGTTTCAAAAGTGCTAAACAAATCGTTAGATTGACTACGTCCATCCTAACTCGCACATTAATGTCTTAATCGAAATTACAGATCGCCTCTTATCCGCCTGTCGTCCCCTTATGGCATAGTTTGTACATCTCAATTGTCAATAGAAACCACATTTGTTTAAGCAAGTCAGCCATATCAGCTATGTTTTTTTTTAAAAGGCAGTAAATGAGGCTGAATGAAATGTTTCGCTGCCAGAGAAGGCTCAACTGATAGCAAGGTGTAGTGGTGGTAAGATGTTGGGACTACTGTTGGGACAGGTCTATGTAGGCCCTAACAGTTTGTGGGCACCGTTTGTCACTGTTATAGTGCAATTAATGTATTGTTTAGTGTTGTGTAGTGGCGTTGCTGGCATGCATCCCACATTTGTTTTTTTGCCCCGCCAAGATTTACATGGTAAAATCACCACTGCTCTCAACCTGTGTGCACCTACAAACTGTCATTCATGGGCTAGGTTGTAGCAACCTCATGATGGGTATAGGGAAAATTTGAGTATCATGTAGTAGCCTAAACCTATCACTGTTACATTGAACTGGGTGAATGAAATATGGATGACAGTCATCCAATATGCTGTAATAGAAATAAGGCCATACTCATTAAAAAAAATGGTCCTCACTCTTCTTAAACGGCACTGACCCCCACTGCTGTAGCTATAAATTCTACACTGAAAGCCAAGTGCACCTCGCAAAGTGGCCAATCAGAAACGAGGGTTTAGCAGTGCTGTGAACTGACCAATCAGCGACGTGGAGTAGCAGACTGTTCCGAGAATAGTTTTAGTTTTCAATAACGCAATTCAGCTGCAAAAACTGGCTTTTGAGCTGCTCTTTCAGTGAGACAGTGTGTGGTGGTTGGAAGAGCGGGCTTGTTTGAAATGGAAAAGCGTTGCGGTAGCTTTTGATAAAGAAGAACATCAAGACAAAGCAGCTGCTTTAAAAGTGGGATGGGATGTTGAGCGCTACACCCCGAGGGGTTTGTGCTGATTGTACAGAATTTGGGACAGCCGGTTAAATGGCGTCCCTTGAGAAGGCAAGAACAAGATGCATGTCAGGAGAAGTCCAGTATTGTCATAAGGAGACGTATACGTACTCCGGGAGTGTGGTGCCAGGAATATAACCTCTCACGCAACATCAACAAAACAAAGGAGATGATCGTGGACTTCAGGAAACAGCAGAGGGAGCACCCCCTATCCACATTGACGGGACCGCAGTGGAGAAGGTGGAAAGCTTCAAGTTCCTCGGAGTACACATCACTGACAAACTGAAATGGTCCACCCACACAGGACACTGAAGAAATTTGTCTTGGCACCTAAAACCCTCAAACTTTTACAGATGCAAAATTAAGAGCATCCTGTCGGGCTGTATCACCACCTGGTACGGCAACTGCACCGCCCACAACTGCAGGGCTCTCCAGATGCATCACCAGAAGCAAACTACCTGCCCTCCAGGACACCTACAGCACCCGATGTCACAGGAAGGCCAAAAAGACCATCAAGGACAACAACCACCCGAGCCACTGCCTGTTCACCTCGCTATCATCCAGAAGGCAAGGTGAGTACAGGTGCATCAAAGCTGGGACCGAGAGACTGAAAAACAGCTTCTATCGCAAGACCATCAGACTGTTATAGCCATCACTAGCACATTACAGGCTGCTGCCTATGTACATATACTTCAAATATCTGGCCACTTTAATAAATGGAACACTAGTCGCTTTAATAATGTTCACATATTTTGCATTACTCATCTCATATGTATATACTGTATTCTACTCTACTGTATCTTAGTCTCTACCACTCTGACATTGCTCGTCCATATATTCCTTTACTTAGATGTGTGTATTGTTGTGAAATTGTTAGATATTACTTGTTAGATATTACTGCACTGTTGGAGCTAGAAACACAAGCATTTCGCTACACCCACAATAACATCTGCTAAATAAGTGTATGTGACCAATAAAATTTTATTTGGAATATGGAGGAGGAATGGAAGGAAAAAGAGAGGCAGAGGAGGTTTAAGAGAGATTGAAGAAGAGGGTGAGCATAAGTTGGTTAAAAATGGCTGGAAAAGGGAGATAGTTTGAGAAGAAGAATGGTAGAAAGTATAAGCAGAGTGAGCTGAAGACAGAAGGAGAAATGGAAGAGAATGAGGGAGAAGTATTAAAGGTGGTCGGTGTGGTGAAGTTCTTGGAGCCGAAACTTGCACCGAGGGTCAGGATAAAGAGTCCGTGACAGTAGTTTTTGGGAAAAGTGGACCCTTGCCTTTTGGCTGATCCATTTTTGGTTTCAGGGTGGGTTATAACAGAGTTGGGTGCTGTGGAATCGGTGAGGGTAACCAGAAGTGGTATTGTGGTTATCTGCTTGTCAGAGGGAGAAGGCACAACACGTTAAACTAATGGGGTCAAGAAATGTGAATTGTTTTGCTCTCAAGAAAAGGCCACCATTGAAAGGAGTGATTACTGGGGTAGCAGTAAATGTAAAAGTTGACCAACTGAATAGTTGTGATGCTCGCGGTTTGGTGCGACACAGACAGTGTGGCATGAGTGGTGAAACAGAAGAGTCATTGTCTTTTCTTTTGAATTTTGATGTTGATTCTTTGCCCGAAAAAGTGATGTTAGGATATATAAGTTATCATGTACAAGCTTTTGTGCCAAATACATTACCTTGTGACAGGTGTGGGCATGTGGCAGCAGTGTGTAGGAGGGAAGTTCCTTGGTGTGAGAAGTTTTGCCGAAGAGCATGAGACAAAGGAATGTGTAGCATTGGGGAAAGTAGTGGTATATGTTAATTGTAGGGGTGCCCCTGGGGCTGGGGATCAGAAATATCCTGTGTGAGAGAGGCAGGTTGAGGTTTCCATGGTTTGTGCAGAATCTGTCATATGCTGAGGCAGTGAAGAAAGTCGAGGAAGATGGGTCAAGAGGGAGGGTTCCTGAGAGGAGTGGTGTGCAGTAGATCTGTACCAGTACAGAGGGATCGGTCAACAAGTAATATATGTTTCAGTAAGATTGGATTTTTAGCATTCATAGCAATGGTTATGAACTGTACTGCAGTAAGTCGCAGAAAATGTAGTTTGTGGTGGCAGCTGCAGAGAGGTATTTGGGTGTGAGAGACTTGACATCAGAAGAGTTACATGGTGTGTTAAGTGGTGGTGTCCCATCCTTTCAAGATGTGGACCCGAGGTAGGACTAAATACATTAAAATAGTGGAGTAGGGTGGTGTTATTTTTTTTGTGAGTGTAGTGTTAGATGGTAGGGTATTTGTTCATATATCTTTTTTAAGCAAAGTATAAGGGAGTTGTACTCCAGTCTAGTAGGTGGCAGTAATGAAACATTTATTGGATGCCAACCGCCGTTAAACCTCAAAGAAGCAGCTACTCTCGCGATGTCGCGTATCAACGCGTTCAATTGCCGTGACGAACATCAAATATTGTCGGTGCACAGCTGCCAGGCTTGGTTGATTGGCATCCTTCTCCACACGGTCAGCTACAAACCATAAACAAAATGACAAGTGAGTATATCCGATGATTATTATATTTTTTATGATTGTGTTACTTGGCTAACGTTGTTTGTTGGTAGTTTGGCTAGCTACGCATCTCACTTTCTTGGCCTGTCAAGCAATGCCATCAGACAACGTGACGTTATGTTTGAAATGTTTAAGTCAAACGTTAGCTAGTCTAACATGGTTTTGAAGTTAGCATACTTAAAAAAAAAAAATGATAGCATGAAGTGTAGCTATACTTTTCCCATTTATTACCTGATAACAAGGCTCTAATTTGAGGGTGGGTATGTGAAACGTTCCAACAGGAATCTCTACCAAAAACGATGTAAATAAGGTTGCCAACAAACGCATACGTGTCGAGTTGATTCCTATTCGGCAGCTAGTTAGGTGAATTGATCATGCTACTTTGTATGAGTTGTTTGTTGGCAACCTTGTACTTTACGACGTTTTTGGAACCGATTCTTGTTGGAACGTTCCACAGATTTTACCCACCCCTGATGTGTAGGAAACAAGCTAACGTTAGCATGCTAGCTACACATACTGTAGCTAGTAGAATATGTATACAAATATTTGGTCGTTAGCTGCCTAGTAAGTTAAACCCTCAAGTGCCAAGCACAATAAACATTTATATTAACTATTAGGTTAGCTACCAAAATGTCAACGTACATAGTTGTAGGAGGCACTAGATGGCCACTAAGAAATAAATGTACATGCTGTCTAGACTAGGCACGCGCCTGTCCGCATGTTGATTTTGTACATACACACCAGACGCGATCTAGACATGCAGGTTTAAATATCAAAACTAACTCTGAACCACAACTATATTAGTTTGGGGACAGGTCGAAACATTCAGCTAGCTTGCTGTTGCATTGCGTTATTTTACCTGATAAGCACAAGGTCATTTTCCTGGATCTTTGGGTCACACAATCATGTTCTCTACTCCTATATATAATCCAGATAAAATGGTTAAGTTTCTACAAACTGTATGAATGTTTCATGTATTTCGACCTGTCACCAGAATATGTAAATTAGTTGGTTACGCGTTTTGATATTTCGGCAGGGTAGCCTAGTGGTTAGAGCGTTGGACTAGTAATCAGAAGGTTGCAAGTTCAAACCCCCGAGCTGACAAGGTACGAATCTGTCGTTCTGCCCCTGAACAGGCAGTTAACCCACTGTTCCTAGGCCGTCATTGAAAATAAGAATTTGTTCTTAACTGACTTGCCTAGTTAAATAAAGGTAAAATAAAAAATGTAATTTAACCAGCATGTCCTGATTTGCATCTGGTGTGGATGGACAAAATAAGCATATGCCGGGCGTAGTGGGCATGCTTTGAGTTGCTGAGTAAACACCTTAGCCAAATGTTTAAACTCAGTTTCACAATTCCTGACATTAAATCCTAGTAAAAATCCCTGTCTTAGGTCAGTTAGAATCAACACTATTTTAAGAATTTGGAATGTCAGTGATTTATTTCAGCTTTTATTTCTTTCACCACATTCCCAGTGGGTCAGAAGTTTACATACACTCAATTAGTATTTGGTAGCATTGCCTTCAAATTGTTTAACTTGGGTCAAACGTGTCAGGTAGCCTTCCACAAGCTTCCCACAAGAAGTTGGGTGAATTTTGGCCCATTTCTCCTGACAGAGCTGGTGTAACTGAGTCAGGTTTGTAGGCCTATTTGCCCGCACACGCTTTTTCAGTTCTGCCCACACATTTTCTATAGGATTGAGGTCCGGGCTTTGTGATGGCCACTCCCAATACCTCGAATTTGTTGTCCTTAAGCCATTTTGCCACAACTTTAAAAGTATGCTTGGGGTCATTGTCCATTTGAAAGACCCATTTGCAACCAAGCTTTAACTTCCTGACTGATGTCTTGATGTTGCTTCAATTTATCCAACATTTTTCTTCATGATGCCATCTATTTTGTCTAGTGTTCCAGTCCCTCCTGCAGCAAAGCACCCCCACAACATGCTGCCATCCCCATGCTTCACGGTTGGGATGGTGTTCTTCAGCTTGCAAGCATCCCGTTTCCCCCGAAATACAACAATGGTCAAACAGTTCTATTTTTGTTCTATTGTCCCCATGTGCAGTTGCAAACTGTGGTCTGGCTTTTTTTAATGGTGTTTTTGGAGCAGTGGCTTCCTTGCTGAGCGGCCTTTCAGGTTGTCGATTAGGACTCATTTTTTTACTGTGGATAGACACTTCTGTACCCATTTCCTCCAGCATCTTCACAAGGTCCTTTGCACTTTTCGCACCAAAGTACGTTCATCTCTTGGAGACAGAACGCGTCTCGTTCCTGAGCGGTATGACGGCTGCATGGTGTTTATACTTGCGTACTATTGTTTGTACAGATGAACGTGGTACCTTCAGGCATTTGGAAATTGCTCCCAAGGATGACCTAGACTTGTGGAGGTCCACAATTTTCTTGGCTGATTCCTTTTGATTTACCCATGATGTCAAGCGTAGAGTAGCCCTGGAAATACATCCACTTGACGCCTATCAGAAGCTTCTAAAGCCATGATTGTTTTCTGGAACATGTCCTAACTGACTTTCCAAAACATTTGTGGAGTGGTTGTAAAATGAGTTAAGGACTCTGACCAAGTGTATGTAAACTTCAACTGTAGCTAGCTGTGTACTCACTACTCAGCAACTTAAATTGACAGTACACTCATTGATTTTCTCAGGGGGAAATCAGCGTGACCTTGCTCGTGCTAAAAATGCCAAAAAGCAAGGGAATGACAAGGGAAAGAAGGCAGATGATGGCATGTCTGCTGCTGCAAGGAAGCTTAGGTAAGTCATGCGCAATAAAGTCAATTCTAACTAGTTTGGCTATTAGGACGTTTTCCTGGTATAGTAAGGAGTTGTCCACAGGTAAGACAAGCCTGAAGACCAGATGTTGAATTGTCAGGCTGAAGTTAAAGTTCAACCTTCACAAGCAAGAATGCTGAATAAAATCACTACCAGTTATCTGTGCGGATGGTCCTTCTACAGGTTGGAATGTGAGACTATATCCACAGGAAAGTATAATTAAATCAACTTACCAAAGCGCTGGTAGTGCATTGATGTATCACCTGAAGCATGTGCACTAGACGCATGCATACTTGCACGTATTTACATGGTTCTGCACAGGCTTCAGGTGATAAACACTACTACTAGTGCTTTGAAAAGTTAATGTAATATTTTCCGGTGGATATGTCATATCTGCAAAAGGACAAACTGCATGGACAACGAAGTACATTATTCATTTTATTCAACATTGTCTTGTAGAGCTTCAACATTGACAGACTGATACCTTCGGTTCAGTCTGACCACTCATTTCATTTGTTTGTCTTCCTTAGGGATGCAGAGATAATGCAACAGAAGCAGAAAAAAGCCAGTGACCCGAAGCCGAGTGACGAGAAAGCCAAATAGCAGCAGGATACAGAACCCAAACTACCATTCTCAAATATCAAGATGTTACCTATTGATTAGGGGTTTTTTTGTCCCATGCTCTGGGGTACAAAACCAGTTAAATTTTTGGTGGTTGTACTGTAGTTTGAGAAATTCATGGTTTTGAATGACTAATGCTTAAGCCTATTTCAAAAGGTCTAATGTTAAATCAGTATTTACAATGTAAAGAACAAGAAATTCAGACTCACAACAATCCTGTATTTTTGTATTCCCTCCTAGATTTTAAATAACGCAACTAGTGGTTTTGTTTATTCTTACTTTTTATATTAAGGATTGGCATATACATTGCTGATGAAATAAATTAAAGGATTTATTCTAACAAATTATAATTCACACCTGTACAGAAACTTTAATCAATAAAAATACAATTAGCAAACATGAAATAAAGCACCAATGTAAAATGTGATTAATTTCTGCATGTTTCTAACCACAGCAGTCTCTAGACTGAGCTAAAACTTAATTGCTTTTCAATGTCAATTCCTGAGAGATGTACAACAGTCCCATTTATAATACGTTCATGAGAGTCCAGAACTAATACATTTATCAGGAGTTGACTATTGCTAAAGATCGGACTATGTAGATTCAAATACGAACTAGACATACATTTAGCTAACTTTACAGTCCTCTGTTATACATATTTAGCTACGCTGTGGTGCTAAAATAGAGCCCCTAGACTCCAGTCAGATGCATTTCCCTCTGGTGATTAGTCTCCATGGTTATACTCTGCAGCAGTTAGCTTTCTTTGGACCACTTAAACTCAACTTCACCTGTGATTCTGATTGCCGTCTCAGTTGCACATTTTTCTTAACTTCTCTGTTGGGGGGGGAGGAAAGTTCTTAGTTAAAGTTTAGGTATTCACGGTAGGGAAGTGGATGGGAAGGGGGTTTTACAATTCTTACCTTGCCAGGTGAAGTACTGCTTCCACTACATTAGTTCCAGCTTTGGCACTAGTTTCACAGAACAGGGCATTGTATGTCTGAAACATATGGTAATATTGTGATTAATATTTAGTTGATAGACCCATGAACATCTTATTTTGACTGGTAAAGAGAGGTTGTACTCTAGCCAGCCTTTCCCCGTCGACAGTGCTGACACAGCTTCCCTCCGGTCGATCTTCCCGCAGGTCCACTTTGTTCCCAATCACACACATTGGGAGTTGCTCATCCCTAGATTCCTGGGATAACAAGGGCAGTTCGTTCTTTAAGTTGCATATTTGGCTGAAAGCCGTGTTAAAGCCCAAAGTTGTCATACCACGGCTTTCCGTCAAATACTGCTAAGACCATTACGGCCTCAAAATAAATTCTGCCTATAACACACCCGTTTAGTAAATATTTTGGAATCCCATTCCAAGTTATTTAAATCCCATGGACCATTAAACCCCTCAACTGTGACTGGTACCTGAATCTCTCCCATCCACTCTCTGACATTAAGGAAGCTGCTCTCAGAAGTGACATCATACAGCAGTAAGACTCCATGGGCTTTACGGAAGTAAGACCTGGCAATACTGCGGAACCTACAGGAACAGGGAAATCCCATTTTGCTATTGACATTACATGATCTTTTGGAATCTGTGCAGCACTTCAGATTAACAGCCACATCCACCAAGGACACATTATGGGACCACACCTTTAAGGCTTTTAGTATGTCAATGCAGAAGCCACAGCAAGAGGTATTTATTTTTTGCTTGGCAGCTCAACTAAATGGTATAACTATTTTAAGTCAGTCCAGCATTTGTTTAATTAGAGCAACACCATAAGGACTGTAACCAAGGCTTTTAGAATGTAAATGTACACAAACATACCTCTCTTGTCCTGCAGTATCCCATATCTGGAGGTTAGTTTTTTCTCCATCCACCAACATCTTCTTGATTTGGAAATCAACTCCTAAGAACATTATGTAATGGTAAGGGCAATGCACTTTCTGCATTAATTATAACATTACAAAATTGTACTTACCCAAAGTCGTCTGAATGTCTCCCCTGAACTCATTGAGACTCAACCTCAATAGAAAGCTGGACTTCCCTGATCCTGCATCTCCCGCCAAAACTAACCGGTACATGGGAGCAGGGCCACCAGTGTCAACAATGTCTGCATCGGTTGGCTGAGGACCAAGTAGCATCACATAGTTATGAAGAATAATACAGATATGCAAGCAGCATATGCCAATTCCACATAAGTCTCCCAATACAAATGTCTTACGGAATCTCAGCTCATTGCCTTACCTTTATGGGGAAAGCAGACAAGCGTCTCCGGATGGACGAAGCAATAGCGAGAGTTTTTCTGGGAGATACAGACAGTGTTGCCCGACTTACTTCTGATTTCACGTCTGATATCTGGTGCAGAAATAGGTAAATTCATGTATTAGCATGTGACACATACTAATAAAAATAGTTGGTCAAACCTTTCGGTTACCCTTACCTCAATGTCTGAGGGCACATATGAATAACTCTGGTGTACGGTTTCTGTCGAGACGTCACTGTCAGACTCGCTGCCTGAGCTTTCAGCGTCCATAGGCAGGGATACACCACTGTCCAGGTATCTATCAGCCCAGCTGGCTACATGGGAGTAGGTCCTTTTACTGGAGTCCACAGCTGTGTTCTCTCCCCCTGAACTGGACCAAAAATAATGAAAAAATAAACATGAGTTAAGTGGTCAATTCACATCAATCAATAGGTCCAGATTTCTAGGATAACAATATAGTATGTGTACTTTATAAGTGTGCTTTGTCGAACTGGCTTCATTCTTCGAGCTGCGATTTCATTGTCGGGGGATAGCTGTGGGGAGATTTGTAACACTTTTGTAAACAAAGAGAAACTAAAGCAGTGTGTTATCAATGCTATATAAAAGTAAATATAAGGGGAAATGTGGGTCTACCTTCAGTGAAAACCACCAAGACTTACCCTCTTACTTGATGCCACATCGTTGATTAATGCAGAGTGCAAATCATCATTGCAGTCATACAGCTTTTTGTTCATGACCCTAATAGGAAGGAGTCAATGTGGAGAACACGTCATATGCTTTACTAATCTTTTAGCCTGTCACCTTCCATTGACAATGAGCATAAGATGTGCACTGCACGGATGTTCATGCATGACTTCAATACAGCAAAAACAATCGTCATGAAAGGGCATACTAACCAACAATCGGATCAGACAGACTTACTGGAGTATTTCAATGTGACTGGAGTAGGACTGGTATTCTATAACCATCTTTTTCAGGTCATCACTTTCTCTGTGAAAACAAATTGACAAATGCAACATTTGTGCCCTGTAATCAACAGAGTTGGACTTGATCCATTTGACCTGAGAATGAAGTCTGATCT
Organism: Oncorhynchus mykiss; assembly: GCF_057628025.1. Classification (NCBI taxonomy): domain Eukaryota; kingdom Metazoa; phylum Chordata; class Actinopteri; order Salmoniformes; family Salmonidae; genus Oncorhynchus; species Oncorhynchus mykiss. Next base: position 73,984,951 of record NC_143023.1, on the reverse strand, counting down.
CACCTCTCATGTTGAAGTTTCTGGTCTGCATAAATGTTCTTCAGCTTGTCCATCTCTACCTGCAGAATGGAGATGTTTGTCTGAGCTTTGACGAGCGAAGTCCGTAACTGCTCATTTTCCTGAGGAGAGCATGGAGAACATTACTGGAAAGTGTACAAGAAATAATGTCAATGGAACTCAAGATAGTTGTCCATCTTCAATTGATCCAACGTACCAGAGACAGTTCACATATTTTGTGGTGTAGTTTGTCAACATCCTGCCTGGAATTGTTGAGTTCAGATTCATCTTGGCACTAAAATGAAAATGTTTCTATTTATTTCACATGAATCATAAATGTGGTTATGCATCACCTGAAATCACATTCACACTTAAGACTACCTGAAACGAGGTAAATAGAGAAGTGTAAAAGGATAAGACTGGAAAATATTTAAAAAACGGTTTCAAAAGGAATGACACCTACCTTCAACAACCTGTCCACAGCAGTATGTAGATCTGCCACTTCATTATCATGCCTTCTCTGGAGTGTATCCATGACTCCCTCCATTTTCTTAAGCTCCTACAGACATGAAACCCAAGGAGAGAACTTTACTCATTGGCTCTGGAAAAAAAAGGGGGGAGCTTTTGTAAGAGTTTGAGCTTGCTGTTCTCCCTCTACCACATGAGGATAAACACCTGTGCAGAGGCAAAGAGGAATGGTGCAGAAAGGAGTGTCCCTGGCCTAGCCCCGCTCTTGAAATAAAACTGTTTAATCTTTATTTCCAACAACTATACATTCAGAAACTATTGAGACCTTGACTTTTTCCACATTTTGTTGTGTTACAGCCTTAATCTAAAATGGATGAATGTTTTCCCCCCCGTCAATCTACACACAACACCCCATAGTGACAAAGCAACAATTTGAGGAGTAAAACGGTGGGCTGACGTTCCCTTTTTATGTATGCATCGTAGGCAGGCCCACAATTTTAGCCATGCAGGTCCCATTTTGGCCGTGCGTAAAACCCCCTCCATGATGGAAGCTACGTGTCCATGCCCATCATGAAACCAGCGATGAGAACCTTGGTGAACACCGTTGAACCTCGTGACGCGTAAAAATGGCTTGTTTTACGTTTCATATGTTCAAAACACAAGCCCTCCCTTAGGCCTACTATAATGAAGGCTGGTTCAACAGCCATGCCTGTCTTAATTATATTTATGATATTACATGTTTTAATTTAATTATATTACAAACAATATTATTCAAATGTACCCTCCTGGTTCTATGGTTAAAACGTCTGTGGAGTGCATGCTATGCAACTTCTGGAGATGTGTGAATGCGATCTGATCTGTAAGATGGTTGTTCATAAAACAGGTCTAGGTGGGAGCAGTATAACACTTAGTGGACAATCTCCCTTTCACTTTAGTGCAATTGGAAAGTATTCAGACCCATTTACTTTTACATAGTTACATTACAGCATTATTCTAAAATCGATTAAATTAGTTTCCCATCAAGCTACACAATGCCCCATAATGACAAAGCAAAAACAGATGTAGGCATTTTTGCAACTTGATTAAAAAAGACCCTTCAGTCAGTGCTTTGTTGAAGCACCTTTGACATCCTTGAGACTTTTTTGGGTATGATGCTACAAGCTTGGCACACCTGTATTTGGGGAGTTTCCCCCATTCTTCTCTGCAGATCGTCTCAAGCTGTCAGGTTGGATGGGGAGTGTCGCTGCACAACTATTTTCAGGTCTCTCCAGAGATGTTCGATTGGGTTCAACTCCGGGCTCTGGCTGGGACACTCAAGGACATTCAGACACTTGTCCCAAAGCCACTCCTGTTGTGTCTTGGCTGTGTGCTTAGAGTCACTGTCCTGTTGAGGGTGAACCTATACCCCAGTTTTAAGTTATCCTTCATGCTCCGTTCATTTTCCCTCTCGATCCTGACGATACTCCCAGTTCCTGCCACTGAAAAAACATCCCCACAGCATGATGCTGCCACTACGCTTCACTGTAGGGATGGTTCCAGGTTTCCTCCAAAGAGTTCAATCTTGGTTTCAAGAATCTTGTTTCTCATGGTCGTAGAGTCCTTTAGTTAACTTTTGTCAAACTCCAAGAAGGCTGTCATGTGCCTTTTACTGAAGAGTGGCTTCCATCTGGCCACTCTACCATAAAGGCCTGATTGGTGGAGTGCTGCAGAGATGGGAGAACCTTCCAGAAGCACAACCATCTTCACAGAGGAACTCTAGAGCTCTGTCAGAGTGACCATCGGTCACCTCCCTGAACCAAGGCCCTTCTCCCCAGATTGCTCAGTTTGGCCTGGTGGCCAGCTCTAGGAAAAGTGTTGGTGGTTCCAAACTTCCATTTAAGAATGATGGCCGCTGTGTTCTTGGGGACCTTCAATGTTTCAGAAATGTGTTGGTACCCTTCCCCAAATCTGTGCCAACACAATCCTGTCTCGGAGCTCCACGGACATTTCCTTCGACCTCATAGCTTGGTTTTTGCTCAGATATGCACCGTCAGCTGTGGGACCTTAGAGTTGTGTGCCTTTCCAAATCATGTCCAATCAAGTTGTAGAAACATCAAGGATGATCAATGAAAACAGGATGCACCTGAGCTCAATTTCAAGTCTCATAGTAAAGAGTGATTACTTATGTAAATAAAAGTATCAATTTTTTGGTTTATTGAAGAGCTCAGTGACTTTTGTGGCACCGTCATAGGATGCCACCTTTCCAACAAGTCAGTTCATAAAATTTTGTCCTGCTAGAGCTACCCTGGTCAATTGTAAGCGCTGTTATTGTGAAGTGGAAACGTCTAGGAGCAACAACGGCTCAGACACAAAGTGGTAAGTCACACAAGCTCACAGAATGGGACCACAGTGCATAGCGCATAAAAATAGTCTGTCCTCGGTTGCAACACTCACTACAGAGTTCCAAACTACCTCTGGAAGCAACGTCAGCACATTAACTGTTTGCCGGGAGCGTCAAATGGGTTTCCATGGCCGAGCAGCCGCACACGAGCCTAAGATCACCATGCGCAATGCCAAGCATCGGCTGGATTGGTGTAAAGCTCGCCGCCATTGGAATGAAGCGTTCTTTAGAGTGATGACTCACTTCACCATCTGGCAGTCCGACGGAGTAATATGGGTTTTGCGAATGCCAGGAGAACGCTACCTGCCCCAATGCAGTTCCATCTGTAAAGTTTGGTGGATGAATAATGGTCTGGGGCTGTTTTTCATGGTTTTGGTAGGCACCTTAGTTCCAGTGAAGGGAAATCTTAAATGTTATGACATTCTAGATGATTCTGTGCTTCCAACTTTGTGGCAACAGATTGGGGAAGGCCCTTTCCCATTTCAGCATGACAATGCCCCTGTGCACAAAGTGAGGTCCATACAGAAATGGTTTGTTGAGATTGGTGTGGAAGAACTTGACTGGCCTGCACAGAGCCCTGACCTCAACCCAGTCGAACACCTTTGGGATGAATTGTAACACCGACTGCGAGCCAGGTCTTATCACCCAACATCAGTGCCTCACTAATGCTCTTGTGGATGAATGGAAGCAACTCCCCGCAGCAATGTTCCAACATCTAGTGTTAAGTCTTAGAAGGGTGGAGGCTGTTATAGCAGCAAAGGGGGGGGACAAACTCCAAATTAATGACCATGACTTTGGAATGAGATGTTCGACCAGCACGTGTCCACAAACTTGGTCATGTAGTGTACCACATGCCCCATTATAACCTGGGTGGTTTGAGCCCTGAATTCTGATTGGCTGAAAGCCATGGTATATCAGACCGTATACCACCGGTATGACAAAACATTTAGTTTTACTGCTCTAATTACAGTGGTAACCAGTTTATAATCATAAGGCTCCTCGGGGGGTTGTGGTATATGGTCAATATGGCAAAGGGCTGTGTCCTAGTACTCCACGTTGCAGAAGAACAGCCCTTAACCATGGTATATTGGCCATATATCACACCTCAGGCCTTATTGCTTAAATAAACCCTATTTAATTCTCATTCTTTATACATTTGAAGGTATGTTTTCAATGCATTCTTAATGACTCAGGTCAAGTTATTTGCTTGCCATGTTTGTTTTAACAGTTTTACAGAGCGAATTAGCACTGTACTACACTGACAACTCAGTCCTCAGAATGTCACCTACCTCTTCTCTCACCCTGTCCACTACACGGGAAAGCTGCTGCTGCATGTCCTCCTCCAGCTCTGCCAACTGACTTGTGTTGAGCTCCTCTGTTCTGTCGGCACACAGAGATGCATACCATTTACTTGTCTGCCCTGGATGCCGTCAATGACAATACAACTGCCCAATTACTAGTTCAGCAAAAGGGACGAGTCAGAAAATCTGGTTTGCAAGGCTTCAAAAAACAGCAACACGGCACATAGAAGTAGACCTTTTGGTTCCAATCACATCTGGTCTATTTGTATCAATTGCCCATGTATTTTCATCTAGTAGTCTACTATGAGTGGGCAGGACTTACTACTCAGTTAAATGTGTTCTGTCATAATCAGGTGACAACACTTGGTCCAGCCAGTCATGAGTCAGCACATATCAAAGCGGCAGGCTAAGGTTAAATCTAGACTTGGTGTCCTCTATTGTAAATCACTCCTCTTTCACCTCAGCTGCCAAACTAACCCCGATTCTGCTGACCATCCTACCCATGCTAGACTAAGGAGACGTAGTTTATAGATTGGCAGGTAAGGGTGCTCTCAAGCGGCTAGATCTTTACCATTCAGCCATCCGATTTGCCACCATTGGTGGGCTCCCGAGTGGTGCAGCAGTCTAAGACACTGCATCTCAGTGCTAGAGGCAAAACTACAGACCCTGGTTCGATACCAGGCTATCACAACCGGCCGTGATTGGGAGTCCCATAGGGTGGAGCACAATTGGCCCAGTGTCGTCCGGGTCAGACCTTTATTTAACTAAGCAAGTCAGTTAAGAACAAATTCTTATTTACACTGACGGCCTTGGAACAGTGGGTTAACTGCCTTATTCAGGGGCAGAAAAGATTTTTACCTTGTCAGCTTGAGTCGATCCAGCAACCTTTCAGTTACTGGCCCAACGCTCTAACCACTAGGCTACCTGCTGCCTTAACCAACGTGCTTAGTTAAATAAATAAAATAGGACACATCACTGCACTCCATACTCCTCTGTAAACTGGTCATCTCTGTCTACCAGTCACAAGACCCACTGGTTGATGCTTATTTATAAAACCCTCTTAGGCCTCACTCCCCCCTATCAGAGATATCTACTGCAGCCCTCATCCTCCACATACAACACCCATTCTGCCAGTCATTCTGTTAAAAGTCTCCAACACACATCCCTGGGTCGCTCCTCTTCAGTTCGCTGCAAGAAACAAACTGGACAGTTCTCAATCTCTTCATTCAAAGGCTCAATCATGGACAATCTTACTGAACGTTGTGGCTGCTTCACCATGTATTATTGTCTCCATCTTCTTGCTGTTGTCTGTGCCCAATGTTTGTACCATGTTTTGTGCTGCTATCATGTTGCTACCATGTGTTATCTGTTGCTGCCACGCTGTTGTCGTTTTAAGGCTCTCTTTATGTAATGTCTCGTGTGTTTTGTCCTATATTTTTAATCCCCAGCCCCCGCAGGAGGCCTTTCGCCTTTTGGTAGGCCATCATTGTAAGTAAGAAATTGTTCTTAACTGACTTGACTAGTTAAATAAAGGTTAAATAAAATAAATGGAGACCACAGGTGCACAAGACTGAGCTCTGCATAGTTTAAGATTTAATGAATGGCAAAATTATTAGTAAACATCTATTTGTGTCAGAATTTGGGTTTTTACAGGCACATTCATTTGCATAAATGAAGGGGATAGGCCTGAATCGAAATATATGAAGGGACAACTCAGTTTACAAGAAGATAATAGAGATCAGGCAGAGCAACTCATTTAAGACGTCCTACCTACTTGAGAAATGGCAGCTGGGGTGAAATGCAGTCTCTGGACCGCAAAACCAACTTCACCCCCACCCATCTGTTTATAATTCAGTAGTTGGAAACATGCAATTGTGTGATGATCAGCTTACTGTGGGATGCATAGGTTACTGGCACAATCAATACTCACATTTGTAAAAGTAAACTGATAAAGAGCATAGGCATGCTCTTGATTGGATCATTGTTGCATGATATCCCACAACATGAACATTAGATATATGTATCCAGTAACAGACAAATAAATGATCGAATTAACTGAAAATGGTCCATTCCTTAGGAACCTAATGCGAGCGAGACGATAACATATTCAGGTAATACATTTGGTAGATTATTTCTTCCACCCCTTGTGGAATCCGACAAGTTATGCTGCTATGACTGAATCTACCTTCTGAAACTGGTTTCCACCTGCTCACTCTCAAGTCTGCGTTCCTTGCTCTCACTGACAAGAGCATCAACAAGTCCCTCATAATGTTGCAACAAGAGAGGCTCTGAGGTGGAGTAAATGGCTTGGTACAGCTCAGCCAATTGATCACACAGTCTGAAATAGAAGAAATAGACGATGGACAGTCATTTCTAAATTGTACATATTTAGACAAATCTGGGGGATGAACTAATATCTACATATTGCATGCAGTCTACTAGAGCAGGTCCACATTTGTCAAACTATTCACACCAACCAACCACCAGAAATACTTACCTTCCCGAGAGGTGACCTGTTGCATCGTCAAGCCTGCTCTGGAACTCGTCCCAAGGACTCCCTTGACTTTGAGGAGAAGCCCCAAAAGATGCGAAATCCAACGTTGCTGAAACCTCTTGAAACCGAGAGGAGAACTTGCTGTAATTGATACATCCATCTGCACTAGCACCGAATTTGTTGAATAAAGTTTTGATTTCGTCGTCAGGCACATTGAGTTCTCGACAAACAACCGTAAAGTCTTCGTATTCAATCACACCAGACCTGTTAATGTCACACGCTGAAAACAGTCTCTCGAGGCTGGGTCTGTCCATGGCTCCGTATTTCGAGTTTAAAAGTTACAAGGGAAATAATACCTTGTGTAAAATAAGATCGATAGACTAGCAACAGCTTGGACCATTTGATCCCCACCTTATCCAGCACCAGCGGTCAAAATCTTCGCCAAGACACGAACCAGAGTTGAGAATTGGAGGTGGTAATACTTTCCCCACGCTAATTATGAACTCTATTCACTGCCATACAATCAAAAGGCCACTGATTGGCCATACAATCAAAAGGCCACTGATTGGCTCAGCTGGCCCGAAATGGCCGACACTGCACATGCGTACCACACTTGTGTTACGTTCATGACCAAGTGGGAAGTTACCATATACGACTGGGGAAATTACATGTAAACGCCCTCCGACCTGGTAATTACTAGTAGGAAACTCCTCTAGGAAGAAATTTAACATTTTATACAACGGGTGGGTCTAATCCTGAATGATGATTGGTTAAAACCGCATTCCAGCTGGTGTCTATTCCACAAGTTACCACCGGCTAAATCTATGACATTAAAATGCCTATTTACTCTGTTCCATCTGACTGCACAATCCACTGTCTCATCTGCCCAGCCAGGCAATTTATACACTTGATCTCCTCTATCAAAAGCATCTAGACACTATCTCACATTTCTTTTTAGACTAACATTTAGTTTTCAACGGCGGAGAATTGTATAAACGTTGCTGTCTGTCTCTCCGACATTTGCAACATTGTTTCAATATTCAAATTCGATCTCCAGCTGCCTCATAGTAATGCACGTGTCCGGATGAGACAGGCAGGCAGGGTCAAAATCATGAATCAGTTGGCATCATTTTTATGGATATTTACAAAGAAATGTAAATTCAAAAAATGTCAAACAAAACGACAGATAGTTTGCAGTCTTTCCAGCTTCAGTTTGAAGTTATTGTGTTAGCTGTGTTGTTGGCTAGCTCCTCTGAACAACATTGTCCTGACGAGTAAGCACATTTTCTATGCCAGGCGAAATCGCGCACCATTAGCTCAGTGTTATAGATGTATCCAAAAAAATATCAAAAGAAAACAGCTTAAACAAATGTAAATGCAGCTACTTTGCTGTTATTCGGGCTTTTTGACGTGACTGTAAGATAGCCGCAGTTGGCTAGCTAGCAAAATAAGGTATAACGTTGCCAGCCAGTGTGGCAATTGAACATTTAGAATGAACGACTGGGTCTCGCGTCCATAAATACAGAACAAAAAGACTGAGGACTGGTTTGCATCTCTGGCGGCATGTATCCTAGTGTTTAGAGCATTGGGCCAGAAACCCCGAACTGACAAGGTAAAAATCTGTTGTTCTGCCCTTGAACAAGGCAGTTAACCCACTGTTCCTAGGCTGTCACTGTAAATAAGAATTTGTTCTTAACTGACTTGCCGAGTTAAATAAAGGTTCAAATAAAAAATAAAACTGAACCAAAATAAAACTGATCGACCAGCCAGCTTGGGGAGCAACCCTAGATTTGTGTCGGGACTATATCTTGTGGAAGAATGAAATAGTATGCATAAATTCATCAAACTAACGTTTTTTTAATGAAAATATGTCAAATATTATTTGAATATGCTGATACAAGTGATAATGCCCTCGAAGCCGGTGTTTGGAGGATATATTAGCATGGTTTGCCAGCCCTCAACTTCGCCTCGGCCTAACAACACCCATCCCAAACACCGGCTTTGAGGGCATTATCACTTAATTCAAATAGTAGGCTATATGATGTATTTGCACAGCCAGGGAGGTTCTTGTTTTATCCATTGCTAGGATGTGGCAAGGATCCTACCTATAACCACAGTTTTTGTACAAGTAAAGTCATAGCATATCATTTTTTTTTTACTACAGCTTTGAGGGGAAATTAAGTTTAGGTACAGTTGTATGAATGCCGTCATCATTTGTTTGTTGGACATTATTTTTTTGTGTTGGTGAAATAATAACATGAGAAATGGCGGTGGAAACTCCTTTATGCGTATATCTTGATATCATATCGAAGTAAACTTGGAGTCACGCGATGGTGTATGGTGTGTGGGCCTTCCACTACCACCACTTTGGAAACAATGCAATTTATCAAGCTACAGATGAAATAAGGTATGATGAACTTGGCAGGGTAGTGAAGTGGATGGTGATGTTGAAGCTACAGATTAAATGAGGTATGATGAACTTGGCAGGGTAGTGAAGTGCATGGTGATGTTGAAGCTACAGATGAAATAAGGTATGATGAACTTGCAGGGTAGTGAAGTGCATGGTGATGTTGAAGCTACAGATGAAATAAGGTATGATGAACATGGCAGGGTAGTGAAGTGCATGGTGATGTTGAAGCTCCTTTTCAATAAATATTAAGGGTCTGATTCTGGTGACATTATTTTTATTTCACCTTTATTTAACCAGGTAGGCCAGTTGAGAACAAGTTCTCATTTACAACTGCGACCTGGCCAAGATAAAGCAAAGCAGTGCGACAAAAACAACAACAACACAAAGTTACACATGGGATAACTAAACGTACAGTCAATAACACAATAGAAAAATCTGTATACAGTGTGTGCAAATGAAGTAAGGAGGTAAGGCAATAAATAGGCCAATAGTGGTGAAGTAATTACAATTTACACTGGAGTGATAGATGTGCAGATAGAAATGCTGGTGTGCAAAAGAGCAGAAAAACAAAAACAAATATGGGGATGAGGTAGGTAGTTGGTTGAATTGGTTATTTACAGATGGGCTGTGTATAGCTGCAGCGATCGGTAAGCTTCTCTGACAGCTGACCCTTAAAGTTAGTGAGGGAGATATGTCTTTACGTTTTTGAATACGTTCCAGTCATTGGCAGCAGAGAATTGGAAGGAAAGGCAGCCAAAGGAGGTGTTGGCTTTCGGGATGACCAGTGAAATGTGCAGAGCTGTTGGCCGGGGTTGGGGTAGCCAGGTGGAAAGCGTGGCCAGCCGTAGAGAAATGCTTATTGAACCTCTCAATTATCATGTATTTATCAGTTGTGACAGTGTTTCCTAATCTCAGTGCAGTGGGCAGCTGGGAGGAGGTACTCTTATTCTCCATGGGCTTTACAGTGTCCCAACATTTTTTGGAATTAGTGCTGCAGGATGCAAATTTCTTATTGAAAAAGCTAGCCTTTGGTTTCCTAACTGACAGTGTGTATTGGTTCCTGACTTCTATGAAAAGTTACATATCGCAGGGACTATTTGAAGCTAGTGCAGTACGCCACAGGGTGTTTTTGTGCTGGTCAAGGGCAGTCAAGTCTGGAGTGAACCAAGGGCTATATCTGTTCTTAATTCTACATTTTTTGAAAGGGGAAATCTTATTTAAGATGGTGAGGAAAGCACTTTTAAAGAACAACCAGGCATCCTCTACTGACGGGATGAGAATGATATCCTTCGAGGATACCCGGGCCAGGTCGATTAGAAAGGCCTGCTCACAGAAGTGTTTTAGGGAGTGTTTGGCAGTGATGAGGGGTGGTCGTTTGACCTCGGACCCATAACGGACGCAGGCAATGAGGCAGTGATCACTAAGATCCTGGTTGAAGACAGCAGAGGTGTATTCAGAGGGCAAGTTGGTCAGGTTGATATATATGAGGGTTGTTTACAGATTTGGGGTTGTACCTGGTAGGTTCCTTCATAATTTGTCTGAGATTGAGAGCATATAGCTTAGATTGTAGGATGGCCGGGGTGTCACGCATATCCCAATTTAGGTCACCTAGCAGTACGAACTCCGACGATAGATGGGGGGCAATCAATTCACATATGGTGTCCAGGGCAGGGGGGTCTATAACTAGCGGTAACGGTGAGGGACTTATTTCTGGAGAGATGGATTTTTGAAAGCAGAAGCTCGAACTGTTAGGGCACAGACCTGGATATTATGACAGAACTCTGCAGGCTATCTCTACAGTAGATTGCAATTCCGCCCCCTTTAGCAGTTCTGTCTTGACGGAAAATGTTGTAATTGGGGATGGAAATTTCAGAATTTTTGGTGGCCTTCCTAAGCCAGGATTCAGACACGGCTAGGACATCAGGGTTGGCGGAGTGTGCTAAAGCAGTGAATAAAGCAAACTTAGGGAGGAGGCTTCTGATGTTAACATGCATGAACCCAAGGCTTTTACGTTTGCAGAAGTTAGCAAATGAGAGCGCCTGGGGACACACAGGGCCTAGGTTAACCTCTACATCACCAGAGGAATCAAGGAGGAGAAGGATGAGGGTACGGCTAAAGGCTATAAGAACTGGTCGTTTCGTGCTTTGGGAACAGAGAATCAAAGGAGCAGATTTCTGGGCATGGTAGGATAGATTCAGGGAATAGCGTACAGACAAGGGTATGGTGGAGTGCGAGTACAGTGGGGATAAACCTAGGCATTCAGTGATGATGAGAGACGTTGCATCTCTGGAGGCGGCAGTTAAGCTAGGTGCGGTCTCGCATGTGTGGGGGGTGGGAGAGGGGGGCTATCTGAGGCATGTTGAGCAGGACTAGGGGCTCCGCAGTATAATAAAAAAATGAGAGCTGCCCTAAACAACAGTATACAAGGCATATTGTCATTAGAGAGGCGCATACAGCAATCACATGTGTTGGTTGGGAGAGCTAAGACAACAACAGGTGAGACAACAACGGGTAAACAGCTAAGACAACAACAATGGGTAAATGGCGATGAATGGGCAGAGAGGGTCATTTAGCTACACGCAGGGCCTGAGTTTGAGGCTGGGGCCGACAGATAAACAAAATGAAGTACCGTGTTAAGGAACAGTCCAGCAGGCATCTGCTTGTGTAGCCGAGTGATCATAGGGTCCAATGAGCAGCAATAGATGAAAAAAGGAGCTGTTCGGTAGTCAATTACTACGCTAGATGAGCGCCATCCAGATGATGATCAATGGTTGACTGCCATTTGACAAATAAAAATATCCATAATAATCTCATCATGTAGACTAGCCTACCCGCACTGTATCTGCGAGCTGTTGGCTACAGCACACTTGCCGAGACCAGAGTAGGCACATTTTCTAGTTCAGCAACAGTTTTTGTGACAAAACCATTGTTAGAGTTGAAAATGTAATGGAAACACATTGAACTTTAGAATATCCATCATTGAAATTTAGATTTCTTGGGTCTCCTGAGTTGCACAGCTGTTTAAGGCACTGCATCTTAGTGCTAGAGGCGTCAATATAACCCCTGGTTCGATTCCAGGCTATATCACATCCGCCTGTGATTGGGAGTCCCATTGGGCGGCGCACAATTGGCCTTGCGTCGTTAGGGTTTGGCTGGGGTCGGCCGTCATTGTAAATAATATTTTTTTCTTAACTGACTTACCTAGTTAAATAAAAAATATATATACAAAAAAAAGAAACATCTCTTTTTCAGGACCCTGTCTTTCAAAGATAATTAGTAAAAATCCAAATAACTTCACAGATCTTCATTGTAAAGGGTTTAAACACTGTTTCCCATGCTTGTTCAATGAACCATAAACAGTTAATGAACATGCACCTGTGGAACGGTCGTTAAGACAGCTTACAGACGGTAGCCAATTATGGTCACAGTTATGAAAACTAAGGACACTAAAAGAGGCCTTTCTACTGACTGAAAAACACAAAAAGAAAGATGCCCAGGGTCCCTGCTCATCTGCGTGAACGTGCCTTAGGCATACTGCAAGGAGGCAATAAGGACTGCAAATGTTTCCAGGGCAATAAATTGCAATGTCCGTACTGTGAGACGCCTAAGACAGCGCTACAGGGAGACAGGACGGACAGCTGATCATTCTCGCAGTGGCAGACCACGTGTAACAACACCTGCCCAGGATCGGTACATCCGAACATCACACCTGTGGGACAGGTACAGGATGGCAACAACAACTGCCCGAGTTACACCAGGAACGCACAATCCCTCCATCAGTGCTCAGACTGTCCGCAATAGGCTGAGAGGGGCTGAGGGCTTGTAGGCCTGTTGTAAGGCATGTCCTCACCAGACATCACCAGCAACAACGTCGCCTATGGGCACAAACCCACAGTCGCTGGACCAAACAGGACTGGCAAAAAGTGCTCTTCACTGACGAGTCGCGGTTTTGTCTCACCAGGGGTGATGGTCGGATTTGCGTTTATCGTCGGAGGAATGAGCGTTACACCGAGGCCTGTACTCTGGAGTGGGATCGATTTGGAGGTGGAGGGTCCGTCATGGTCTGGGGCGGTGTGTTACAGTATCATCGGACTGAGCTTGTTGTCATTGCAGGCAATCTCAACGCTGTGCATTACAGGGAAGACATCCTCCTCCCTCATGTGGTACCCTTCCTGCAGGTGCAGGCTCATGACCCTCCAGCATGACAATGCAACCAGCCATACTGCTTGTTCTATGTGTGATTTCCTGCAAGACAGGAATGTCAGTGTTCTGCCATGGCCAGCGAAGAGCCCGGATCTCAATCCTATTGAGCACGTCTGGGACCTGTTGTATCGGAGGGTGAGTGCTGGGGCCATTCCCCCCAGAAATGTCCGGGAACTCGCAGGTGCCTTGGTGGAAGAGTGGGGTAACATTTCACAGCAAGAACTGGCAAGTGTGGTACAGTCAATGAGGAGGAGATGCACTGCAGTACTTAATGCAGCTGGTGGCCACACCAGATACTGACTGTTACTTTTGATTTTGATCCCACCTTTGTTCAGGGACACATTATTCAATTTCTGTTAGTCACATGTCTGTGGAACTGGTTCAGTTTATGTCTCAGATGTTGAATCTTGTTATGTTCATACAAATATTTACACATGTTAAGTTTGCTGAAAATAAACGCAATTGACAGTGAGAGGACATTTCTTTTTTTGCTGAGTTTATTTGGTACATGAAAACTTAAGCGAAAAAGTACATTTTATGTGCACTATGTCATCACTCACATTTTTTTTAAATCCACAACAAGTATTTTTGGTGGAAACACACCGCTGGTGGGAAAATGCACAACTTTTCTTTATGCGGATTTGAGAATAGTCTCCAATAGGATGGAAACCTATCTTATTTACATTAAAGTAGACGCTTTATCTATTGTCCTTTCAGGTGTGGACTGCACTCTTTATCAAGAATACTTGCCTGCCTGCCATTGTTGCACTGTGTGCAGACGGTAATTAACTCCACCCGACCATGTGATATCCCTAGCCATACTACAGTTCCATACCTTCACTATTGTGACAGAAACACCTCTACTAAAAAAGACAGAACTAAATTATTAGCTTATTTGTTTTACATGACAATGCAAGAATTAGGCTCACATAAAGTCTGAACATGTTCCTTGCTGTTCTTCACAGATGTTTTTATAAGAGTCTGGTGGAATGCATCAGCAAACACTGTTCTCCACTTTAATGTGACTAATGTGTTGACAGAGGACACAGTCACTAACCACGTTTCCATCCACAGTTTTTATGTGAGTAAAGTCATACCATATATAAGAAATCAAGATGGCTGTGATGGAAACAGGAAGTTTCGGTACAATTTTATAAATGCTGACAGATCATTTGTTTGTTCGACATGGTGGGATCTTTCTGAGTCAGTAAAATTAATTATGCGATAAATTACTGTGGAAATGGTTTTATGCTCCAACATTGATATAATAACCATTATAACAAAGTAAACTTGGAGTCACGCGAATGTAACAGGGTTGGTTATGTTTCCACTTGCCTCTAAAGGAAGGTGTATTCAATGTTCAAGCTTTCTTCTTGGTTGGTTCAACTCAGTTGACAATAAGGCGTGTTGTGATTGGCGTCGCATGCAGATAGAGGGAGATGGTGAACGTCAGTTCTCCCTAGTATGAAAATGTGATGCAAGGGGTAGGTCACGTTCTGAATACTGTTTTCTATTTTCTAATTTACAATGCGTACAAGTTTGCTGTACATTACTAATTTATACATGTGTGGGTATATGGTACCTGTTAGAGATTGAGGGGCTTTCTGGGATGTGCTTTGGCATATGATTGCTGTAAATAAGTGTGTTAGCTAGCATACACCTATGTAATGGTCACGTAAGCCCACTGCTAACACAGTTGTTTTCATGCTACAGATTTGACCATCGATAGCCATCAACATCGTTAAGCCCTGCACAACTAACGTGCTGTTTCCTATTTAACAACAGATATTTACATATGTTATATTTTGTATTGTATTTTGTTCACCCAGTATGAAAATGTGATGCAAGGAATTTTATTATCGACGGCCATCAACATCGTTAAGCTCTGCACAAATAACGTGCTGTTTCCTATTTAACAACATAAATAAATGCTCAACTGGAACCACTGGCTGGGGTGATTTATTTGGACAAAACACAACACAAGGAGAGTACGATTTACATCTGTTACACGATGACATGTTGTGCGGTCCTCCCACTATGACTAGTCGGGTAAGCGAGCACTTAATTAGGCTACAGATGAAATACGTTTTGATGAACTTCACAGGGTGGTGAAAGTCAGGGGTGCAACTTTCACATGTCCAGCCCCACATTCTGAAATTGCAATCTTTGTAGGCCAGGGATGAGCAACTCCAGTCCTTGGAGACCAGAGTGGTGTCACCCCCCCATCCAAATCAAATTTTATTTGTCACATACACATGGTTAGCAGATGTTAATGCGAGTGTAACGAAATGCTTGTGCTTCTAGTTCCGACAATGCAGTAATAACCAACAAGTAATCTAACTAACAATTCCAAAACGACTGTCTTATACACAGTGTAAGGGGATAAAGAATATGTACATAAGGATATATGAATGAGTGATGGTACAGAGTAGCATAGGCAGGATACAGTAGATGGTGTCGAGTACAGTATATACATGAGGTGAGTATGTAAACAAAGTGGCATAGTTAAAGTAGCTAGTGATACATGTATTACATAAGGATGCAGTCGATGATATAGAGTACAGTATATACGTATGCATATGAGATGAATAATGTAGGGTAAGTAACATTATATAAGGTAGCATTGTTTAAAGTGGCTAGTGATATATTTCCCATCAATTCCCATTATTAAAGTGGCTGGAGTTGAGTCAGTGTCCCTAGCAAACACAGCTGATTCAGCTAATTGCATTCTAACCTGAAGATTATGATTCGTTTATTATTGGAGTCAGGTGTGTTAGCCGAGGCTGGGGGCAAAGTGTGACACCAATATGGCCCCTGAGGACTGGAGTTTCCCATCCCTGAAGTAAGCTATACCCGCACTGTATCTGCAAGCTGTTGGCAAGAGCAGGCTTTCCCAAATGCGGTCCTGGGGACGGTCCATCCTGGGTGCACGTTTGGGTTTTTGCCCTAGCACTACACAGCTGATTCAAATGATGAGTTGATTATTTGAATCACGCAAAGCTTTTTATCCACAAGTCAATTTGATGGAAACATCTCAGGTGGGAAAATGCGCATGTGGTTTTTATGTGAATTGTAGAGTATTCGCATGAAAATCTATTGCCAATTAGCTAGTGATCCCTTTTACAGTACAATAATTCCTCAGAAAGCTGTTGGTAATGTAACAGCAGAATCTGGCAAGTCTTGAAACACCAAGATCTGGATCCATTTAGCAAAGACTGACCCTTGTTAATATTATAGAATCGGATTGATGGGTGCTTGCTTTACAAACAAGTGCTTAAAGGCCCAATGCAGTAAAACACATGACGTTCCTATGTTTTATATGGGTGTACAAAACATTAGGAACCCCTTCCTAATATTGTGTTGCACTGCCTTTTGCCCTCATAACAGCCTCAATTCGTCAGGACATGGACTCTACAAGGTGTCAAAGTCATTACACAGGGATGTTAGCCCATGTTGACTCCAATGCTTCCCACAGTTGTGTCAAGTTGGCTGGAAGTCCTTTAGGCAGCAGTGTTGCAGTTCTTGACACATTCAAACCGGTGCGCCTGGAACTTACTACCATACACCTTCAAAGGAACTTAAATCTTTTGTCTTGCCCATTCACCCTCTGAACTGCACACATACGCAATCCATGTCTCAATTATCTCAAGGCTTAAGAATCCTTTAACACGTCTCTTCCCGCTACAGCTACACTGATGGAAGTGGATTTAACATCAATGAGATATCATAGATTTCAACTGGACTGTCATGTAAAGAGCAGGTGTTCCTAATGTTTTGTACACTACGAGATTGGAATAATACTGTGAAATTGTGAAAATGATGACAATGCTCCAATAGTGTAAGAGCTGTTTGAAAAGACCACCTGAAATGTCAGCCTGTTTAAGGAGGGGGGAGTTTTGTCCTGCCAGAGATGCATCCAGTTCGCTTAAACGTTTGCTACGTTGCAGAACGGTTTGTACTGAATGACACGTTTTCCCAAAAGGTTCTTGTGTGTTATTTTACAGGCTTTGAGGTACATTTGCTCCCGTCTGGTGTTTGTGGCGCGGTATGGCCTGAAGCATTAAGTTACAGTGCATTGCGAAAGTATTCGGCCCCCTTGAACTTTGCGACCTTTTGCCACATTTCAGGCTTCAAACATAAAGATATAAAACTATTTTTTTGTGAAGAATCAACAACAAGTGGGACACAATCATGAAGTGGAACGACATTTATTGGATATTTCAAACTTTTTTAACAAATCAAAAACTGTAAAATTGGGCGTGCAAAATTATTCAGCCCCCTTAAGTTAATACTTTGTAGCTGCGATTACAGCTGTAAGTCGCTTGGGGTATGTCTCTATCAGTTTTGCACATCGAGAGACTGAATTTTTTTCCCATTCCTCCTTGCAAAACAGCTCGAGCTCAGTGAGGTTGGATGGAGAGCATTTGTGAACAGCAGTTTTCAGTTCTTTCCACAGATTCTCGATTGGATTCAGGTCTGGACTTTGACTTGGCCATTCTAACACCTGGATATGTTTATTTTTGAACCATTCCATTGTAGATTTTGCTTTATGTTTTGGATCATTGTCTTGTTGGAAGACAAATCTCCATCCCAGTCTCAGGTCTTTTGCAGACTCCATCAGGTTTTCTTCCAGAATGGTCCTGTATTTGGCTCCATCCATCTTCCCATCAATTTTAACCATCTTCCCTGTCCCTGCTGAAGAAAAGCAGGCCCAAACCATGATGCTGCCACCACCATGTTTGACAGTGGGGATGGTGTGTTCAGCTGTGTTGCTTTTACGCCAAACATAACGTTTTGCATTGTTGCCAAAAAGTTCCATTTTGGTTTCATCTGACCAGAGCACCTTCTTCCACATGTTTGGTGTGTCTCCCAGGTGGCTTGTGGCAAACTTTAAACAACACTTTTTATGGATATCTTTAAGAAATGGCTTTCTTCTTGCCACTCTTCCATAAAGGCCAGATTTGTGCAATATACGACTGATCGTTGTCCTATGGACAGAGTCTCCCACCTCAGCTGTAGATCTCTGCAGTTCATCCAGAGTGATCATGGGCCTCTTGGCTGCATCCCTGATCAGTCTTCTTCTTGTATGAGCTGAAAGTTTAGTGGGACGGCCAGGTCTTGGTAGATTTGCAGTGGTCTGATACTCCTTCCATTTCAATATTATCGCTTGCACAGTGCTCCTTGGGATGTTTAAAGCTTGGGAAATATTTTTGTATCCAAATCCAGCTTTAAACTTCTTCACAACAGTATCTCGGACCTGCCTGGTGTGTTCCTTGTTCTTCATGATGCTCTCTGCGCTTTTAACGGACCTCTGAGACTATCACAGTGCAGGTGCCTTTATACGGAGACTTGATTACACACAGGTGGATTGTATTTATCATCATTAGTCATTTAGGTCAACATTGGATCATTCAGAGATCCTCACTGAACTTCTGGAGAGAGTTTGCTGCACTGAAAGTAAAGGGGCTGAATAATTTTGCACGCCCAATTTTACAGTTTTTGATTTGTTAAAAAAGTTTGAAATATCCAATAAATGTCGTTCCACTTCATGATTGTGTCCCACTTGTTGTTGATTCTTCACAAAAAAATACAGTTTTATATCTTCATGTTTGAAGCCTGAAATGTGGCAAAAGGTCGCAAAGTTCAAGGGGGCCGAATACTTTTGCAAGGCACTGTATGTATTTAAAGGGCAGTGGCCATGCTGACAGCGTTCCCCAACCTACAAACTTACCCCTCCCCATTTTTTTAACTGGTCATTCAGTACAGCACCGTTTCCAGAACGTAAACACATACTGAATTTAGCCCTGATGACATCACCAGGCAGTAAATTATTTAATAGACCAATTAGAAAGAGTTCCAAAACTCTCTGCCAATAACAGCTAGTTTTACGTTTTCCCCTCCCTACTCAGACCACTCACAGACAGTCCTACATAGCTGAATTATTGCATGAGAAATTGCTCTTTGATAAGCTATTTTTGATTATTTTTGGCAATTTGAATTGAAAACAATGACAGTAAGGTACTTAATTGTTACTCAGAAATGATTTGATATTGAGATTTAAAAAAAAAACTGCATTGGACCTTTAAGATCAATGTGACAAACACCATTTGTGTCCTGGATTCTCATTCTTTCTATATTGAGGTTATTCTATTTGGTATTATAACTTGAGTTCATGAACCATATAGGAAACATAATGTAACCATTTATCTTTATTTGAAAAATTAAAATAAGGTGCTTTTATGTACAGAACAACAAAAACAACTGAAACAGTAGTGATGTATAATACAAAAAATACAGTTCACAACAGCTTTTTACATTGGCAGCTCAATTTACAAAACACTTTTACATACAAACTTACAAGACATTTTGACACGAGTCAGAGAAACCTGGTGCACTGTCACAAATAGAAGGCTTGACTGAAGTGGTTCTTCAAGTGACAAGAGGTACCTTACTGCAACTCAGTAGAAGCTAATAACGACAGTCTCAAAAACCTGCAAGTATATATCAATTTGGAAAGGTGATCAAACGAAAGATTTAAATGCTGCATGTCTGAACCCAGTATGCTAGATATTCAGGTCGATTTGGTTTTGTATTTTGCTAATGTATTATTGTTTAGATTTTAGATAACAACCACTTTACTCAACAGATCCAAGCTGCCATTTCTAAACTTTTGCAATGTTTGTAACAAAATACAAATCATACATTTTAAATGTTTCAGTTGTAAATATATACACACCTTTCAAAAGTTTGGGGTCAAATAGAAATGTCCTGTTTTTAAAAGAAAAGTACATTTTTTGTCCATTAAAATAACATTAAATTGATCCGAAATACAGTGAAGACATTCTTAATGTTGTAAATGACTATTGTAGCTGGAAACGGGCGATAAAAAAAAAAAATGGAATATATACATAGGCGTACAGCGGCCCATTATCAGAAACCATCACTTCTGTGTTCCACTGGCACGTAGCCTTCATTTCTCAGAACAAGAGTAGACTGACGAGTTTCAGAAGAACGGTCTTTGTTTCTGCCCATTTTGAGCCTGTAATCAAACCCACAAATGTTGATGCTCTAGATACTAAACTAGTCTACAGAAGGACAGTTTCATTGCTTCTTTAACAGTTTTCAGCTGTGCTAACATAATTGCAAAAGGGTTTTCTAATGATCAATCAACGTTTTCAAATTATAAACTTGGATTAGCTAACACATATCGTGCCAT
The DNA here is from genome assembly GCF_057628025.1 of Oncorhynchus mykiss. Lineage (NCBI taxonomy): Eukaryota > Metazoa > Chordata > Actinopteri > Salmoniformes > Salmonidae > Oncorhynchus > Oncorhynchus mykiss. The sequence continues at coordinate 73,964,482 of NC_143023.1, read as the reverse complement.
TGGAACACAGGAGTGATGGCTGCTGATAATGGGCCTCTGTACGCCTATGTAGATAGGCATTTACAACATTAACAATGTCTACACTGTATTTCTGATCAATTTGATGTTATTTTAATGGACAATTTTTTTTGCTTTTCTTTTACAAAAAATAACATTTCTAAGTGACCCCAAACTTTTGAATGGTAGTGAATATATATTTTTATTTGACCTTTATTTAACCAGGCAAGTCAATTAAGAACAAATTCTTATTTACAATGACGGCCTAACCCGGCAAAACTCGGACGACGCTGGGCCAATTCTGAGCCGCCCTATGGGACTCCCAATCACAGCCGGATGTGATACAGCCTGGAATCGAACCAGGGACTGTGGTGACGCCTCTTGCACTGAGATGCAGTGACTTAGACTACTGCGCCACTCAGGAGCATTTAGAGACAGCGTTGATTTGTTAAATGTATAGTCAAAAACAATGGTTTGCAATAGTGTCAACCCAGAAATACGAAGTGATTGAGGTTGAAGCCATTCTAAAATAATTATTTGTACAGATACTGATCATAATTTAAAGGCAGTCACTCAGTGTTTTAATAGTATTGTTGGGTATGCCCAGTACAGTTCTATAGTCTATTCTGTTGTACCTATCATGCAGGTGATGCTGCTGCTACCTGGTTGTCCATGTGAATGAGTAATGTCACAAGGTCATGAGTACACATTTTAGAACCCCAAGAGGCACAACTCTTGATTCCTGAATTTAGCTTGAAGGCATGAAAAATATCCATTGAATATGTAATACATCATTCTCAACAAAAAAAACCCCATCCGTGTTCCAAACTAAGGCTTTCCAACATCCTGTGCAAAAACAACGCATTTTGAGTCAAGATTTTTGCTGGTTCTGCACTTTGACCGCAATGATACAACTTTCACTAGTCCACTCAACTACAATACAAATGTACATTATATACACTCAGCCACCACAGCAGTCCATTAGCAGTATGCTTTTTTCACAGCTACTTTGTCAAAAATTGTAAGGCCCTTGTACAAATGTCAAACTTAAATAAGACAACATTGTTTTACGTACAATTATTCCAAAACTATTTCTAACACTACATTCCACAACGCAATGTTGCAAGAGTTTACCATAATTTTGCACTGACATAGCTACATCTTTGGAATATGAAATCTATATTCTTAAATTGTGCCTTTAGAATTATTGTATCTTTCTAATCTTGAACAGCTGAAAACATATATCTGTTATTAGGTAATGCCTCAATGAAAGCCCTTGCTTTTGGAGTATTATTTATGCAGGTTCCATCCTTTCACAATATCTGTTCATTTTTATTTTTAAAAGACATTCCTCCATTGACTGGTCCATAACTGCTGTGAAAGCCTTGGCTCCATATTAGTAAAACCCAGTTTACAGTCATTAGTGTCATTAAACCAGAGGTGATGTTGGTAACTATGGTAGCTTTCATATACACTGAATGGCTACGTTATGAATGGTTTGATACATACTGTTTGATACATGCTGAATCGGTCAGGCCCATTAAACATAAAACATTGATTTGACATGACAGTTGTGTTGGAAAGGGTGAAAACAGAATACACATTTTAAAAAGGTTATTTTTGGCACAACATAAATGAACACAGAGCATGGTTTCCTCTGGGTGTGTGAGTCACAATCATCAACACCAAGAGCTCCATACTCCACTGGCTGACTCTGTTGTGTTGCCACACTCTACATGTGGTTCTTTAACCTCTGCTGTCTACTAGCCTCTGAATCACAGGGCCAGGAAAGAGTTATCTAAGCAAAGTGGTGAACAGGTTTTTACACAGTCTCAGCCCACATTAACTTGGTGTCTGAAGTGACTGAATTTGGATCGAAGGAATCAGTTTCTGACTGACAAACTGAACTAGTCAGCATTTTATACCGGGATCTCAGCCTAGCTACAGCAACTCCAGGCCTAGTGATAAGCTCTCGCTCATCCCATTCCGCTATGCCACAGAAAGGCCTCAATCTTTTGCACACTAAATTATATGTGGGTATAATGCCTCTGATTCTCAATAATCAAGATTGTGTGGACACCTATGCGCCTGCACAGTCTCAAGATGAGATTCTCTTTTGGTGTGACCTTGCACCTTGCTTTGCATAATCTGTTGGCTCCATAATGAATCATATGTTAATACCTGGTCTCGGGTCTTCCCCAATGTCAGGGGTACGCTTCAACCCTGTGAATGTCAATCGTACACATAACTTACATGCTGACCAAACCGGACGCACGCACGTTGATTTTGTTCACCCACACCAGAAGCGATCAGGACACGCAGGTTGAAATATCAAAACAAACTCTGAACCAATTATATTAATTTGGGGACAGGTTGAAAAGCATGAAACATTTATGTCAATTTAACTAGCTAGCTTGCTGTTGCTAGCTAATTTGTCCTGGGATATAAACAGTAGTTTGTTATTTTAGATTAAATGCACAATGTCCTCTACTCCCACAATTAATCCACAGATAAAACGGTAAACTGAATTCCTTTCTCGTCATCTCTCCTCCTTTCTCAGGCTTCTTCTTCTTATTTTGGATGTAATATGGCGGTTGGCAACCAACTTTACAGTGCATTACTACAACCTACCGGAGTGTAGACCTAAGTTAATCTTTCAATCACCCACGTGGGTATATGCTTCTAAAAACCTATGAGGAGATGGCATGTGGGTATATGCTTCTAAAAACCAATGAGGAGATGGCATGTGGGTATATGCTCCTAAAAACCAATGAGGAGATGGGAGAGGCTGGACTTGCAGCGCGTTGAGGTGTCACAAATAGCACCAATTTCTATTTTACCGCCTGACCAAGCAGACGCTCGCTGATACCAGCGAGCAGTGTGGGTGCCATGATCGAATAACATATGTGTCAATTTATTTTGCAACGCTCACACACGCGACGTGTCCGGTCTGGTCAGCATGTTAGGCACCATATCCTCCAATACCTTTGGACGTACAAACCCCATCTGTGCTACTCTCCATTTGGGGGGATAGTGTTGCTTTCTCTCTGTACTCCTTCACAAGACATGTTAGTCATTCAAGTCTTGACTTAATCTCTAAGCTCCTGATGGAGCAGAGCAGAGAACCTCGACAACAACACCTCTCCAGTATTATGTTATTCTGTTGTGTGCTCTTTTTCCACACCTCATGCCAGGTGGTCCCTACCTCTTTCATTCCTTCCTCATTGGTTCCTTTCCATGTCTCTCTGGGATGGTCAGCCCTCTCTTGACCAGTGGATTCCATTCTAATGTCTGCCTGGTTATGCTGCACTAAGGTCATCCACAGTTTAAACTGCTTTGAATTAATAGCTGATAGACTGCTGTTATAACTAAGTCATCAGTGAAAGGCCTATTGATCTACTTACTATAGTGTTTGAATTAGAGGTTGTTTGTTATTCTACTATCATTCTCAGTGTAGGGCTAAGCGCACACTAATTGTGGATGTAGATGGGAGCGTTAAGGGTCAGCTGTGGACCCATAGAGTATCTCTCTACTTTCAATGCAATGCCAACAGAACATTTGGACGGACTGAGTGGCAATGCATAAAAACAACATGACTGAATCATATAAAAACTGTTACAGAAGGACAAAATCAGCTGTATGTGTCCTATGTCCACCATAACCATCATTCCACAGCTTCAATAGTCTGAAGGCAATCTGTATCAGCTTCCTCTTCATTGTGCTTCAGGTGCACTAGAGAAAGAGGAGTGACAACAAGGAAATGAGAACTGACCACAGGGACAAAATGAAAAAGACAAAAGTGCAAAAGCAGTGTAATGAAATGTCCCTCTTCAGTGTTCCTTCCTTCTATGGTTTTTATTTTATTGTAAGTCCCCCTTTTCTTATGGCTAATAGTTAATCACTCCACATTAGGGTTTTATCTCCTGCTCAAGTTGATCAAAGCTGTCCTCACACAATGGAATCTTTGATCTCTGAGCCCAGTCTCACCCGAGGCCGCGGGCAGATGGGCGAGATCTCTACAGTGCTCTCCTTCAAGTTCAGAGGCCTCTTTTCTGACTCGGAGAAGCTCTTGCTGTTGTCTGGTGATGAGCACTCATGTGGCGGTGTGTTGCAGATGTAGTTGTCATTGAGGGTCTGGTAACCCTTGTGGTCTGACACAGAGGCTGGCACTGTGCTGTTGCCATTCAGAGGCAAGTTCTCTGCCGGATTCCCCACTAGCCTGGGTTTCTTCTGCTGCATATTGGGGCACTCGCCTTCCTTCAGCATGGACTTCATGCGGTCGTGGTTCCTGTAGACCGCAAATAGGGAGAACACCACCAGGGAGAAGCCCAGCAGGGCACACACTATGATGAGCTCGTTCCAGTAGGTCTTGGTGTTGATCTGTGGGGAGCGGGTCTCTCCAGGTAGGATGATTGGCTCCTCCTGTGGGACCAGAGGGGTGCGTGAGCGGCCAATGAGGGTGGTGCTCTCCTGCCTGGCCTCTCCCCTAACACAGTAGTTGGCCAGGAGTTGCCTGAAGCCCTCCTCCACTGACCAGCACTCATAGGTCTCCTGTCTGTCAGCCTGGGCCACCACCACTAGACCTCCCTCAGGACTGGGGTACAGGAAGTGACCTGCACCCTCACTGTACTCCCACTTCCTCTCAGCCAGGTTGGAGCGCAGCTTACAGGGCAGCACTTTGAACATGTTGGCTGGGATCATTATCACCTGGCATGAAGACATCCCTGCGAACAACAAGAGAAAGGGCTTTATTATTTTTCATTTGTGAAAGCAAGTCCATCTCAGGTAGATTAAACAAACTGCATTATTATATCAGTATGGTAGCTGAGTAGGACTGCGATGAGAATGAACACATTAAATAAGCTTGGAATTGATAATCATGGTAGGGAACATTGGAATAAAATGTTATTTGAAATGTAAATGCAGCAGTTCCATAGTAGAGCACAGTGGTACAGTTTAGAGCTGAGATGATTTAATCCAGCAGGAACTGATGGAATGGTACAGTACTTACGTGTGGATGGGGGTTTAGCAAAGCGAGGGCTGGGCTGTGTCTTGTTGCAGATAACGGATGTGTCTGCCTCGTCCACGTCCTGCTGCCAGTGGCTGAGAACACAGACACAATGGTAAATCAGACAAATGGGTGTCTCAGAACCACTCAGAACCTCTAACTGACAATCTACACATAGCAGGTCTTTACAGACTACAGCATGTACTGTAAGCAGACAGCATTGAGCATTATCCTGTATTGTCACTTTTTCTTTGGTGTGCTCTAATGTCCCGAAAAGTTATCAGTCATTATGAAGGCTTAGCATCTAACTAGTTTATACCATTATCTGGCATCATGCTAATACAAGGCTAGTGTCTCTTTGATGAGCAACACCTACATGTCCATGAGTGGACCATAGAAATGTAATGTATGGAGGCAGGTGGTCTGGGGGAAACATACTTATCTAGTCCACCCAGCCTGACATTCAGACACTGCCGCCCTTCCCAGGCACAGTAAGGGTCTCTGGACAGGACACACTCTCCACAGCTCTGGTAGTTGGAGCAGTTAGCCACCGGGACCTCCACCAGGCCAGAGTAGGAGGACACAAACAGCAGGCCCTGTAGAGGAGGGACCACCAGACAGTCAGTCAGGGGCCAGGGAGGAATAGGTATCTGGGTCACATATTAGCAGACATTTACCTCTCTCTAAAACAATGCCAACACTGTACCCTTGATGAACCCAATGCTGGAGGACCAAACCGAGTAACAATACAGAGTAACACAGGACCTATTTTTTTCAATTCCCCTGAGAGGAAGTTGCATGCAATTATCTCAATGAACGTGAGCTGAGCTACCCTTTAGGTTCCGGCTCTCTTCACGGCTTATGAGACCCCTAAACTGCCAGTGCTGACATTTAGTGAGCTCATTATTACTCCCACTATGAGGACAAGCTTCAGAAATAAACTGATTTATTTCTCAGTACTGTACCTTTTCAGAGTCCAGTTCAATGTGCTGTACAGGCTGGGGGTCAGTGAAAAGCATAATCTCTTCAATGATGTGCATCTTATTGTTGACATTAATGGCTTTGTGGAGTCTTCCATCATCTGCCAGAGACATATGATAGAGCAGTGGATGGTTAGTGTCTGCTAGAGCTCTGCCTCTCATACAGAAGAGGAAAAGTTATGTCGGCTGAGGCGGTTTACAGTACAGTACCTGTTCCAATGAAGAGCACATTGTAGTGTTTGTTGATGGCCTGGACCCGGTGGACAGCTATCTGGGTGTAGCGGACGCTGCGTTTCAGCAGGAGGGGCTGGCTGCGGATCACACTGTCCATCAGGAAGTGGTCCTTGACGAAGTTCAGTACCTTGTCAGGCATATGCAGAGAGGAGGAGATGCCCTGGTCCCGGGCTGCGTTAGTGATGCACTGTGGAGAGAACACAGGGAGTCTCATAAGCACACACTGGGCAACAATACACACTACACAAGCTTACTACTACCCCCTGCCTATCCTCATAAATATGTGTTTGTATCCCTCAGTTGATGATTTGATTTGATGTGTCCGTGATAAGTCTGCCAGGAAATTAAAGCAGCCGTAGCAGTGGCAGCTTTGATAACATCAGGCCTTCTGGGAAGAAGGCTGCTAGTGACAGCAGAGAGACAGATAGCTGGTTAATCACTGATGTTCAGTTCAGATTGCTGATGTGTCTGAGAGGCAGGCTAGAACACATCCAATCTGCAAACACGTGGTTGGCTTAGTATAGCCTACTACAGGTTACTTAAACCAGTGGTTCCCAACCAGGGGTACTAGGACATACTTGGCCTATCCACAGGGGATACTTGAGAAGACTCATGAGACCATAGGCCTACTGGTAAAATACACATGAGAGGGTAATTCAGGGGTACTCCAGACAGAGCAAAATTCAGTTGGTGGTACAGTAACCAAAAAAAGTTGGGAACCACTGACTTATACTGTGTAAACTGCCCAGCAGAGGGCAGTGGTAACTCACCGCTCCAGGCCGTGGATCTAGGATAGGGTGGTTGTAGGTGTACCACTGCTGGGTCTCCCGGTTGACCTCACGGTAACGGCCGCTGAAGGCCCTCTCCACCTGGTCCATGGTGAAGGCACACACTGCTGAGCTGCCAGAGGCCCCTTTATACCTGGGAAAACACCACACAGCAGTGAGGCTACAGCATGTTCCTCTTTCCTAAAATCATCCTATTCTTTACTCTGACAGTAGTGCTGAACTAATACAGTGCCTTGCAAAATGATTCATCCCCCTTGGCGTTTTCCTATTTTGTTGCATTACAACTTGTAATTAAATTGAGTACATATACACCTGTTCTGAAAGGCCCCGGAGTCTGCAACACCACTAAGCAAGGGTCACCAACAAGCAAGCGGCACCATGAAGACCAAGGAGCTCTCCAAACAGGTCAGGGACAAAGTTGTGGAGAAGTACAGATCAGGGTTGGGTTATAAAAAAATATCCTAAACTTTTAACATCCCACGGAGCACCATTAAATCCATTATAAAAAAATTGAGCGAATATGGCACCACAACAAACCTGCCAAGATAGGGCCGCCCACCAAAACTCATGGACCAGGCAAGGAGGGCATTAATCAGAGAGGCAACAAAGAGACCAAAGATAACCCTGAAGGTGCGGCAAAGCTCCACAGCGGAGATTGGAGTATCTGTTCATAGGACCACTTTAAGCCGTACACTCCACAGAGCTGGGCTTTACGGAATAGTGGCCAGAAAAAAGCCATTGCTTAAAGAAAAAAATAAGCAAACACATTGTGTTTGCCATCATGCTGTGGGGATGTTTTTCCTGATGGCGCTAAATACAGGGAAATTCTTGAGAGAAACCTGTTGGTCTTCCAGAGATTTGGGACTGTTCACTTTCCAGCAGAACAATGACCCTAAGCATACTGCTAAAGCAAAACTTGAGTGGTTTAAGGGGAAACATTTAAATATCTTGGAATTGCCTAATCAATGCCCAGAATTCCATCCAAATGAGAATCTGTGGTATGACTTAATAAAAAAATTTTTTTCAAATTTTCCAAATCTAACTGCCTGTAGCTCAGGCCCTGAAGCATGGATATGCATATTCTTGGTACCATTTGAAAGGAAACACTCTAAAGTTTGTGTGAATTGAATGTAGGAGAATATAACATAATAGATCTGGTAGAAGAAAATACAAAGAAAAAACTTGACTTATAGGATATACTACACCCCTAATGATATAGTGAAGTCTGGTTACGTTCTAGAGTCTCTGAGGAATACATACGGACGTGATTTGACTGGTTGAAACAACGTTTAGGGTTAGATTTTCACAGATTCCGAGTGGAAATAAATAAAAAAAATTGATCATGCATGCTATATGGACCTTTTTAGGATATGAAAAAATTATTTTATCTAACAAAATGACACTTCATGTTATCTCTGGGACCCTTTGGATGATAAATCAGAGCAAGATTTCAGAACGTAAGTACACATTTCACCTTCAGAGGTGAATTTATCAAACCTATAGCGGTGAAAAAAAGTGTTTTGTTGTTAGGAGCTCTCCTCAAACAATAACATGGCATTTTTTTTCAGTAATAGCTGCTGTAAATTGGACAGTGAAGTTATATTAACAAGAATTTAACCTTTCAGCCGATATAAGACACTTATATGTTCCGACATTTGTTGTTTCTCTAAAATCTGTGATCGTGACACAAGGCACTGCATGATTTACAACTGTCCCGTTCACTATCCCTAAGATTATTTATTTTTAATTCCAGGTTGTAAGGCAACAAAAATGTCAAGTGGGGTGAATACTTTCGCAAGCCACTGTATGCAGTACTTGATCAATAACGTCTCAAATACACCATAGACGAACAGAATGAATGGAAATGTGGCTGTTTGGCCATGACTGGGTCAATAATAATGTGCTATAAACTGACAGTGAGCTGTTGTTGAATGGAGAAATGTTTAATATTATTATTATTATTCTTTTTATCTGTTATTTTACCAGGTAAGTTGACTGGGAACACGCTCTCATTTGCAGCAATGACCTGGGGAATAGTTACAGGGAAGAGGAGGGGGATGAATGAGCCAATTGTAAACTGGGGATTATTAGGTGACCGTGATGGTTTGAGGGCCAGATTGGGAATTCAGCCAGGACACCGGGGTTAACACCCCTACTCTTACGATAAGTACCATGGGATCTTTAATGACCTCAGAGAGTCAGGACACCCGTTTAACGTCCCATCTGAAAGACGGCACCCTACACAGGGCAGTGTCCCCAATCACTGCCCTGGGGTAGTGGAGATGAGTGAATTATCAACTCAGACACAGAAGCTTTCATTATCCAAATCAATGGGCTTATACACTCTTGCATGCTCTATAAGTGATAATGTCCTCACCACTGTGAAGTAAAGACCCCGTAGAACACAGTGTTCTTCCAGTCTTCTGGGCTGGGTGTCAACACAAACATGTCCTGGATGATGTTGAAGGGGAAGCCATCATCAGGCAGTGAACACAGGAGCTGGGCTTTAAGGAAGGTGGTCCATTTCTTCTGCAGCACCCTCTCTCCTCCTTTGTCACCCTGTAATACAAGCAGAGCTCTGTTACATGGACCCGCAGTCATAGTAACCCAGTGTCCAGTAGAGGGCACGTATGTGTAAACTGTAAAAATAGTGGAAATGGTGAGACTTCATTATAATCCCTACTGCAATAAACACGCGTCTGAATGATATCATGGCAACCAATTTCCCTAAAATTATTCTACACCCTGTTGTTTACCCCAAAACTAAACAAACAATGTAAACAAACAAGGCACTGTTTGAATTTACTTAAATGAGAAACAATAATCCTATAGTGAAACCACCAGACTGAGTACAACAGATTGTGGACATAATACACATCCCCCAGGGTCAATAGAATTCTAGGTCAAGAAAACAATATAAGACATCACAACTGGATGAGAGGAGAACACTGGGGAAGCCAAATGCTTTTCAATGAGAGAGAGAAAAAAGGACATTGCTCACACACAATGACTCTCCACTGACACTACAATTCTCCGAACCTGTGCCTGTGACACTACCCTGCCTGGTGGGTGGGGTCATCTATGGGAGCATGATACCGGGTTGGCTTGTGATGCAAATATAGCAGCACAACTTTTCCATTAAGAAATGTAATGCCTATACTTTTCACAGATAGTTGGCTGTACAGGAATTGTGTGGGGACATGCAATTGAAAAAATACATATAATTTGTCTGTTTACATACACTTGAGTCTGTGGCTCGGATTGCAGCAATTATTCAAATTCTTGTCTGGGACATAGATCTAAGGAGATTGAAAAGGCTGAGGGAGCAACGGTAAGTCATCTTCACAGAGCACTGTTGAGAGGACTAAAAAGAAACATAAAGAAGTCTAAGTCTACATAACCCAGAGCCCTTTAACATGTGCCTTCGTCCGAGTCCCCGTCAGCCCAACATTAATTCGAGGAAATGACATCGCTGAATGGAAAAGGGAAATGACACGTGACTAAATGCTGAGTTTCTGAAGCAATTACTTGCTGTAGTAACCCAGCCAGATAATGAGCTACATACAGTATATTCCCTGCTCTGCTCCCCCTGGTCTACCTAGTTATTATTTTATACTAGACAGAGTGTGTACCTAAAGTCTCCTCCTGAATATTGGACAGAAAGCACTCAATTTATTAACCCATTACATAAGCCTCCCTTTCCAACACAGATGCACAATTTTAAGAGTTTCAATAGTACCAACATTTGTGTTTTTCTGTTTTCCACAAAGCTATACAGTGGGGCAAAAAAGTATTTAGTCAGCCACCAATTGTGCAAGTTCTCCCACTTAAAAAGATGAGAGGCCTGTAATTTTCATCATAGGTACACTTCAACTATGACAGACAAAATGAGAAAAAAAATCCAGAAAATCACATTGTAGGATTTCTAATGAATTTATTTGCAAATTATGGTGGAAAATAAGTATTTGGTCAATAACAAAAGTTTCTCAATACTTTGTTATATACCCTTTGTTGGCAATGACAGAGGTCAAACGTTTTCTGTAAGTCTTCACAAGGTTTTCACACACTGTTGCTGGTATTTTGGCCCATTCCTCCATGCAGATCTCCTCTAGAGCAGTGATGTTTTGGGGCTGTTTGCTGGGCAACATGGACTTTCAACTCCCTCCAAAGATTTTTTATGGGGTTGAGATCTGGAGACTGGCTAGGCCACTCCAGGACCTTGAAATGCTTCTTACGAAGCCACTCCTTCGTTGCCCGGGCGGTGTGTTTGGAATCATTGTCATGCTGAAAGACCCAGTCACGTTTTATCTTCAATGCCCTTGCTGATGGAAGGAGGTTTTCACTCAAAATATCACGATACATGGCCCCATTCATTCTTTCCTTTACACGGATCAGTCCTGGTCCCTTTGCAGAAAAACAGCCCCAAAGCATGATGTTTCCACCCCCATGCTTCACAGTAGGTATGGTGTTCTTTGGATGCAACTCAGCATTCTTTGTCCTCCAAACACGACGAGTTGAGTTTTTACCAAAAAGTTATATTTTGGTTTCATCTGACCATATGACATTCTCCCAATCTTCTTCTGGATCATTCAAATGATCTTTAGCAAACTTCAGACGGGCCTGGACATGTACTGGCTTAAGCAGGGGGACACGTCTGGCACTGCAGGATTTGAGTCCTTGGCGGCGTAGTGTGTTACTGATGGTAGGCTTTGTTACTTTGGTCCCAGCTCTCTGCAGGTCATTCACTAGGTCCCCCCGTGTGGTTCTGGGATTTTTGCTCACCGTTCTTGTGATCATTTTGACCCCACGGGGTGAGATCTTGCGTGTAGCCCCAGATCGAGGGAGATTATCAGTGGTCTTGTATGTCTTCCATTTCCTAATAATTGCTCCCACAGTTGATTTCTTCAAACCAAGCTGCTTACCTATTGCAGATTCAGTCTTCCCAGCCTGGTGCAGGTCTACAATTTTGCTTCTGGTGTCCTTTGACAGTGCTTTGGTCTTGGCCATAGTGGAGTTTGGAGTGTGACTGTTTGAGGTTGTGGACAGGTGTCTTTTATACTGATAACAAGTTCAAACAGGTAACATTAATACAGGTAACGAGTGGAGGACAGAGGAGCCTCTTAAAGAAGAAGTTACAGGTCTGTGAGAGCCAGAAATCTTGTGAAGGCCTGAAGGCTTGTGAAGGCCTGAAATGTCCATCCCCAATTACAACATTTTCCATCAAGATAGAACTGCTAAAAGGGGGGTGGAGTTGCAATCTACTGTAGAGATAGCCTGCAGAGTTTTGTCCTATTATCCAGGTCTATGCCCAAAGAGTTCGAGCTACTACTTTTAAAAATCCATCTCTCCAGAAACAAGTCTCTCACTGTTGCCGCTTTTTATAAACCCCCCTCAGCTCCCAGCTGTGCCCTGGACACCAAATGTGAATTGATTGCCCCCATCTATCGTCAGAGTTCGTACTGTTAGGTGACCTAAACTGGGATATGCTTAACACCCCGGCCATCCTACAATCCAAGCTAGATGCCCTCAATCTCACACAAATCATCAAAGAACCTACCAGGTACAACCCCAAATCCATAAACATGGGCACCCTCATAGATATCATCCTGACCAACTTGCCCTCCAAATACACCTCTGCTGTTTTCAACCAGCATCTCAGCAATCACTGCCTCATTGCCTGCGTCCGTTATGGGTCCGCGATCAAACGACCACCCCTCCTCACTTCAAACGCTCTCCCTAAAACACTTCTGTGAGCAGGCCTTTCTAATCGACCTGACAGTATCCTGGCAGGATATTGTCCTCATCCCATCAGTAGATGATGCCTGGTTGTTCTTCAAAAGTGCCTTACTCACCATCTTACATAAGCATGCCCCTTTCAAAAAATGTAGAACTAAGAACAGATATAGCCCTTGGTTCACTCCAGACTTGACTGCCCTTGACCAGCACAAAAACATCCTGTGGCGCACTGCACTAGCTTCGAATAGTCCCCATACACAGTCAGTTAGGAAAGCTAGCTTTTTCAAACAGAAATTTGCATCCTGCAGCACTAATTCCAAAAAGTTTTGGGACACTTTTATTTTTATTTATCCGTTATTTTACCAGGTAAGTTGACTGAGAATATGTTCTCATTTGCAGCAACGACCTGGGGAATAGTTACAGAGGAGAGGAGTGGGATGAATGAGCCAACTGTAAACTGGGGATTATTAGGTGACCGTGATGGTTTGAGGGCCAGATTGGGAATTTAGCCCTGACACCGGGGTTAACACCCCTACTCTTATGATAAGTGCCATGGGATCTTTAATGACCTCAGAGAGTCAGGACACCCGTTTAACGTCCCATCCGAAAGACGGCACCCTACACAGGGTAGTGCCCACAATCACTGCCCTAGGGGATTGGGATATTTTTTAGACCAGAGGCAAGAGTGCCTCCCACTGGCCCTCCAACACCACTTCCAGCAGCATCTGGTCTCCCATCCAGGAACTGACCAGGACCAACCCTGCTTAGCGTCAGAAGCAAGTCAGCAGTGGTATGCAGGGTGGTATGCTGCTGTAAAGTCCATGGAGAATGAGAGCACCTCCTCTCAGCTGCCCACTCTACTGAGGCTTGGAAACACTGTCACCACCGATAAATCCACGATAATAAAGAATTTCAATAAGTATTTCTCTACGGCTGGCCACACTTTCCACCTGGCTACCCCAATCCAAATCAAATAAAATGTTATTTATCACATACACATGGTTAGCAGATGTTAATGCGAGTGTAGTGAAATGCTTGTGCTTCTAGTTCCGACAATGCAGTAATAACCAACAAGTAATCTACCTAACAATTCCAAAACTACTACCTTATAGACACAAGTGTAAGGGGATAAAGAATATGTACATAAAGATATATGAATGAGTGATGGTACAGAGCGGCATAGGCAAGATACAGTAGATGATATAGAGTACAGTATATACGTATACATATGAGATGAATAATGTAGGGTATGTAACATTATATTAGGTAGCATTGTTTAAAGTGGCTAGTGATATATTTTACATCATTTCCCATCAATTCCCATTATTAAAGTGGCTGGAGTTGAGTCAGTGTGTTGCCAGCAGCCACTCAATGTTAGTGGTGGCTGTTTAACAGTCTGATGGCCTTGAGATAGAAGCTGTTTTTCAGTCTCTCGGTCCCAGCTTTGATGCACCTGTACTGACCTCACCTTCTGGGTGATAGCGGGGTGAACAGGCAGTGGCTCGGGTGGTTGTTTTCCTTGATGATCTTTATGGCCTTCCTGTGACATCGGGTGGTGTAGGTGTCCTGGAGGTCAGGTAGTTTGCCCCCGGTGATGCGTTGTGCAGACCTCACTACCCTCTGGAGAGCCTTACGGTTGTGGGCGGAGCAGTTGCCGTACCAGGCGGTGATACAGCCCGACAGGATGCTCTCGATTGTGCATCTGTAGAAGTTTGTGAGTGCTTTTGGTGACAAGCCGAATTTCTTCAGCCTCCTGAGGTTGAAGAGGCGCTGCTGCGCCTTCTTCACAATGCTGTCTGTGTGGGTGGACCAATTCACTTGATGACGAGCTTGGAGGGCACTATGGTGTTAAATGCCGAGCTGTAGTCGATGAACAGCATTCTCACATAGGTATTCCTCTTGTCCAGATGGGTTAGGGCAGTCCAGTGTGCAGTGTGGTTGAGATTGCATTGTCTGTGGACCTATTTGGGCGGTAAGCAAATTGGAGTGGGTCTAGGGTGTCAGGTAGGGTGGAGGTGATATGGTCCTTGACTAGTCTCTCAAAGCACTTCATGATGACGGAAGTGAGTGCTACGGGGCAGTAGTCGTTTAGCTCAGTTACCTTAGCTTTCTTGGGAACAGGAACAATGGTGGCCCTCTTGAAGCATGTGGGAACAACAGACTGGGATAGGGATTGATTGAATATGTCCGTAAACACACCAGCCAGCTGGTCTGCGCATGCTCTGAGGGCGCGGCTGGGGATGCCGTCTGGACCTGCAGCCTTGCGAGGGTTGACACGTTTAAATGTTTTCCTCACGTCGGCTGCAGTGAAGGAGAGTCCGCATGTTTTAGTTGCGGGCCGTGTCAGTGGCACTGTATTGGCCTCAAAGCGGGCAAAAAAGTGATTTACTCTGCCTGGGAGCAAGACATCCTGGTCCGTGAGGGGGCTGGTTTTCTTTTTGTAATCCGTGATTGACTGTAGACCCTGCCACATACCTCTTGTGTCTGAGCCGTTGAATTGAGATTCTACTTTGTCTCTATACTGACGCTTAGCTTGTTTGATTGCCTTGCGGAGGGAATAGTTACACTGTTTGTATTCGGTCATGTTTCCGGTCACCTTGCCCTGATTAAAAGCAGTGGTTCGCGCTTTCAGTTTCACGCGAATGCTGCCATCAATCCACGGTTTCTGGTTTGGGAATGTTTTAATCATTGCTATGGGAACGACATCTTCAACGCACGTTCTAATGAACTCGCTCACCGAATCAGCGTATTCGTCAATGTTGTTGTCTGACGCAATACGAAACATATCCCAGTCCACGTGATGGAAGCAGTCTTGGAGTGTGGAATCAGATTGGTCGGACCAGCGTTGAACAGACCTCAGCGCGGGAGCTTCTTGTTTTAGTTTCTGTCTGTAGGCAGGGATCAACAAAATGGAGTCGTGGTCAGCTTTTCCGAAAGGAGAGCGGGGCAGGGCCTTATATGCGTCGCGGAAGTTAGAATAGCAATGATTCAAGGTTTTTCCAGCCCTGGTTGCGCAATCGATATGCTGATAAAATTTAGGGAGTCTTGTTTTTAGATTCGCCTTGTTAAAATCCCCAGCTACAATGAATGCAGCCTCCGGATAAATGGATTCCAGTTTGCAAAGAGTCAAATAAAGTTCGTTCAGAGCCATCGATGTGTCTGCTTGGGGGGGAATATATACGGCTGTGATTATATTCGAAGAGAATTCCCTTAGTAGATAATGCGGTCGACATTTGATTGTGAGGAATTCTAAATCAGGTGAACAGAAGGACTTGAGTTGTTGTTATGATCACACCACGTCACGTTAACCATGAAGCATACGCCCCGCCCCTCTTCTTACCAGAAATATGTTTGTTTCTGTCTGCGTGATGCGTGGAGAAACCAGCTGGCTGCACCGACTCCGATAGCGTCTCTCCAGTGAGCCATGTTTTCGTGAAGCAAAGAACGTTACAGTCTCTGATGTCCCTCTGGAATGTTACCCTTGCTCGGATTTCATCAACCTTGTTGTCAAGAGACTGGACATTGGCGAGAAGAATGCTAGGGAGTGGTGCACGATGTGCCCGTCTCCGGAGTCTGACCAGAAGACCGCTCCGTTTCCCCCTTTTATGAAGGGGGCTAACAGCTCCGCACCGATCGCAGCAACTGGCCCAAGCCCCGCCTCTCCTTCACCAAAATCCAGACAGCTGATGTTCTGAAAGAGCTGCAGAATCTGGACCCCTATAAATCAGCTAGGTTTGAAAATCTGGACACTCTCTTCTTAAAATCATCCACCGGCATTGTCTTAACCCCTATTACTAGTTTGTTCAACCTCTCTTTCGTATCGTCTGAGATTCCTAAAGATTGGAAAGTGGCCGCGGTCATCCCCCTCTTCAAAGGGGGAGACACTCTAGACCCAAACTGTTACAGACCTATATCCATCCTGCCCTGCCTTTCTAAAGTCTTCGAAAGCCAAGTGAACAAACAGATCACCGACCATTTCGAATCCCACCGAACCTTCTCCGCTATGCAATCAAGTTTCCGAGCTGATCATGGGTGCACCTCACTCAAGGTCCTAAATGATATTATAGCCACCATCAATTAAAAACAGTACCGTGCAGCCGTCTTCATCAACCTGGCCAAAGTTTTCGACTCTGTCAATCACTGTATTCTTATCGGCAGACTCAACAGCCTTGGTTTCTCTAATGACTGCCTCGCCTGGTTCACTAACTACTTCTCAGATAGAGTTCAGTGTCAAATCGGAGGGCCTGTTGTCCGGACCTCTGGCAGTCTCTATGGGGCTGCCACAGGGTTCAATTCTCGGGCCAACTCTTTTCTCTGTATATATCAATGATGTTGCTCTTGCTGCGGGTGATTCTTTGATCCACCTCTATGCAGACGACACCATTCTCTATACATCTAGCCCTTCTTTGGACACTGTGTTAACAATCCTCCAAATGAGCTTCGATGCCATACAACACTCCTTTCGTGGCCTCCAACTGCTCTTAAACGCTAGTAAAACTAAATGCATGCTCTTCAACCAATAGCTGCCCGCACCCGCCCACCTAGCATCACTACTACTCCTGACGGTTCTGACTTAGAATATGTGGACAACTATAAATACCTAGGTTTCTGGGTTAGACTGTAAACTCTCCTTCCAGACTCATATTAATCATCTCCAATTCAAAATTAAATCTAGAATTGGCTTCCTATTTCGCAACAAAGCCTCCTTCACTCATGATGCTGGACATACCCTCGTAAAACTGAATATCATGCCGATCCTTGACTTCGGCGATGTCATTTACAAAATAGCCTCAAACACTCTACTCAGCAAATTGGATGCAGTCTATCACAGTGCAATCCGTTTTGTCCACCTTTCCTTCCAGTTCTCTGCTGCCAATGACTGGAACGAATTGCAAAAATCACTGAAGTTGGAGACTCATATCTTCCTCATTAACTTCAAGCATCGGCTGTCAGAGCAACTTACCGATCGCTGCAGCTCTACACAGCCAATCTGTAAATAGCCCATCCAACCTACTACCTACCTCATCCCAAAATGTGTTTTTCTGCTCTTTTGCACACCAGTATCTCTACTTGCACATCCTCATCTGCACATCTATCACTCCAGTGTTAATTGCTCAATTGTAATTACTTCGCGACTATGGCCTATTTACTGCCTTACCTCCTTACTTAATTTGCACACAATGTATACAGATTTTCTATTGTGTTATTGACTGTACGTTTGTTTATCCCATGTGTAACTTTGTGTTGTTGTTGTTTTTGTCGCACTGCTTTGCTTTATTTTGGACAGGTCGCAGTTGTAAATGAGAACTTGGTTTCAACTGGCCTACATGGTTAAATAAAGGTTAAATTACCTAACTGGTTAAATAAAGGTTAAATTACCTACCTGGTTAAATAAAGGTAAAATTACCTACCTGGATAAATAAAGGTTAAATTACCTACCTGGTTAAATAAAGGTTAAATTACCTACCTGGTTAAATAAAGGTTAAATTACCTACCTGGTTAAATAAAGGTTAAATTACCTACCTGGTTAAGTAAAGGTTAAATTACCTACCTGGTTAAATAAAGGTAAAATTACCTACCTGGATAAATAAAGGTTAAATTACCTACCTGGTTAAATAAAGGTTAAATTACCTACCTGGTTAAATAAAGGTTAAATAAAATAAATAGTAGGCCTAAGGCAGGGCTTGTGTTTTGAACATATGAAACGTAAAACAAGCCAGTTTTACGCGTCACGAGGTTCAACGGTGTTCACCAAGGTTCTCATCGCTGGTTTCATGATGGGCATGGACACGTAGCTTCCATCATGGAGGGGGTTTTACGCACGGCCAAAAAGGGACCTGCATGGCTAAAATTGTGGGCCTGCCTACGATGCATACATAAAAAGGGAATGTCAGCCCACTGTTTTACTCCTCAAAAATGCTATATTTGAATAAAGCTTTAATGATTATGATTTCTCAGGAGCCAATCCGTTTATCGACAGTCTTGACAAAAATAAGCCAAAGCCCCATATAGACCACTGCGGCACTCGGGAAGCTCCATCTACAACATTTTTAATGCTTAACAATTGCCTTGCACAAAGTATGAAAATACTAAAATACTGTGCAGGATTCTTAAAGAATTTCATTTAAATGTTAATTGTATTTTTGGATCACAGAAACAATGAGAAAATATGGAAAAATAAATCATGAAATGTTTTTTATATAAAGCGGCCAGTGTGATCATCTGCCAGAGAGTCGCCCCAATCGGCCTGAGCCCCAAGTAATACATGTGGGCCAGATAACTCACACCAGAATCAGCCCGATTTCAATCCCCGCATCCTAGCCATAAGTAATACTGCCTAAGGCGGCCCAGACTCGGGCCACATGACGTCGGCCGAGTCCGACTCTCAGCCAAATGCCCCGACTCTCAGCCGGAATCGGCCCAGATCCAAGGTGCTAGTTTGGTAGGCTGCGTTTCGGCTGTCAAAATTCATGGCATAACCAACTGCACTACCGCTAAGACATTCTGTTAAAGGTCCCCAAAGCACACACATCCCTGGGTCACTCATCGCTGCAACTAGCGACTGGAACGAGCTGCAACAAACACTCAAACTGGACAGTTATCTCAATCTCTTCAATCAAAGACTCAATCATGAACACTCTTACTGACAGTTGTGGCTGCTTTGTGTGATGTATTGTGGTCTCTACCTTATTGCCCTTTGTTCTGTCTCTGCCCAATAATGTTTGTACCATGTTTTGTGCTGCTACCATGTTGTGCCTCTGCCATGTTGTGTTGCTACTATGCTATTGTCATGTGGTGTTGCTACCATGCTGTGTTGTCTTCTGTTGCTGCCATGCTATGTTGTTGTCTTAGGTCTCTCTTTATGTAGTGTTGTGTTGTCTTTCTTGCCGTGATGTGTGTTTTGTCCTATATTTATGTTTTATTTATTTTTTATTTTTCATCCCAGCCCTCGTCCCCGCAGGAGGCCTTTTGGTAGGCCGTCATTGTAAATAAGAACTTGCCTAGTTAAATAAAGGTAAAATAAAATAATTAAATCCTTTTTTGGTTGGTCTTAAATATCCCTTTCCTGAAATTAGCACTTTGGGACATGTTTTTAAGGACACACCTCAAATATTTCTACCCCGCCCATCTGAGCGCAAGCGAGCTGATAAAAGACAGGTAAATTGCCGAACCTGGCGTTAGGGCGGAAAAATGCCAGTGCGCCAGTTTTTACATGACAAAATTGCAAACTAATGTGCGTTTGAAACTAGCGTCGCATTAATGCCAGCTGAAAATAGAGCATGAAACATGAAACATTTGGAAAATTCCTTCCAGGATCAGATGATGATGTATGAAACTATCACAACATAACTAATTAGCTGGACACCTAATACGCATCCAACAAGTATTATGCATAATTATTGAAGAACCACGTTAATGACGGTATCGATTTAGGTTTTCAGTATCAAGGTAAGGTGACTCTTTCTGTTGGAAGCATTCCATTTTGCAAGTCATACAATATTTTGTATTTGTGCGCTCATGAAAACAGTTTTCACCCCATAACATAAGGACACACGAAATGTTACGTAGTTACACAGCATTCCTCTATTCAAAAACTGTCTGACAGCTAGATCCAGGATTCTTAAAGGGTTCAAGTTCAATGTCTAATTTAACTGATTCATGCTTAATATAATGACAACTAACACTGCCATAAATGCAAGGTCAGAAAAGTAAGGGTTTATGTCACATGATTTCATCAAGAATCATGACCAACCAAGATAAAGGGTTAAACATAGGTATTAAATCAACTCTTGAATTGTATTGAATATAGCTATGATCCCTCCTTATATCTTAATGTAATGACATGAAAAAATGATTATCATTGGACTCATCAACAGCTGTAACAAGTTGTACATTGTAGGAAATCCTCACTGGTACCCTAGTTTATAGAAAGTCCCTGGTACACTTTCTACAGTTTCACCAACACGTATTGCACGACCCAAACCTAAAGCTTTTAAAGGGGAACTCCCTAACATACACACTATAGTGGCTTGTATGGGGTGAGGATAAGAAAAACCAGGAGCTAAAATACTCTGTACTCGGAGTTCAAACCTACCCTGTGATTGACAGCTGACCTGCCCACCACCACCCTGTGTTTTATTTCAGAGGAGAAGGAAGGATGTGTCCTGCAGCCTCACTCTGACAGTGGCAGACTGACTGGTGTCCATCTGAATGTCACTCAGTGTCAAGACAAACACCTGCAGATAGACAGTTACTGTAGAGAAGCCTTTCAGCTTTCAGCCTGCAGAGCCTGGAATGGATAGGCACCTTGAGTCGTCAAAATTCTATTACTAGGAGCTGTCTCAGCCTGTCTACTACCCGTTTGAAAAATATAAACGAGTAAAAATATCCCTCCATTGGAACTGCTACGTATGGAGCCTCTTAAAGTGCAAAAAAACATTCCTCTGTTTAAATGAGTTTAGTGCCCATGTGGTGAAGGAGGGAATTACATTTAAAAAGCACAGATGCAATTGAAAATGACTTGTGAGCTGGCCCCAAAGCAGAGCTCTATTTCACGTATCCACATGGTTAATATTTTCTAATTAAGTTTGATAATGGGCGTTGGTAGATTCATTACGCTCATTTGCTATATGAAGGATGACAAGGTGCTGTCTGCACGAGCCTTGGGCTCAGTCACACAGCTCCTCCCTTCACTGTGTGTCCCTCACTCTGTCCACTCTGGCAGCACTGCAATGGTACTGCTTATCTCTTTATACAATTAAAAAGCTAAGAAATGCACTGTTGAAAGACACACATCAGCAGCCAGCTTTCCCTGAAGATTGACTGCTGGAAATGCAAAGCCTGGAAGGAAGGGTGGATACTATATAACTGTCATCTAGTATTTCACACTTTCTTTGGATGGATTGGCCATACTACAGCTGTGGTAAAGAAGAGGCCATGACCATGCTGTCAAATTGAGGTTGAGATTCTCGGTCACAGAGAGTAGATGAGGTTCATGTTTAGACTGATTGGAAACCATTCCTTTTAGGTTAAAATACTATAAAATGTAATATTTCAGCTGCTTGTAGTGCATCTATCTAATGAGCAGGTTGACGTTTACTGGGATGAATCTTGTCCTGGAGGTCGAGCTGAGCGATTTCCACTAGATGGGCCAGCGGCAAAGTCAAAATCGGCTATATCGTAAAAATTCATAAAAAATAAAAATCGATTTTTGTTAATTTAATGTTAGGGTTAGCCATAAGGTTAGCAGTGTGGTTAAGGTTCGATTTCATGACTTTGTGGCTGTGCCAGCTAGTGTCTATCCTGCAGAGCTTCCTCCAGTACAACACACCTTTGTCTGCAGGTTGGTGTGGAAAAGGAGAAGCCATTTTAAGTCTGCTGTGAATCCAGGCTGAATGCTAATGATCGCTGAAATGTGATAAGAGTGGAGTGGAGGAGTGGAGGAGTGGAGGAGTGGAGGAGTGGAGGAGTGGAGGAGGAGATGTGGAGAGAAGGGCCCAAACAGAGGGAACTCACAGGAGGAATGGCTTTCTGTAACACAAGCCTGTGTCCCTCCCAGACAAACCTGTGAACAAAACGACTCCCTCCCACCCTTAAATCCCTCACCTCACACACACACATGAACACACCACACAGAAGTACGCACACACACATGAACTGACACACCCTTCTCCCGCTCTGATAGCTTCCAATAAATGGAGTGGAAATGTGTGGCGTTGCTGAGAGCCTTGCTCAAGGGGGAAAGACACTTTAGATAGGCCATCTCCGTTGAAGCGTCACTCACCTTACACACGCGAGCGATGCGCGATACAATGGTGTTGTCAAAGAATTCAAACTCCTTTCCCGCTTCGCTGAAGAAGAAGTAAATCTTATCGTCGTCGCCCACCGGGTTGCCGTTGGGCAGGCTCTCCTGAATGTAGGCAGAGCCCACAAAGGCTGGGTCTGGAGGAACAACGACGTAACCACAGGGTGAAATGTCAACCTAGAACCATGTGTTCTAACATTGGCTGTTACATTCACAACGTCTTTTGGCGATTCAGTAATTTTGTAACAGGAATTCTGATAACTTCTGCATGTTGAAATTGACAAAATACCATGGGAACACATATTTCTTCAGAGCTATGGTCATTTTAATTTATCAAGTCCAGCCTGAGGTCTTCAAATACTGATTGCGTATGTTTAGGGGGAAACTGTTTATCCATGTTTATCAGCGATGTATACAAACATTCGAACATGGCATGAAGCAGCTACAGGAGAGCTAGCTGCCTGAAGACCTGAACTTACCCTGAAGCCAGTTCAAGGAGTTTTCTGTTTTTAGGGCAGCGCCTTGGCCCAGGCTCTTGTAAATAATAGGTTCATTTCCTTGGAAATTACTGACCGTCCCAGCATACAGCTCTCCATCTATAATGCAAGGAAGGATAAGATGAAGACAAACTATATCTGGACCAGGAGACAAGGAGCCTCTGTGTCACTCATAACAAACCCTTGAATCTAAAATCAAAGCGCTGTCGCCTAATATGTTTACAGTACGGAACACACAAGAATGAACTCTTGTAAGATACATTCCAACTTTATCATTGATGAATCTATAATTAAGTATGTCAATGTGTTGTCTATTATGTTTATGTATATATTGTATTGTATACAGTATGTATTGTGTACTCCTATAGTGTACCTACCAGCCATGATGGCAGTGGACTTGTACTCAGGGTTGAAAGGGCAGCGGCCGCGTCCATCCTCTGTCACTATCTCCCCAGTCTGGCTCCTCACCAGAGTGAAGTCAGCTGTGTTCTGGAGAGGACGGAGAGAGAGACTTGAGGAAATATAGGGCTGTAATCTACACTGACCACTGCCTTCTGGCCAGTGTTCTCAACTGCACTATGGCCCAAATGATGGGGAGGGAAACACTGGTTGGTCGCAGCTGGTCCCTTTGGGGTGGTTCAAACCAGGGTTGTTTGGAAACATGGTTGTCACATTGTGTGGTCACAATGCAAAAAGGGCTTGTTACTACCCAATGCTACAGAGACACACTTGATAAACAGTATCTCTATTTAAGTAAATGTTATTATATGATTCCATTTAGAAATTATCTGGTGATGGGGAAGATGAGGAGGGCTGCTTAGAGAAGGGATGGACATGACTGTCTGTATAAAGTACTGTATATCTCTTTGTGTGGGCTGAGACTCAGTGGTTTTGATAAGAAGGGAGACTTGGGAGGAGGAGACGCTCAGGAATTCTGGTTCACAACCTAAAGTTCTGCCAAGAGACTTTCCCTCCTCCCTTAATGTTTTCTCTCCCATACTGAATTATTGCAGAGGGGATTTGAGATGTTCTTTGACTGTCAATATTTCTAAATGGAAATGTCAATGTTATTCTGCATGGCCTCAGAGACCTGCCTGCTCCATCAGCTGAACACATTTAAAGATGCACTTCCTGTTCTAAAACGTCTTCATACAACTCAGAGCCACTCATGCTCACTAAACATCTGTAAGGGGTAAAATTGGAATACACTGATTTGAGGAGAAATAAAATGCTGTCTCCAGGGGGAAATACTATAAAATAGAGAAGAAAAGCTGTACCTTGATTGACAGAGTGAATTACATGACTAATTACATCTTTCTACAGCACACAGGCATGGTGGTTCTCTCTACAGCACACAGGCATGGTGGTTCTCTCTACAGCACACAGGCATGGTGGTTCTCTCTACAGCACACAGGCATGGTGGTTCTCTCTACAGCACACAGGCATGGTGGTTCTCTCTACAGCACACAGGCATGGTGGTTCTCTCTACAACACACAGGCATGGTGGTTCTCTCTACAGCACACAGGCATGGTGGTTCTCTCTACAGCACACAGGCATGGTGGTTCTCTCTACAGCACACAGGCATGGTGGTTCTCTCTACAGCACACAGGCATGGTGGTTCTCTCTACAGCACACAGGCATGGTGGTTCTCTCTACAGCACACAGGCATGGTGGTTCTCTCTACAGCACACAGGCATGGTGGTTCTCTCTACAGCACACAGGCATGGTGGTTCTCTCTACAGCACACAGGCATGGTGGTTCTCTCTACAGCACACAGGCATGGTGGTTCTCTCTACAGCACACAGGCATGGTGGTTCTCTCTATAGCACACAGGCATGGTGGTTCTCTCTACAGCACACAGGCATGGTGGTTCTCTCCACAGCACACAGGCATGGTGGAACTGTATGCTAAGAAATCAAACACACACTTACTATGTATGCACAGATTGGACTGAAGGCGTAGGTTCCACACACGTATAGATGGGTACTGTTCACACGCAGTAAAATCTTGATGTAATTGAAGCAATCAGTCTGCATTAAAGACACAGAGAGGAGAGGAGAGGAGAGAGCATCATTAATATGACTCAGAGGTTCCCACAAACCATTCTGGAGGGAAAGTTCCTCAAGTTGAGTGGAGTAGCTCATTGGGTGACCCTCCAAGCATATTTCCACATTACCAGAATTAATTGCTTTCAAATAGCCTGGGATGCCTGTTGCTAGCAGTGTCCCAAATGTCTGAGTGACTGTCTCCCACAGAACACTGATTAGTGTCTTCTTCAAGATCCTGGTCTATGAGCCTTTGTCCCCCAACCCATCAATCAAACCAGGAATCAATCATACAATATTGCCATCTGATAATATACTGTACTTCCCACAGTATTGAGGTTTCTCTACAATCACAGAGGGGTTGCTTAGATGGGATGCATAGCAATTTGTCTGGCTATAAAAAATGTACACAGGCCATCACTACTGAATGGAAATGTACAACTTCAATGGAAACTTCCATTGCTACTGGCAGTTCATTTTCAGTACTACGGCACAAAACGAGCTTGAGAACTGGCATGGAAGTGTAAACATTGCCACTTTAGTTCCACAAATACAGCGCAATGTACTCACCTGTAGGTCTTTGCCCTTGAAACTGCACTCATCTCTCTTCCTCTCATGAGTGCTCCATGTCAGCTAGAGGAGAGGGGAAGTGTCAACATACATTACAAAGACACAGCACAGAGCTGTAAAGAACACAGCTGTGGTCCTCTGTAGCTTAGTTGGTAGAGCATGATGCTTGCAACGTCAGGATAGTGGGTTTGATACCCGGTACTAATCATACGTCAAATCTGCACGCGCATGACTGTAAGCTGCTTTGGATAAAAGCGTCTGCTAAATGGCATATACACATATACATATACAGTTGGGAGAAGAAGTATTTGATAACCTGCAAAATCGCCAGTGTTTCCTACTTACAAGGCATGTAGACGTCTGTCATTTTTATCATAGGTACACTTCAACTGTTAGAGACGGAATCTAAAATAAAAATCCAGAAAATCACATTGTATGATTTTTAAGTAATTAATTTGCATTTTATTGCATGACATAAGTATTTGATCACCTACCAACTAGTAAGAATTCCGGCTCTCACAGACCTGTTAGTTTTGTCTTTAAGAAGCCCTCCTGTTCTCCACTCATTACCTGTATTAACTGCACCTGTTTGAACTCGTTACCTGTATAAAAGACACCTGTCCACACACTCAATCAAACAGACGCCAACCTATCCACAATGGCCAAGACCAGGGAGCTGTGTAAGGACATCAGGGATAAAATTGTAGACCTGCACACGGCTGGGATGGGCTACAGGACAATAGGCAAGCAGCTTGGTGAGACGACAACAACTGTTGACGCAATTATTAGAAAATGGAAGAAGTTCAAGATGACGGTCAATCAGCCTCGGCCTGGGGCTCCATGCAAGATCTCGCCTCGTGGGGCATCAATGATCATGAGGAAGGTGAGGGATCAGCCCAGAACTACACGACAGGACCTGGTCAATGACCTGAAGAGAGCTGGGACCACAGTCTCAAAGAAAACCATTAGTAACACACTACGCCGTCATGGATTAAAATCCTGCAGCGCACGCAAGGTCCCCCTGCTCAAGCCAGCGCATGTCCAGGCCCGTCTGAAGTTTGCCAATGACCATCTGGATGATCCAGAGGAGGAATGGGAGAAGGTCATGTGGTCTGATGAGACAAAAATATAGATTTTTGGTCTAAACTCCACTCGCCGTGTTTGGAGGAAGAAGAAGGATGAGTACAACCCCAAGCACACCATCCTAACTGTGAAGCATGGAGGTGGAAACATTCTTTGGGGATGCTTTTCTGCAAAGGGGACAGGACGACTGCACCGTATTGAGGGGAGGATGGATGGGGCCATGTAGCGCGAGATCTTGGCCAACAACCTCCTTCCCTCAGTAAGAACATTGACGATGGGTCGTGGCTGGGTCTTCCAGCATGACAGCGCCCCGAAACACACAGCCAGGGCAACTAAGGAGTGGCTCCGTAAGAAGCATCTCAAGGTCCTGGAGTGGCCTAGCCAGTCTCCAGACCTGAACCCAATAGAAAATCTTTGGAGGGAGCTGAAAGTCCGTATTGCCCAGTAACAGCCCCGAAACCTGAAGGATCTGGAGAAGGTCTGTATGGAGGAGTGGGCCAAAATCCCTGCTGCAGTGTGTGCAAACCTGGTCAAGAACTACAAGAAACGTATGATCTCTGTAATTACAAAGGTTTCTATAACAAATATTAAGTTCTCCTTTTCTGATGTATCAAATACTGATGTCATGCAATAAAATGCAAACTAATTACTTAAAAATCATACAATGGGATTTTCTGGATTTTTGTTTAAGATTCAGCCTCTCACAGTTGAAGTGTACCTATGATAAAAATGACAGACATGCTTTGTAAGTAGGAAAACTTGCAAAATCGTCAGTGTTTCAAATACTTGTTCTCCCCACTGTAGATATATATATTACTGTAGAACATTGTCAAATATGTTATACACCAACCATGTACATTATATAATTCCACACATCCTCACCCTGACTCACGGTTGCTGTTCATGCACACAGAGAAACACCACAATACAACACTGTTGTGAAGTGTATCTGAGAGCCGAGGGTATTACATACCACCTCTAGAAACACGACAAATATGTTTCAATCGTTCAGCTAGGGCCGCTGGGCTGTTGTGTCTACTTTGATTTGCACTATGTTTAGACTTACTGTGGTGAGCTGAGGTGGTGGCCAGGCGGAAGGTCAAGTCCCAAACCACCTCCACTATATGAGGTCATTATTAACAGGTGCCATTCAAATGCCAGGTCGATACTTATTTTATTATGCAGATGGATTATCCGTTTTGAAGCATACTCCCAGATGAAATGTGTTTATTGCACAGAAATAGTATCAATTATGACTATGTCTAATATCCATTACTTCTGAAAAATAGGCTACCTCTTGAATGTCTCTCAAAACACACAGACACACACTCGTGCCCACTTACATTACGTTGTAGCTTGACTCTGCTGATATCAGAGAGGTTGAGGGCGAAGAGCTCCTCTCGTGCTCCAACGTAGAGCATGTTATCTTCCTTACTGAGGAGCAGAGAGGTATAATTGAAGACCCCATCCACAGAGAATCTCTTGGCTGACCTCTCATTTGCATCTGAGGAGAGAAAAAAACAAAGAGGAGAAGAAATATTAACAAACTGAATGTTCTACTGCAATATGAGCCCCTAGAAAGCATTAACAGATTTGCCTGGACAAGAATTTTACATCAAAATGGTAATAATGTCTGTGTTATTTTGTTTGTGTATACAGGTGCTCTCTGCTCCCATGACAACAACATTGTCTGGCCTAGCAGGCTCTCTTTCTGCTGACTCCATCCCTATAGGGGAGCTACAATAGGAGAGATGGACAGAGCCTGGCCTCCTGAGCTCATAATAAGAAATAAAAATGATCCAACCATAGGACTAAAAGCAGCAGCTGGAGGAGTGTGTGTGTGTGCTCAGCCTCCAGTCCTGTCACCCTCTCTCATCACCTCTGGAGAGGGCTGCAGAAAGAGAGCGAAAGCCAGCTCCCTATCTTTCTCGCTATCTTGACACCCCTTCAAAAGCCCACCCTCTGCCTGCAGCCACATGTCACATCATTGACTCCCTCTCTAAGCCGAAAGCTCCATATTCAGCACATTGTTGCACGGTGGAGGTCTTCTGAGCTGGCCAGTCCAACATAAACAACATGGAGAACATTTTGCCATGAAAACATATGGTACTGTATATAAATGCCTACTAAGTGATTCTCTGAAGACATCACTGCCTTACGGATTATGAGTCAACCCAAAGATTTAAATACATTTCAATCAATACATTTGCAGACTCGACATGAACTACTGAGTCTATGCTATACATTCGCAACGCAAGATTTATAGTTTTAGCTTATCAGAGAAGATACAGTAGTCCTACCTCTACCTTTCAATACAGAAACACATTTTAATATTTGATCATATTTGATCAGTATAGTGCTGCTTCATGCTAGTGAGCCATTTCCTTCTCTCTCGCCTCCTTTCCTCCCCTCTCCCCTCCTTTCCTTCCCTTCCCTCTCTCCTCCTTCTCTCCTCTCTTTCCTCAGAGCTTTGGGCAAATGTAACGGTGATTTACCCATGCAAAGACAAATGCTGGAGCTTGAACCAAAACAAGGGCTTAGAGGGATTTCCACAGAGGAGGATATCTATACAATTTCTCTCTTGAGTCAGACCACCACTGTCATATTCTCTGAACACTGCTGAGAGAGACACAATGAGGCGGGTAATTGTGTACCATTAAGGGAATCCATCTGGGTTTAGTAGTGTGAGCATTTATTTTCATAATTTCAGCCAGTCATTAGTCAGGTTTCTATTTCCATTGTATCAAGCTGCAGTGATGAGGTTTGCGTACAGCGTTGTATAGCCTAACAATACTCAACATGTCTGCCCATTCCATAACATTGTGGTCAATATTACAAGGATCTGTGTGCCCAGAAGAAAATGATGTTCATGCATAAGATGGCTTGCATTGATGAATTATCCTCGGAACAAACCAAAATCATTGCTCATAAATCCAAGATAATAATATGGGCCGATCCAAGAAAATGTACCTATAAAAATGTATCACAGATTTCAGCAATTCAACACGTTTCCAGGAAACTGTAGCATATGGAATGTGAGGCTTTTGGAAGAAGAAGTGCAGCTGTGAGGAGAACTGTAAAAAAAAAAAGGGCAACTTTTATTTGAAGAGTGCTAAATAACATCAGTTCATCGGGAACAAAAATTATCAAGACAAAGAAGGACAAATATAACAGATAAAAATATAATGCAATATATAATAAATATATATTGTACTGAAAACCAGTTAGAAGTGGGAGAGACAAAAAGTGTATTTACACTCCAACGACGGGATTAGTGCCTTATTAATCAGAAGAGTCTGTCTGTCTGCCAGAATGTACTGGTGCTGCTGTTAAGGATTCTGTTTAAAGATGCTATTACAATGGCATCGTTTAGCAGCTAAAGATAACTTGATTGCTGATCTCAAAGGGACAAAATATAATTTATAGCTCTAGGACTACAAAAGTGAACTGGAATAGTTGCTGGTCAGTCAGTCTTTCAGTCAGTCTCTAGACCATCTCCCCCAGGTCTCCATTACAGGGCCCTCCACAGACAGACAGGTCCCTCGACAGACAGACAGACAGACAGACAGACAGACAGACAGACCCCTCGACAGACAGACAGACAGACAGACAGACAGGTCCCTCGACAGACAGACAGACAGACAGACAGACAGACAGACAGACAGACAGACAGACAGACAGACAGACAGACAGACAGACACCATAGTCTATTTCAGACAAACTCCACTCCATTGTTGTTAGAGCATCTGAGGTTGACTCCCATGACAACGCAGGCAGCCATGGAAACGCTGTGCTGTAGTGTAATCTGGGAAGAGAAGAGCCCTGACCTGGTTAGTGTTCAGAGGAAGCAGAAGCACTCAAGAGCTGCTAGTGTCTGTTGGAGATGTGGAGAGAGGGGGGTGTCTGCCGTAGCTACAGGGGGAGAGGGTGTTAGGGAGGGCAGGCAAGTGGGAACGTTGTAATGAGTGAAGAGGCACAACATATCATAACTAGTTTACCCTCGCCTTGTCGAGCACCTTACCCCTCCCCTACCCTGCAGTCCTGCCCCCGGCAACCCATAGCAATACACTGCTTTTATCAAAGGGACATCTCATTTAGTCAAACAGCAGAAACCAAGCTAATAGAGGCTTGGTTCAAATAGCAATACACTTTCGTTGGAGAGGAGACATAGCTATCTAGTCTAGGCTAACAACGCGTGCAAAAGCAAAAAATGTGATCATATTACTCCAGTGCTAGCCTCTCTACACTGGCTTCCTGCTAAGGCTAGGGCTGACTTCAAGGTTTTACTGCTAATCTACAAAGCATTACATGGGCTTGCTCCTACCTATCTTTCCGATTTGGTCCTGCGTACATACCTACAGGTATACTACGGTCACAAGACACAGGCCTCCTTACTGTCCCTAGAATTTCTTAGCAGCTGGAGGCAGGGCTTTCTCCTATAGAGCTCCATTTTTATGGAATAGTCTGCCTACCCATGTGAGAGACGCAGACTCGGTCTTGACCTTTAAGTCTTAATTGAAGACTCATCTCTTCAGTAGGTCCTATGATTGAGTGTAGTCTGGCCTAGGAGTGTGAAGGTGAACGGAAAGGCACTGGAGCAACGAACCGCCCTCGCTGTTTCTGCCTGGCCGGTTCCCCTCTCTCCACTGGGATTCTCTGCCTCTAACCCTATTACAGGGGCTGGGTCACTGGCTTATTGGTGCTCTTCCATGCCGTCCCTAGGAGGGTTGTGTCACTTGAGTGGGTTGAGTCACTGATGTCATCTTCCTGTCCGGGTTGGCACGCCCCCCTTGGGTTCGTGCCATGGGGGAGATCTTCGTGGGCTATACTTGGCCTTGTCTCAGGATGGTAAGTTGGTGGTTGAAGATATCCCTCTAGTGGTCTGGGGGCTGTGCCTTGGCAAAGTGGGTTGGGTTATATCTTGCCTGTTTGTCCTGTCCGGGGGTATCGTTGGACGGGGTCACAGTGTCTCCCGACCCCTCCTGTCTCAGCCTCGAGTATTTATGCTGCAATAGTTTGTGTCGGGGGGCTAGGGTCAGTCTGTTATATCTGGAGTATTTCTCCTGTCTTATCCGGTGTCCTGTGTGAATTTAAGTATGCTCCCTCTAATTCTCCCTCTCAGAGGACCTGAACCCTAGGACCATGCCTCAGGACTACCTGGCTCCTTGCTGTCCCCAGTCCACCTGGTCGTGCTGCTGCTCCAACTTCAATCTGTCTCTCTCTGTGTGTGTGTCTCTCTCTCTCTCTCTCTCTCTCTCTCTCTCTCTCTCTCTCTCTCTCTCTCTCTCTCTCTCTCTCTCTCTCTCTCTCTGTGTCTCTCTGTGTGTGTGTCTCTCTGTGTGTGTGTGTGTCTCTCTCTGTGTGTGTGTGTGTTTCTCGCTCTGTGTGTGTGTGTTTCTCTCTCTGTGTGTGTGTGTGTGTGTGTCTCTCTCTCTCTGTGTGTGTGTGTCTCGCTCTCTGTGTGTGTGTGTGTGTGTGTGTCTCTTTGTGTCTGTGTGTCTGTGTGTCTGTGTGTGTGTGTGTGTGTCTCTCTCTCTGCACACCTTGTGTGTGTGTCTGTCTGTCTGTCTGTCTGTCTGTCTGTCTGTCTGTCTCTGTGTGTGTGTGTGTGTGTGTGTCTCTCTCTCTCTCTCGCTCTCTCTGTGTGTGTCTCGTGTGTCTCTCTCTCTGTGTGTGTGTGTGTGTCTCTCTCTCTGTGTGTGTCTCTGTGTGTGTGTGTGTGTGTGTCTCTGTGTGTGTGTGTGTGTGTGTCTCTCTCTGTGTGTGTGTCTCTGTGTGTGTGTCTCTGTGTGTGTGTCTCTGTGTGTGTGTCTCTGTGTGTGTGTCTCTGTGTGTGTGTCTCTCTCTCTCTCTCAAAAGCCAACTGACATTTGCTAATGAGTAGAGGTCGACCGATTATAATTTTTCACCGCCGATACCGATTATTGGAGGACCAAAAAAAGCCGATACCGATTACTCGGACGATTTTTAATTTTTATTTGTAATATTGACAATTACAACAATACTGAATGAACACTTATTTTAACTTAATATAATACATCAATAAAAATCAATTTAGCCTCAAATATATAATGAAACATGTTCAATTTGGTTTAAATAATGCAAAAACAAAGTGTTGGAGAATAAAGTAAAAGTGCATAATGTGCCATGTAAAAAAGCTAACGTTTAAGTTACTTGCTCAGAACATGAGAACATATGAAAGCTGGTGGTTCCGTTTAACATGAGACTTCAATATTCCAAGGTAAGAGGTTTTTAGGTTATAATTAATATAGTATTTATAGGACTATTTCTCTCTCTACCATTTGTAATCCATATACCTTTGACTATTGGATGTTCTTATAGGCACTTTAGTATTGCCAGTGTAACAGTATAGCTTCCATCCCTCTCCTCGCTCCTACCTGGGCTCGAACCAGGAACACATCGACAACAGCCACCTTCGAAGCAGCGTTACCCATCGCTCCTCAAAAGCCGTGGCCCTTGCAGAGCAAGGGGAACAACTACTCCAAGTCTCAGAGTGAATGATGTTTGAAACGCTATTAGCGAGCACCCCGCTAACTAGCTAGCCATTTCACATCGGTTACACCAGCCTAATCTCGGGAGTTGATAGGCTTGAAGTCATAAACAGCTTGAAGCATTGCGAAGAGCTGCTGGCAAAAGGCACAAAAGTGCTGTTTGAATGAATGCTTACGAGTCTGCTGCTGCCTACCACCGCTCAGTCAGACTGCTCTATCAAATATCAAATCATAGACTTAATTATAATATAATAAACACAGAAATACCAGCCTTAGGTCATTAATATGGTCAAATCCGGAAACTATCA
This sequence comes from Oncorhynchus mykiss, assembly GCF_057628025.1. Classification (NCBI taxonomy): domain Eukaryota; kingdom Metazoa; phylum Chordata; class Actinopteri; order Salmoniformes; family Salmonidae; genus Oncorhynchus; species Oncorhynchus mykiss. Next base: position 73,930,918 of record NC_143023.1, on the reverse strand, counting down.
TTTCAAAAACAAGACGTTTATTATTATTGCATATACTCTGACTCTGCGTGCAATGAACGCAAGAGAAGTGGCACAATTTCACCTGGTTAATATTACCTGCTAATTTCTTGTAGCTAAATATGCAGGTTTAAAAATATGTACTTCTGTGTATTGATTTTAAGAAAGGCATTGATGTTTATGGTTAGGTACACGTTGGAGCAACGACAGTCCTTTTTCCACGAATGCGCACTGCATCGATTTTTGCAACGCAGGACACGCTAGATAAACTAGTAATATCATCAACCATGTGTAGTTAACTAGTGATTATGATTGATTGATTGTTTTTTATAAGATAAGTTTAATTCTAGCTAGCAACTTACCTTGGCTTCTTACTGCATTCGCGTAACAGGCAGGCTCCCCGTGGAGTGCAATGAGAGGCAGGTGGTTAGAGCATTGGACTAGTTAACTGTAAGGTTGCAAGATCGAATCCCCGAGCTGACAAGGTAAATATCTGTCATTCTGCCCCTGAACAAGGCAGTTAACCCACTGTTCCTGGGCTGTCATTGAAAATAAGAATGTGTTCTTAACTGGCTTGCCTAATTAAATAAAGGTGCAAAAAAAATATATATATATATATATTTTTTAAATGGCCAAATCGGTGTCTGAAAATACCGATTTCCAATTGTTATGAAAACTTTAAATCGGCCCTAATTAATCGGCCATTCCGATTAATCGGTCGACCTCTACTCCTGAGGTGCTGACCTGTTGCACTCTCTACAACCACTGTGATTATTATTTGACCCTGCTGGTCATCTATGAACATTTGAACATTTTGGTCATGTTCTGTTATTATCTCCACCTGGTACAGCCAGAAGAGAACTGGCCACCTTTCATAGCCTGGTTCCTCTCTAGGTTTCTTCCTAGGTTCCGGCCTTTCTAGGGAGTTTTTCCTAGCCACCGTGCTTCTACACCTGCATTGCTTGCTGTTTGGGGTTTTAGGCTGGGTTTCTGTACAGCACTTTGTGACATCAGCTGAGGTAAGAAGGGCTATATAAATACATTTGATTGATTGATTGATTGATTGATTGAACTGCATTGACAGAGGTTGTTAAAATGATCACAACACTTTTCTACGATCACTGCAGGGTTTGTCACTGTTTTGAGCATTCATTTGGATAGACTCAGTTAAGGGACAACATTCTCTCCTATCACAGCTCCCAGTCTCCGTTTCACAGACAGTACTCAACACAGTCCTATTTAACCTGCTGGCTCTGACTGAAAGATACAGCCTCTGCCTGACACAGCTGCCAGTCACACCTTTCTCTTCCTGTCTGAGTGTGCCAGCTCTCGCACCATATCGCTATTCCCAGGCCCCTATCCATCCATCCTTCCTTCCTTCCATCCATCCATCCATCCCACCCCCTCAGAGAGAGCAGCTTTGTGTGGCTGGGAGCATCTCCTGTTTGACCCCACACACCAAACCACACGGACACACCACACGGACACACCACACCACACAGACACACCACACGGACACACCACACGGACACACTACACGGACACACTTCACGGACACACTACACGGACACACTACACGGACACACTACACGGACACACTACACGGACACACTACACGGACACACCACACGGACACACCACACGGACACACCACACGGACACACCACACGGACACACCACACGGACACAACACGGACACACCAGTGCTCCTTCAGCAGAAAACACAATAAAGGTGCAGTGGGAGGGGGGCTCAACCACGGGCAGCTGTAAGCAATGTGAGATCATTAGCATCATTATGTAATTAAATGTCATTTTTGCAAATGACACTGCTAAATGGATTGTAATATCCACCCTGCCCTGTTCGCTAATCCATTTAGGGGCAAATTAATGATGTGGGCTTTTAGGGAACCCTAGTCTACATTTTGTTGCAGCGGATTTCCCAACGGCTCCGAGTTCCAACAGCACAAAGTTAATTAGAAGCACAGAACATCCCATCTAAAAGGCAAATGTGGAGTAATCTGTCCTTCAGTCAGGGAGATCAAAGTGCTTCATTTTGTAGGACATCCAACTACGACAGCCTGATTCACTAAATGGCCTTTCCTATGAAGGGGTATCGGCTTTCTCAGCTGTGGGGTAAGGGGTTTGAAGTTTGCATTCCTTATTAGAGACACATGTTGTTCTTGTTTACGTAAATGATGTAGAACTAGAGGGAAACAGTGATGGCCACTGGCAAGCCGTATATCTCCAGTACACATCACTGGATGGCACAGGAACAATGCCAAGCAGACTGAACCACTTTTAAATAGGGCCAGATTCTGTTTATCTATGTTTGAGAAATCTTACAACAAAACCAGTGTCCTAACAGAGGCCTTGAATGGTGAAAAGAGGGAGGAGAAAATAATATTTCAACATAATGAATGCTTTTCCCATGACTCAAATCATCACCCTTTCTCCTACTCAGGACCTGCATTATTTGAGCAAATAGATGAAAATAAGTGACAGCTCACTATTGCTGTTCAAACAGCCATTCATTTGGTGCCTGCCATACCAGCAGATGACCTGGGAACAATCTCATCCCTCTTCACTGAAATCAAGTAGAATGCTATAAAACAATCTTGAAGGGGACGTCTGATGCACCATTTCCAGGCGTCTGTCTAAAAACATGCCCTAGATTCTCCTGTGGAGGGAATCATGAAGAGACTTCTATGGCAGGAGGCCACTTTGGACAAAAGGGCTGAGCATACTGTAAGCAGGGCAGAACAAGTGTATCAGCAGCAGAGAGTTGAGAACAGCCCCACCGCCCCAAAGCACAGCCACCGCCCCCTAGCACAGCCACCGCCCCCTAGCACAGCCACCGCCCCCTAGCACAGCCACCGCCCCCTAGCACAGCCACTGCCCCATAGCACAGTCACTGCCCCCTAGCACAGCTACTTCCCCATAGCACAGCCACAGCCCCATAGCACAGCCACAGCCCCATCCCCATAACACAGTCATAGCCCCATAGCACAGCCACAGCCCCATAGCACAGGCACAGCCCCATAGCACAGGCACAGCCCCATAGCACAGCCACTGCCCCATAGCACAGCCACAGCCCCATAGCACAGGCACAGCCCCATAGCACAGGCACAGCCCCATAGCACAGGCATAGCCCCATAGCACAGGCACCGCCCCATAGCACAGGCATAGCCCCATAGTACAGCCACCACCCTATAGCACAGCCACCCCCCTATAGCACAGGCACAGCCCCATAACACAGGCACATACTACGGCCACAGCCCCATAGCACAGGCACAAAGCACAGCCCCATAGCACAGGCACAGCCACAGCCCCATAGAACAGGCACAGCCACAGCCCCATAGCACAGGCACAGCCACAGCCCCATAGCACAGGCACAAAGCACAGGCCCATAGCACATGCACATAGCACAGCCCCATAGCACAGCCCCATAGCACAGCCACATAGCACAGGCACTTGGCACAGCCACATAAATGAACAGGGCCTCCACAAGATTCAAGAGCTTATGGGGTTTCATTAAGTTGACCCAAAATATGTATATACACAGGCCACTTTGGCCATATCTCAGTAACAACTAATTGCAAGCAGATGCTCAGGCCCCATCTACTGTATTTCAGAGCTGGCATAGCAGTCTCTGGAGACCATAGCTTTCTTGTGCCTTGAGGGGTTAGGATTTAGCACAGCGTCTGCTGTGGCTGTGCTGTGAAAGCCATAGGAGGAAACTGTCCCTATTGAACGCATGCAATTACAGGTATCTGTCCAGGAAGTTAAATTAAATAACAAGGCAGCTGAAACAAACACAGATAACAGAGATGAAAAACACTCAAATTGCATGCATTGTTTTAAACTTTTGCAGAGAGGGTGGAGTCTGTAGTGTGAGTATGTTGAGTGAGTGGGGTTAATTGAGGATTAGGATATAAACTTTGGAATGTGAAGTCATAGCGGGGTTTAAAAGAGAGGTTAGGGAGAAAACAAGGGGTGGGTGGCAGTGAGATTGTTTTACCACAGCCAGACCAAAGAGGAGAGACTATCATAAGGGCCTGAGTGGTGTTTTTTAATATGCCTCTGAGTCCTTCTGTTCCACCTGTAACAGACACACTCACTGCACTTTCATCTCACATCTCCACACCTCTCATTTCTCTATCAAATCAAATTTGTCACATGCTTCGTAAACAACAGGTGTAGACTAACAGTGAAATGCTTACTTACGTACTCTTCCCAACAGTGGTACAAGGTAATTGAGGTAGATACAGTGCATTCGGAAAGCATTCAGACCCCTTGACTTTTCCAACATTTAGTTACGTTACAGCCTTAATCTAAAATTTGTATTTTTTATATTCTCATCAACCTACACACAATACCCCCTAATGTCAAAGCAAAAACTGGACTTTAATTTTATGCAAATATATTAAAAATAAAAACTGAAATATCTTATTCAGACCCTTTGCTATGAGACTCGAAATTGAGCTCAGGTGCATCCTGTTTCCATTGATCATCCTTGAGATGTTGCTACAACTTGATTGGAGTCCACCTGAGGTAAATCCAATTGATTGGACATGATTTAGAAAGGCATACACCTGTCTATATAAGGTCCCATAGCTAACAGTGCATGTCAGAGCAAAAACCAAGCCATGCGGTCAAAGGAATTGTCCGTAAAGCTCAGAGACAGGATTGTGTTGAGGCACAGATCTGGGGTACAGTACCAAAAAATGTTTGCAGCATTGAAGTTCCCCAATAACACAGTGGCCTCCGTCAATCTTAAATGGAAGAAGTTTGGAACCACCAAGACTCTCCTTAGAGCTGGCCATCCGGTCAAACTGAGCAATCGGGGGAGAAGGATCTTGGTTAGGGAGGTGACCAAGAACCCGAAGGTCACTCTGACAACAAGACAACAACACATCTGCCACACTGAACCTCAACACTGGGGCCCTTCAGGGGTGTGTGCTTAGACCCTTCCTGTACTCCCTGTTTACCCACGACTGCGTGGCCAAGCACAACTCCAAGCATGTTCCTTGGTGTCCACATCACCAACGATCTATCATGGTCCAAACTAGCGGTCGACCAATTTATGATTTTTTCAACGCATATACCGGTACCGATTATTGGAGGACCAAAAAAAGCCGATACCGATTAATCGGACGATTTTCTTATATACACTGCTCAAAAAAATAAAGGGAACACTTAAACAACACAATGTAACTCCAAGTCAATCACACTTCTGTGAAATCAAACTGTCCACTTAGGAAACAACACTGATTGACAATAAATGTCACATGCTGCTGTGCAAATGGAATAGACAACAGGTGGAAATGATAGGCAATTAGCAAGACACCCTCAATAAAGGAGTGGTTCTGCAGGTGGTGACCACAGACCACTTCTCAGTTCCTATGCTTCCTTGCTGATGTTTTGGTCACTTTTGAATGCTGGCGGTGCTTTCACTATAGTGGTAGCATGAGACGGAGACTACAACCCACACAAGTGGCTCAGGTAGTGCAGCTCATCCAGGATGGCACATCAATGCGAGCTGTGGCAAGAAGGTTTGCTGTGTCTGTCAGCGTAGTGTCCAGAGCATGGAGGTGCTACCAGGAGACAGGCCAGTACATCAGGAGACGTGGAGGAGGCCGTAGGAGGGCAACAACCCAGCAGCAGGACCGCTACCTCCGCCTTTGTGCAAGGAGAAGCACTGCCAGAGCCCTGCAAAATGACCTACAGCAGGCCACAAATGTACGTGTGTCTGCTCAAACGGTCAGAAACAGACTCTATGAGGGCCTGACATCCACAGGTGGGGGTTGTGCTTACAGCCCAACACCGTGCAGGACGTTTAGCATTTGCCAGAGAACACCAAGATTGGCAAATTCGCCACTGGCGCCCTGTGCTCTTCACAGATGAAAGCAGGTTCACACTGAGCACATGTGACAGACGTGACAGAGTCTGGAGACGCCGTGGAGAACGTTCTGCTGCCTGCAACATCCTCTAGCATGACCGGTTTGGCGGTGGGTCAGTCATGGTGTGGGGTGGCATTTCTTTGGGGGGCCGCACAGCCCTCCATGTGCTCGCCAGAGGTAGCCTGACTGCCATTAGGTACCGAGATGAGATCCTCAGACCCCTTGTGAGACCATATGCTGGTGCGGTTGGCCCTGGGTTCCTCCTAATGCAAGACAATGCTAGAACTCATGTGGCTGGAGTGTGTCAGCAGTTCCTGCAAGAGGAAGGCATTGATGCTATGGACTGACCGATTTCCATTGATCATTTTTGTGTGATTTTGTTGTCAGCACATTCAACTATGTAAAGAAAAAAGTATTTAGTAAGAATTTCATTCATTCAGATCTAGGATGTGTTATTTTAGTGTTCCCTTTATTTTTTTGAGCAGTGTATATATTTGCAATAATGACAATTACAACAATACTGAATGAACAATGAACACTTTTATTTGAACTTAATACATAAATATAATACATAAATAAAATACATTTTGTCTCAAATAA